>NC_047021.1:31005420-31365300 GCF_902652985.1 Pecten maximus
ATATCCTGAAGAATCATGCTCGGCCAATTTTCTGTGGAGCCTGGAATGCTAATAAAGAGTGTTTTGTGCCCACAGTATATTTTTTTCTGTTGGCCGTTCTGACTGGGATGAAATATGGTTCTATAAAGCATTCCAATGAAGCTTTTCAAACAGAAAAAAGGCCTTACTTGATGAAGTGGGTATTAACAGACTTCAATTTTCAGGAGGAATTCTTCTTTTGTTTAATGTTTCATAATTTGTTGAGGTAAAAAAAAAGTTACAAGACTCAAACTCGAGGAGAAAAGCATTTGCTGGAGATTCTAAGGACATACATTTGTATGTGCTTAGCATCTTGTTGGACTTGTAAACAATGCTGGATATTGTATGGAATCCCATTGACATGTGGAATAGATCTCGAATTAAGAGTGTAAAGATATCAAATGAAATATTTTCTAATTTTCACATTTGTTTTCATTCTTCTGTGGGTTGATGTTACAGGAAATGTTTTGTTTGAGAAGGTGAATGCATTTTATTCAATTAAAACAGCTGTTTTCAAAGAGTTTTCAAAGGTTTAAATATATTCTTAAGACTTGGAAATGAAATAAGGTACTTACTACCAACCATATTGCTCTGTCACTACTCTGATAGAAAAATATTATTATTGACAAAGAAAAAATTATGGTATTGTATTTTTCTTCCATTTCGATGTTGATGGAGTTATCGCCCCTGATTGGGAAATCTTTCCCATTGTTGATGGAGACAAATCTGTCATGTCGAAGGAAATATTGTGTGAAAACTGGAGTACATCTTTCTCCTTCGGAACTTTTCATAGCTTTATGACAAAGCTTGTCTGGTGAGTCGAATAGGAAATCTCCTGTACTTTAGTCTATTCTGTCTTCTTATAATGCAGAGTTATCTGCTCTTGTGAGCAGGTATTGATTTTATGTCATTTGTTTATGGGAGTAACATCATGAATTTGTGAGAAAATGATGTATTTATCATAGGATCAATACCTGCTCACAAGAGCAGATAACTCTGCATTATGAAAAGATGGAATACCAGCCATACCTGGGATGGAACCAGTGAAAAAATAACTTTAAAAAGTTTGAAAATTTTTAAGTCAACTCATTTTCTGAACGATAGCACATGCAATATATAATTCATCCTTGCATTTTGTTTACTTGTGTGGTACATTTCATAAAACTAATGCTGTAGATGTTTTTTTTTTACAATTTCATGATATATGCAAAACAAAATGGTCTTGCTACTGTTTCATAAATGCCTTCTGAAATTTCTTCTTAGCGAATGTAATAGTAGAATTGAAAATCAATATCTTTACCCTTATTACAAGTTATTTCCTGATGTTACATAGAAAACCATTTAATTAACTGCTCACAGTGTCAGAGCCACTAAAATGAGCAATAGTGAGGTGTGTAATTTCGTCTTTCCTGTGAATTATTTCCATAATGGTGAAAATGGTTTCTTGAATATTGCTTTTATTAGCTGTTGCAGGCCAGTTGTAGGAATTTCGTATAAATTTCATTATAAACGGCTGCATTTAAAGAAATTAGATAAAATGTTTCAAAATGTCTGAGTAATGAGGAAATTGTCTTGAGAGCTAAACCAGAAAATAGAGGTCCCCCCCCCCCCCCCCCCCCCCCCCCCCCCCACACACACACACAATATGCAATGTTGTGTATTTAGATGAGATAACTATAATGTGACATTCAGTGTCTTTACTGTGGTATTTATATACCTGTAAATGCAATGAATTTACGTCTGCTCACCAGGTGTAAATGTTTGTGATGTAGAGATTTAATTGTCTTAGATATAAATGCTCCTCTTTCTTATCATCAAATCAAGGTCAATCATTGCTAGAAATTGCAGATTATGTCAGACACTCAGAGTTGGAATTTGACCTTTGACCTAAAACATACTTTTAATCTGATAACATATTGTACCAGTGGTCAATTTTGCCTCTCCTAAGAAAAATCACAATTATTAAAGGAATATATTTATACCATCAAATGTTCAATTTTATTTAGGATTTTTTTCATGGTGGACGGGGACGGTCATAACAGCTGACTATAACTTCTACTCTTACTGTTTTACTTATTTATGACCACAATAGAAAGAAACATTGACCTTACACTGACCCCGAGAGCTGTCTAATTGTGAACCAATCTAATTATCGACTCTTTATTTTATGTTCGTCGCCATACCTGCTGACGATGTTATATCATCATACGGCAACCAAGGAAGGGTAAAGGTAAAATACACTGCTAGTGGCAGATCAGGTCACATCGGTACCGCTGAGAGAGGACTCCGACGCGTAATTACAGGAACAGAAAATACACAAGAAGGTACCCTGGGAAATTAGAGAGCAGTTCCAGAGGACAGAGTACACAGAGTTGATTTGCCGATGAGATAAGCCTAAGTCACTGGAGACCTAGGTGGTAGAATTGGGGGGAAAAACAAAAACTTGATGGCGTCATGCAGCTGTTTACTGTTGTTTCTTCGACCTTGTTGATGTGTTAAGAAGGGTGACACTGTTTTAATTAGCCAGCTTAAACTGATTTAATACTGTTTCCACTTAAAATCAGCTGAAGAGAACAAAATTGGATTTTTGTGACAGACGTAACTTTTTTCTATTTTTTTTTTATACGTCACTGAAATAACAACAGTTACTTGTGTTTGTGTACTTGTAGCACTGTTCCTGTCATTTCCTGTAGGGTCTTTTTTATACTCGGAACATTCGAAAGTGGCCTCTGCTAAGTGGAATTTCAATGAGAAATGTAGTCTATTAGGTTTTCTCTCTGTTCTAAAAAATATATTCTTGAACTATAACAGATATGTGTCTATGATGCTGTTTTTATCATGGGTTTACACGAAATGAGAGCATTATGTGTCGTCTGCTCCCAGATACAATGTGGTGTTATATAATATGGTAAAAAAGTACAAGTTTGATGAAAAAATCATTGATTTCCTACAGTTAAGTAAAAGAGCTGACAATGTGTCTGTCAATTTTCATATCTTATAACTATGCAGACCATATATGAAAGAATGAACATCTAAAGTGGATATGACTCAATGGAAAGTCTCTTATTTTTCTCATCAATTTAAGTTAAAAAAAAATAGAATGTTCTTTTATATTCCACTTTGGGTGGCTCTCGGGGGACAATGTAATTGTCATTAGCAACAGTGCTCTGCATGACGAAAAAACATCACTATATGTAGTATTCTCCCTCTAGTCGACAGAAAGCGTGACGTCTCGCCTTGCCAATACAGACACGTTAGTGGAGCACATTTTGGTCAGGTATTGATTCCAGCACAAAGGGCACATTCACTTAACTGAAAAATGGTTAGAAAAATCTGTTGTCATCATTGCAATGGCCAATTTTACTATCCAATTTGGCAGGAAGGTCTGTCTTTACCTTGTGTAGGTCTGTCCAAGTACGGCAACTTATAACATGCTGCTAAACAGCTGTCCTGGTTTAAGTAAAACATATACTGTAATAGCACATCTTAAAAGAGACAATTGCATGCCACAGATGATTTCTGTCTGAGCTAAGAACAGTAACATGAACAAAACGCTATTTACAAAGCGATGCTTGGGTTTTGTTTTATCACAAAATGTGATCCATAAGAATTATATGGAGACATTGTGACGGGCATTCATCACCCGCTCTGGTAAGGCCATATAAATTGTGGCAAGGGTAATGGGTTCCAGGTCGGTGGCCAAGGGTATTAGTGGCCTTGGTAATATTGGCCAGGGTAATGGTTTCCAGGGTTATTGTGGCCTAGGTTATGGTGGTCTGGGTAATATTGGCCAGGGTAATGGTTTCCAGGGTTATTGTGGCCTTTGGTGATGGTGGCCTTGGCATTTTTGGCCAGGGTAATGGTTTCCAGGGTTATGGTTGCCAAGGGTATTAGTGGCCATGGTAATGGTTTCCTAGGTAATATTGGCCAGGGCGGTGATTTCCAGGGTTATAGTTGCCAAGGGTATTAATTGCTTGGGAAATGATGGCTGTAGAGTTTACTTTTACTTATATCTAAGACATGAAAACTGTAAGTTTAACAGATCTTAAATATTTCCTGATTGTTGAAATAGGAGAGATCCTAAGTCCAAACTTTCATTATGTAAGAATGATATTTCCTAAATATTCGGAACCATGCAAGTTAGACCTATCCTAAGGCAGGTTATAGAAGTAGTATAGGGAAGGGTTAGAGCAATATAATGATATATTTGACTACAGGGACTAGAATGGACCATTTTGACGATCAATAGGGTACAGCGGTAGTACAACATTACAGGGTGAAGTACAGAGAGCTTATGACTCATGACTTTCCCATTTATGTAAACCATATAGCGTTTTATATTGGTACCATTTCCTGTTTAAGGTGAATATAGTGGTACCGCATGGACTGAGTGGCTTTTATACCTCATTACAATACCATCTATTGGTGGCTAAGATTGGAAAAACAGATATGATATTAATATTCAGAAAGGAATATTATTCCAGTTCCTACACTTTTGAGGGTTTAGATACTGGCAGAGAGGAGCATTTTGTTTATTGCAGCTGTTGGAAGTAAAGTAAATTTGTGTGACCACAGGTTTTGTTTGGATTCTTAAGGCTTTACTATGTAGGAAAAAAGATTTGAAGTTTGGGGACTTAAGAGAAAGGGGAGAGGGCTTGTTTGGAGATTAGAGAGAGACAGGTTTTGTTTGCGACCATTTTGAAAGATAGAAGTTTTTCTATTTGAGTTCATAGAGGAAAGGGGCAGGTTTGTTTGGACACTGATGGGGATGGAAAAATTTGTTTGGGCATGAGAGGGGAAGATTTGTTTGGGCACTTATGGAGAGGGGAAGATTTGTTTGGGCACTTATGGAGAGGGGAAGATTTGTTTGGGCACTTATGGAGAGGGGAAGATTTGTTTGGGAACTATGAAGAGATGAAGGAAGATTGTTCACTACTTGGAGGATTTGTGTTCCACTGAGGGAGTCGACGATTGTTTGAGACTCTGAAGGAGAGATTGTTTGGGCATATATGAGGGAAGAATTATTGGCATGAAGAGAAGAGAGGGAAGTATTTGTTTGGGCACTGAAAGAGAAGAGATGGCATGATTTGTTTGGGCATTTGAAGAGAAGAAATGGGAGGATTTGTTTGGGCACTGGAAGAGATGAGGGGAGGATTTGTTTGGGCACTGGAAGAGAAGAGAGGGGAGTATTTGTTTGGGCACTGAAAGAGAAGAGAGGGGAGGATTTGTTTGGGCATTGGAAGAGAAGAAATGGGAGGATTTGTTAGGGCACTGGATAGGAGGAAACCTTTTTGATTGGGCACTTAGGAAGTGAAGGTATATTTTTTCATTGACATGCACATTGGATGGTTCAGATGTCACCAATGTTTGTTTCACTACATTGTTGAGTATATACACTTTACATAGATTTACTGCTATGCTGAGGTATTCATTAAACAATTATACAATCCTACTTTCTGGATCTGCAAGATGCACTACGACTGCAAATTATAGGTTAGCATTTCATTTATGAATGGACCAAGTAGCTAATGGAGGCTGACTCATGATAGAAACACATTCCTACACCGTAGTGTATTGTGTTCGTCATTTAACCTTGTAACAGCACACAGTGGGCCCAAGACATGGTGTTCTAAACAAGGCTCAGATATGTTAATATACACAGTAAAATCATTATTCCAGCTTGATTCACAGGAAACTAATCTTTTTAAGTAATTTAGTTGAAATGTAAAAAATACATATAGCTGTTTGGATTGATTAATGGAATAATGTGTGAATCCTTTCCTTAATCTTTATTTTGATATGTTTTGCATTGTTGGGAAGTAGATATATTGAGACCATTTTGTATTCCAAGGTCACAGACACACTGCACGACCTTGTGTTTCTAAGTCATTATAAACACATTGCAACTTGTGTTTTAAAGTAGAAGAATGCAATCACCTTGTATTATATCTACAATGTAGGTCATAGGCAACCTGTGACCTTGTATTATATCTACAATGTAGGTCATATGCACCCTGTGACCTTGTATTATATCTACAATGTAGGTCATAGGCACCCTGTGACCTTGTATTATATCTACAATGTAGGTCATAGGCACCCCGTGACCTTGTATTATATCTACAATGTAGGTCATAGGCACCCTGTGACCTTGTATTATATCTACAATGTAGGTCATAGGCACCCTGTGACCTTGTATTATATATCTACAATGTAGGTCATAGGCACCCTGTGACCTTGTATTATATCTACAATGTAGGTCATATGCACCCTGTGACCTTGTTTTATACCTAAGTCTGCATAGACACTCTGTGACCTTGTTTTATATCTAGGTCATAGGCACCCTGTGACCTTGTTTTATATCTAGGTCATAGACACTATTATGTGGTTGTGATTCAAGGCAATAGACACACTAGGACTGTGTTTTGTTTCAAGGTCATAGACATGATTTAACCTTGTTTCCAATGTGACATACTCTGTAATTTTGTTTATTATTTTAGTGAAATTGCATTATTACTTTTGTAATGATAATTCTTTAAAAGTCTTTTATATTATGCAAAGATGTGTTTTGGACAAAAATGTGACTTTGATTTGATTCAGCTCAAGGTCATAGATGTAATGTAATGTTTCAATGTTATAAACACAATGATTGTGATAACATGTATTGAATTAATTAATTTAAAAGGGATATTTTATTATATTAAACTAAAATAAAATGTGATATCTCTTGGATTAGAACAATTCAGTCTGTATCAGAGATTCAAAATTGTGCAATGTATATAATTCCTAATTGCTAGGAGTAATCAATATATAGGCTATTTCTATCCTCTATATGATACCTTCTGGACTATCTTGTACATGTATATACAAACTGACGAGGTACACATGCAAATATGCGTAGGATTTCACACCACTGCCACAATACACATCAACAGGGAATGCCCAAGAGTTTGTAAGACAATGACTTTCATAGCGTCTAAAGTATCATACACGTACCACAAATTACTGGTAAATTAGCGTTAGTTTAAAGGCTAAAGGCCATGTCATCCAAAGCCTAATCTGACATTTATAGGACGGAACATCTGATTGGCTGTAAGGCTTACTATAGTTGTCAGTAGGGTAGTGACAGACTAACACACCCTCATTAGATGCAAGCCAGATGGCGATTGGTGGAACATTTTGGTTTTCTTTCTAGGTGATTATGAGAGCTGCCTTAACATCCAACCGTTAACATTATTCAATTTACGCTATTCAAACAAAATCATTTTGTGGAAGTTTTACAGTTTTTGTATTCCGTATTGCAGAAATATGATCAAGGAGCATTAGTAATTAGCTGATTTCTCGAGGAATATAAAATTTGAGACTTACCAGTCGTGGCAGAGTCTGTAATTAGAATCTGATTTCTTACACTAATCAAGACTGGTAATAGGCTTGATGGAAATACGAATCTGGGGGAAATACTCGCTGATTGGTCATCCAAATGATTGTGTAAGCCTTTGACATTCGGTAAATACATCTACTGGAAGCCTAATATAATTAGATTTTCTTTTATGCTCATTACGTTTACAAAACAAATTGAGTATACATAACCTTGGTAAATTGGCCTCTGACAAATATGTTGATACATTGAGGACTGGTAGGGAGATTTTCTCTCAGAACAGAAAAGACATCAAGAGTTTGGAATGAAGATTTTTTCTCTAAATGGAAGAGAGATTGATCAGTGTTTGGTAGGGAGGTTATCTCTCCAAATGAATGAGAGATCTATCAGTGTTTGGTTAGGAGATTTTGTCTACAAATGGAAGAGAGAGAGATCAGTGTTTGGTTAGGAGATTTTGTCTACAAATAGAAGAGAGAGAGATCAGTGTTTGGTTAGGAGATTTTGTCTACAAATGGAAGAGAGAGAGATCAGTGTTTGGTTAGGAGATTTTGTCTACAAATGGAAGAGAGAGAGATCAGTGTTTGGTTAGGAGATTTTGTCTACAAATGGAAGAGATCGATCAGTGTTTGGTAGGGAGATTTTGTCTCCAAAGAGAAGAGAGATTGATCAGTGTTTGGTAAGTAGATTTTCTCTTAAGATCTCTTCTCCAAATGGAAGAGAAATCAAGTGTTTGGTAGGGAGATTTTGTCTCCAAAGAGAAGAGAGATTGATCAGTGTTTGGTAAGTAGATTTTCTCTTAAGATCTCTTCTCCAAATGGAAGAGAAATCAAGTGTTTGGTAGGGAGATTTTGTCTCCAAAGAGAAGAGAGATTGATCAGTGTTTGGTAAGTAGATTTTCTCTTAAGATCTCTTCTCCAAATGGAAGAGAAATCAAGTGTTTGGTAGGGAGATTTTGTCTCCAAAGAGAAGAGAGATTGATCAGTGTTTGGTAAGTAGATTTTCTCTTAAGATCTCTTCTCCAAATGGAAGAGAAATCAAGTGTTTGGTAGGGAGATTTTCACTCTAAATAGGAGAAATCTGGATTATATGTTGAGAGTTTTTCATTGCAAATATTTGTGATTGAATCAGCATAATAATATTCACAAATCAAGATTGTGATGATCATTGATTATGATTTATCTAATTAATCAACCTAATCAATGCTCTATAATGTAGATATCACATAGATTTTTGTAAAGATAAGTGTTAATTGAATCCACTTAAAGGGAAATTTCTATCCTGGAAAAGATTAATTATTTGAAGGTAAAATAACAGGAGCTTGATTATATCTGTACAAAATAGGGAGAGGACATGTATCTTATGTGACGGCTATTTAACCTTTTGACACCAATGTTGTTTTTTGTTTCTAACGAGGCTGTCTGTGCTGTTGTAGTTGTATGTTGTTCAGTGAGGTAGTCACCAACTACTACAAGGAGACTCTGCCTCAAAATGACCCTGGCTGTTCATGGGAGTTAAACCAAGCAAACAAATGTGTATCTGATTAATGATATTGGTATTTTACTCTTGCTGGCGCATGTTTCACAAGCATTTCTCACATTAAAATTCTTATTAAAGCTGATTGCTCTGGGAATTCAAGTCGCAGAAATAAAACACTTTTATTGCTAAGCTTTTTAAATCGCAGCCTGGTAATGAAGTTCACAAGGATACAAACCCTAATGAAAAAGAAAAATTATTTACAGAGGTAAATGTATTATTGAAATGTAATAAAACTACAATGTATTCAAATTTCTAGATATATTATTTTACAGTTCTGGAGTATTTTGCAGCCCCCTTGTCAGCTGTAAATATTGTTATAACCATGTGTCTCCTCATTGCCCGTTATCATTATACAGCTTTTTTTCTGCTGTAACAAGTTTCCATAGTGTAGCATAGAATTTGTTGTCAACACTTACGACCCCCTGATGGATAACATTTGAAATCAATTCAACTGGAAAAAACATTGCTAACACTGCAGCAATATTATATTTTCGACCATAAAATACGTAACATACACTCAGAGGAGCATTTCCCACCTCCACTTATAGAGAGTTCCAATATATACGGGAGGATACTCAAGGTTACTAGATTGATTCATTGATAAGTTGATGGAGTTTATGGCCATGTTCTCGATATCATGCTGACAAAGTTTTATTGTTCAGAGAACCAACATATTATTGTGAATATTTCAACTGGTTTCCCAGAAGATCCATTTATTTGCATGGATGAAACTGTTATTGTTCTCGTAAAACTTTTCTCTGCTGCATACGTTTGTAGGGAGATCGAGCTTGCCATGATAGTTTGATGCAGTAGATTCCGATGCTTTCATTAATATAAGGGGAGAGTTGTGCTGGATCGTAGGAGTTGAGCGTGGGGACAATAAACACTTGTCAGACATTACTATCTGATGAATATGCTTGCACTAGTTGAAGTTTGGTACAAGCTTGTGAAGGATGCAGATTTCTTCCTGTTTGAAAGCATTATATCAGTGTAAACTTAAAACATCCATTCAGTGGTATGGGTCTGTATGTTAAACTATCCATTCAGTGGTATGGGTCTGTATGTTAAACTATCCATTCAGTGGTATGGGTCTGTATGTTAAACTATCCATTCAGTGGTATGGGTCTGTATGTTAAACTATCCATTCAGTGGTATGGGTCTGTATGTTAAAACATCCATTTAGTGGTATGGGTCTGTATGTTAAACTATCCATTCAGTGGTATGGGTCTGTATGTTAAACTATCCATTCAGTGGTATGGGTTTGTATGTTAAACTATCCATTCAGTGGTATGGGTCTGTATGTTAAACTATCCATTCATTGGGTCTGTATGTTAAAACATCCATTCAGTGGTATGGGTCTGTATGTTAAACTATCCATTCAGTGGTATGGGTCTGTATGTTAAACTATCCATTCATTGGGTCTGTATGTTAAAACATCCATTCAGTGGTATGGGTCTGTGTGTTAAACTATCCATTCAGTGGTATGGGTCTGTATGTTAAACTATCCATTCAGTGGTATGGGTCTGTATGTTAAACTATCCATTCATTGGGTCTGTATGTTAAGCTATCCATTCAGTGGTATGGGTCTGTATGTTAAACTATCCATTCAGTGGTATGGGTCTGTATGTTAAACTATCCATTCAGTGGTATGGGTCTGTATGTTAAACTATCCATTCATTGGGTCTGTATGTTAAAACATCCATTCAGTGGTATGGGTCTGTATGTTAAACTATCCATTCATTGGGTCTGTATGTTAAACTATCCATTCAGTGGTATGGGTCTGTATGTTAAACTATCCATTCATTGGGTCTGTATGTTAAAACATCCATTCAGTGGTATGGGTCTGTATGTTAAACTATCCATTCAGTGGTATGGGTCTGTATGTTAAACTATCCATTCAGTGGTATGGGTCTGTATGTTAAACTATCCATTCAGTGGTATGGGTCTGTATGTTAAACTATCCATTCAGTGGTATGGGTCTGTATGTTAAACTATCCATTCATTGGGTCTGTATGTTAAAACATCCATTCAGTGGTATGGGTCTGTATGTTAAACTATCCATTCAGTGGTATGGGTCGATATGTTAAACTATCCATTCAGTGGTATGGGTCTGTATGTTAAACTATCCATTCAGTGGTATGGGTCTGTATGTTAAACTATCCATTTAGTGGTATGGGTCTGTATGTTAAACTATCCATTCAGTGGTATGGGTCTGTATGTTAAACTATCCATTCAGTGGTATGGGTCGATATGTTAAACTATCCATTCAGTGGTATGGGTCTGTATGTTAAACTATCCATTCAGTGGTATGGGTCTGTATGTTAAACTATCCATTCAGTGGTATGGGTCTGTATGTTAAACTATCCATTCAGTGGTATGGGTCTGTATGTTAAACTATCCATTCAATGGTATGGGTCTGTATGTTAAACTATCCATTCAGTGGTATGGGTCTGTATGTTAAACTATCCATTCAGTGGTATGGGTCTGTATGTTAAACTATCCATTCAGTGGTATGGGTCTGTATGTTAAACTATCCATTCAGTGGTATGGGTCTGTATGTTAAAACATCCATTCAGTGGTATGGGTCTGTATGTTAAACATCCATTCAGTGGTATGGGTCTGTATGTTAAACATCCATTCAGTGGTATGGGTCTGTATGTTAAACTATCCATTCAGTGGTATGGGTCTGTATGTTAAACTATCCATTCAGTGGTATGGGTCTGTATGTTAAAACATCCATTCAGTGGTATGGGTCTGTATGTTAAACTATCCATTCAGTGGTATGGGTCTGTATGTTAAACATCCATTCAGTGGTATGGGTCCGTATGTTAAACATCCATTCAGTGGTATGGGTCTGTATGTTAAACTATCCATTCAGTGGTATGGGTCTGTATGTTAAAACATCCATTCAGTGGTATGGGTCTGTATGTTAAACATCCATTCAGTGGTATGGGTCTGTATGTTAAACATCCATTCAGTGGTATGGGTCTGTATGTTAAACTATCCATTCAGTGGTATGGGTCTGTATGTTAAACTATCCCTTCAGTGGTATGGGTCTGTATGTTAAACTATCCATTCAGTGGTATATGGGTCTGTATGTTAAACTATATCCATTCAGTGGTATGGGCCTGTATGTTAAACTATCCATTCAGTGGTATGGGTCTGTATGTTAAACTATCCATTCAGTGGTATGGGTCTGTATGTTAAAACATCCATTCAGTGGTATGGGTCTGTATGTTAAAACATCCATTCAGTGGTATGGGTCTGTATGTTAAACTATCCATTCAGTGGTATGGGTCTGTATGTTAAACTATCCATTCAGTGGTATGGGTCTGTATGTTAAACTATCCATTCAGTGGTATGGGTCTGTATGTTAAAACATCCATTCAGTGGTATGGGTCTGTATGTTAAACTATCCATTTAGTGGTATGGGTCTGTATGTTAAAACATCCATTCAGTGGTATGGGTCTGTATGTTAAAACATCCATTCAGTGGTATGGGTCTGTATGTTAAACTATCCATTCAGTGGTATGGGTCTGTATGTTAAAACTATCCATTCAGTGGTATGGGTCTGTATGTAAAACTATCCATTCAGTGGTATGGGTCTGTATGTTAAACAATCATTCAGTGGTATGGGTCTGTATGTTAAACTATCCATTCAGTGGTATGGGTCTGTATGTTAAAACTATCCATTCAGTGGTATGGGTCTGTATGTTAAAACATCCATTCAGTGGTAAGGGTCTGTATGTTAAACTATCCATTCAGTGGTATGGGTCTGTATGTTAAAACATCCATTCAGTGGTAAGGGTCTGTATGTTTAAACATCCATTCAGTGGTATGGGTCTGTATGTTAAAACATCCATTCAGTGGTATGGGTCTGTATGTTAAACTATCCATTCAGTGGTATGGGTCTGTATGTTAAAACTATCCATTCAGTGGTATGGGTCTGTATGTTAAAACATCCATTTAGTGGTATGGGTCTGTATGTTAAACTATCCATTCAGTGGTATGGGTCTGTATGTTAAAACTATCCATTCAGTGGTATGGGTCTGTATGTAAAACTATCCATTCAGTGGTAAGGGTCTGTATGTTAAAACATCCATTCAGTGGTATGGGTCTGTATGTTAAACTATCCATTCAGTGGTATGGGTCTGTATGTTAAAACATCCATTCAATGGTATGGGTCTGTATGTTAAAACTATCCATTCAGTGGTATGGGTCTGTATGTTAAAACATCCATTTAGTGGTATGGGTCTGTATGTTAAAACATCCATTTAGTGGTATGGGTCTGTATGTTAAACTATCCATTCAGTGGTATGGGTCTGTATGTTAAACTATCCATTCAGTGGTATGGGTCTGTATGTTAAACTATCCATTCAGTGGTATGGGTCTGTATGTTTAAACATCTATTCAATGGTATGGGTCTGTATGTTAAAACATCCATTTAGTGGTATGGGTCTGTATGTTAAAACATCTATTCAATGGTATGGATCTGTATGTTGTTTTTTTTTGTTTTCTATTTATTGTAAAAGTTCATGTCAGCATTTTATACGGGAGCTACATTTAATGTGATCGTGGAATCGATACTCCGCACATCGTTGTTACTGGGATACGGTTTGTGAGATTTAAAGCTCCATTTTGTGATGCAATCTGTCACTACATATAGCGAAGGGTGTTTTTTTTTCAAAATTCATTTCTTCTATTTAAATTTATCGACAGATTGCCAGTTGTCATCTGTTTACCCAAATCTATTTACTTTCTTCACAATTTGCATATTTGTTCTCTCTCAATAAATGTTCTCCTTGTAATATCCCTGGTGAAACATTCACTAGATTTAAATGTTTATTTTCATTTAGCATTACACAGAGAATCAACACCATCATCTTGTAATAGATAGGATAAGATTTAATGAAGCATAATGAATGATTATTCATGAATCTATCGAGTGGGAAGACTTTATGTAAATGATATGTTAATCTAGACAGGTATATACCAGTAGCTGCTGTAAGCCCAAACCATTCCTCAACATGCAGCTAATGTAGGGTTTCAACCTGACATGTCTTCTCTACGTTAATATTGAGATTGTCCTGACCTGGTGACCAATTAACCAATGGGAGCTGACCTGGTCTGGTGACCAATGAGAGCTGACCTGGTGACCAATTAACCAATGGGAGCTGACCTGGTCTGGTGACCAATGGGAGCTGACCTGGTGACCAATATGAGCTGACCTGGTGACCAATTAACCAATGGGAGCTGACCTGGTCTGGTGACCAATGAGAGCTGACCTGGTGACCAATTAACCAATGGGAGCTGACCTGGTCTGGTGACCAATGGGAGCTGACCTGGTGACCAATGAAAGCTGACTTGGTGACCAATTGGAGCTGACCTGGTGACCAATGAAAGCTGACCCGGTGACCAATGAAAGCTGACCTGGTGACCAATGGGAGCTGACCTGGTGACCAATAGGATAGCTCATATGGTAGAGCTGTTAGTCTGGTCTGCTTAGCTCAGATGGTAGAGCTGTTAGTCTGGTTTGCTTAGCTCATATGGTAGAGCTGTTAGTCTGGTTTGCTAAATAGCTCAGATGTTAGGGCCTTTAGTCAGTTCTGCCTAGCTCATATAGTAGAGCTGTTAGTCTGGTCTGCCTAGCTCATATTGTAGAGCTGTTAGTCTGAAGGTACGGAGTTTGAAACATCAAGAGGCTTCTATTTAGGTCATCTGACCTGAAGGGTCAAGATGACCTATTGCCATCTAGCATCGTGCGTTGTCGTCCATGCATAAACTTTTCACATTTCAGATTTCTTAAGTTCTGCTTTTGGGATTCAGCTCAAACTTGCCTGAAATGATGCTGAGATGGTCCTGACTAGTGTTGTTCCGATTATTGATTATGTTATCTATATCTAATCAGAAAGGCAACCAATTCTCAGTGATCGATTGTGAGATGTCAACATGGATGATTGTTTTCAAAACCAAAAGTGCAAGTTCTACTTCCAATTTCAGTAAAGAGAGAACGTAAGTTCTTTGTAATTTTACTCTTAACTACAACTTCTAATCAATCATGCTATTTAACTAAAACTAATTGCAAAAAATATAGATACAACTGTTTATCAATAAAGATTATAGTGTTGAAAGGTATGATAGAAAATAAAGATACAAAACTACTCGGAGTAAAGCTTGTATAAAATCAAAATGGCTTTGGAGGTATTATGGACTTATTCAATCCCAGAGTAAAGAAAAAGTAACATCTTTTAAAGGATTGTGTAATATGGTAGGCTAACCAAAAATCAATTGGTTGACACTAACCAATTTTATCTGATTACCGATGTTGAAATTTTTACCGATTCCAATCACTAGCCTTGACAAGTGTTGTTACTTTTTCAACCTCTTAAAAACTATGAAATGGCAGTCGTGGAAGCCATTTTGTTACATGATTGCACAATCATGGTGTTCCTAAAAAGCAACACCTATTTTAAGGTTTTTCTCAAGCCTCACCAGTGGCAATCAGCTGAAACTTGCCTGAAATGATCCTGAGATGGTCTTGACCAAGTGTTGGTGAGTTTTGGGTCAGTCAAAAATCCAAGATAGCGGCCATGCCCACCATCTTGAAAACACATTTTACACTTCCTGTCCCAGTAGTGTCATTTAGCTCAAACTTTCCTCAAATGATCCTTAGATTGTCCTGACCATTAATTGTTGGTATTTTTTTAGTCTGTCTGTACTGCAAATGACCAATATGACCACCATCTTAAAAAACAGATTTCAGATGTCTTCCAGTTCCATAAGTGGGATTCACCTCAAACTTACCTGGAATGATCATGAGATGGTTCTGATCAAGTGTTGTTATCCACAAGATGGCCACCCTGACACTTATACTTGCTACTGAGTATGTACACAGCGCACCAATGGACCATGACGATCTTTAGCTTGGATCATCAGCGAAAAACGATCTTTATATTCTTTTGACATGTTTTATGTAATAGACACTATATATATGCTGGTGCTGTGTTTAGTGGTGCTGTTGTGGTTCAGACAGTACTACATAAATCTGAGTGGTACAGTGCTATGAGTTGGTACAGTTCATATGGTAATGTTAATTAAACTAAATGGTTTACAATAGGCCAAGTCCTACAGTGTATCTGATCTTGGAGCTGTTCATGACTGCGTGGTACTTTGTAGAAAGGATAGTTACCATATACAATGCCAATTCGTGCTGTGTACAAACTGTAGAGCATGTGCCTAACTCATGTTTTGTACTTACGTATGGCCAAGTGGTGCTGGGTATAAGGCCGATTGTTCTCACTAAGAAGCCACAGACACACGGGACACATTGATGTATGGGCAAATGTTTCATTCCAGATCCGCAATCTTCATCATATAACTACACACCAACTCAACCATGTGCCAAAATTTTCCAATTTAAAAAAAAATCCTCTCTATTTAAATTGCTGACTTGGGTTGAATTTTTGGGGCATCTGGTAGAGTGTAATTAAAACGCCTGCTAGGATATACTGAGGTCTTTTATATAAGGTTTAAGGTCAGTGTTTTAGGCAGCCGATGCTTCAGATACGACCACTGTTTATTCCTTAATGTATTTTATCGGTATGTCACCACAAGCTTCCCGCTCACAAACTGTAATGGAGCAACAAGACATTAATTATATCTGTTCATCTTGTATGTTGGAATTTCCTGAAGTCTTTGCAGGAATATTATCGACTTTATTTTCTGTGTGGGCTGTATATTCCGACTTCCTCAATAACTGATGGAGCTTTATCACCAAGGTAATGCACGGCCCCGTTTGACATCTATACTTAAAACTGTAGTTTTTGTCGTCCGTAGATGATTTGCCAAAGACTACGTAGAATTAGATGCCCCTGACATAGACCCATGTACCGATCCATCAATTTGTATGGCAGACATGGTGAAGATTTTTGGATCAGGAAAGCTAACTATAAAGTTACAAGGATTAGGTAATCAGAAGATTTACTGGATAGGAAAATGATGCAATGAAAAGGAAAGCTGCCAATGATTTCTACTGGAGGCACTAATGAAAAATGACATATTATCTTTATTCTTTTTTCGTTTTATTGTTGATGAGATGAACTGTATATGGAAATTTGATGTTGGCATTGTACAAGTACTCTCATCCTATAAAGCTATAGCTATAGCAAGAGTTTCCCATAGTCCATAGTTTGAATCAATACATTTTATACGATGGATTAATGCACAATTTTTTTGAATAAGAGGTTTTGGTATGGAATTTCTTGGCTGTTTTCCTATTTGGTTTTCTAAGGAATATAAATTCATATGAAAATACACTTACTGACCTTGGTTTATGGGGGTAGGTAATATGTTTATAAAGTAACGGATATCATTTAATCCTAACACTTGAAAAATGTCAATCTCAGAAAAGTTAATTTTCAAAAAGAGCTTAGGGCAATATTTGCATCAAAAGCAGGGACATATCATGTGACAGAGTTCAGTTAGGTAGTGAGTCCAGATATCCATCTTATTGAAGGGAGACAATTCTGATTCTCTGACACCAGCAAAAGCCTGATATATTTCAGTCCAAGGAAAAAGTTATTTTGAAATGGAACTGCAGGCATTACATTAGAAACAAGGATACCCAATGTGTGTTTTCTGTTAGAAAGTAAGAAAATCTTTTTGATTTGTGAAAAAAAGAAAAAAAAAAAAAAGCATTTGATGGGAGACAACTCTGTTCCTCAGAAATCAGCAAAAACTGATTTGTACTGAGGTGCTATACATATTTTTATCATTTTAATAGCTGTGTCTGCTTGAAGAAAGTGAATTAATCAGATATGAGTAATATGTAGGTCATATTGATTTGAAAATAAACAAAATGCTGTTTTATGACAATATTATTATGGGACTTTTTTTTCCAGAAAGTAGGTAAATTTGTACTAAGAATTATATTGATGAAATGTCTCAAAAAGTTTTAATTGTTCAAAAAGAAGACTACATTATAGTGGTCTACAAACATTTGTCCTTAAAGTCCCCAAAAATATTATCCAAATAAATTTTGAAGCATACATGTTATATCCTTATTTTTTTTCTCAGACAATCAAATAGACATGGGCACTATATAAAAGGAGAAAGAGAAAATGTAACAGCCAGATCGGGGTTCGAAGCCGGACTGCAAACACTAGCTGGATCGATGCTCTACCAATTGAGCTACCTGGTTGCTGATGATCGGCCCAGTCCAGTTCTGTTACAACTGATATACTCATTCCCTGGTGATTTTCCTTTATCTTTGAAATCTGATTAGCAAGGGAGTGGACTTAAAACTAAGCATGGGCTCACCACATGTACTGGTGATGATATATATATCATACATTGTACTGAACACTATTCCGAGTCAATAAAGCTCTTGGTTGATCCGAGTCAATCAAGCTCTTGGTTGATCCGAATTACAATTATTGTCTTAGAGAGTTTACCAGGCCTGTATGTCAGGACAGCTAATACTTTAATTATGATACCTACAACATCATTTCTTAGAGCCCTTGACAGATTACTGGCAAATGTCTTCAATATAAACATAGCGTTGACATGGTAACATGTGTTCTGTACAGGCTAAAAGCCTAATGGTATTTTACATAGTCCGGTTCCCATTTGTCTATTAAGTGTTGCCAAATATCACCCAACATAACTGACCTTGTGAGAATGTATGTTGACCTTTGGGTACCATTTCCTTGTAATAAGTTGAACACGCAAAAAATAGAAAACATATGTCTGGCCATGCGGAGTATAAATATTTATTAGATACCTGATATCGTTGAAACGGTGTAGATTAACACTGTTTTACAGCTTCACAAATACTTGTCATTGGCTAAGAGCTCTCCGGGGAATGGAGGTGATTTGGGTTGAGTGTGAGGAGTCAGTTGGGTGCTATAGATGAGACCATGTTTGTTTTTTGACAGGTTTGGTCAGTATAACCATGCTAATCTTACAAAAATATATGCAACAGGTTTTTTCCATAAGATAATAATCCATTATTTTTCAAGATTGTATGCTTAATCAACCTGATCTTTTCTCCAAATAGAGTATCTAAGATACTAGTGGACTTTTGATGTGAGTTTTGGGGGGTAAGTTTTATATTAAACAGATTTGATATTAAATGATTGGAGTCCAGGGGAGATCACTCCTACTAATGAATTTTACATATAGTAACTTAAACTGTTTCGCTATACAACTTCACAATAAAGAGAAGAAAGAAAAGGAAAGAGAAGAAAACGTTTACAATAATGCATTTAGTCATGTTGCAGATTAATCTTTCAAATACATATTTAAGTAAGGACAAGCGCTGTAGTTATAAATAGATATAAGAGAGTGTTGCCATGACCAGCTAGCTAGGCCACATTAGTAGTCTGGTTTCAATATAGATACACAACACAAACTCTGGATCTCAACATTATATAAGTATTTATTGGTATTGAAATTCAAATCAGTGATATCAACTGACAGAATTGAAACAAAAAAAAAAAAAAAAACATGAATTCTGACTAATATTTGGATACCCATTTAAGAAATGGTTACAGCCAAGTAAAGATAGTACGTATGGTAAGCTGGAGTTGTTCAGATTCCAAGGTAACGGAACTCTCCTGTACAGTATTTTAAACTGTCAGACATGACAGTAAGTTTGAATATTAAGATAAAATAGTTTCCAAATTAATAGGTAGTCTTCATAAAAAGTGATGTGCGATTGGTTGCTGTTTTCTCTCTAGATTAGAGATTTTTTTATTTCCAATGAAATGGAATTTGCTGGACAAAAGTTTTGACATCTGTGGACTATAATAAAGAAACTGTGAGCCCTGCCACAGATAAAGTTGAAATATGGCAGCATGGTCCTTATCTACCATCAGCTAAAATCATATGGACAGTTATTAAACAAGCAGGCTCTACACAAGCCCCTCATAAAAACACTTGATCTCAAAACAGCCCTCCTCTTGTCTGTGAAATTGGAGATATCATTGCAACACAATGCTGCTATAGGGACTGTTTTAGAATAGCAATATAGTTCCTGATACCGGTTATTCTCTTGACCAGGCATTTGGCATCCAACCAAATTTTATGGCCTACTTCTAGGGAACATTGAACCTTATCAGATGGTTTCCATTTTTTTTTTTCAGAGTTTAGAATACATATTGATGCATTTAAAATCTGCCCTTTGTGCCCTATATTGTTGAGATGAATGTCCTATGTGATAGGTTGGATCCTAGCCATCGGCGCAGCACCCTCACCGCCAGAGAGAGCCTACGCAAATACATGGATGGCACCAAGTCACCACCAGAGGGAGCCTATGTAAATACAGGGGTGGCACTAAGTCACCACCAGAGGGAGCCTATGTAAATACAGGGGTGGCACTAAGTCACCACCAGAGGGAGCCTACGTAAATACAGGGGTGGCACCAAGTCACCACCAGAGGGAGCCTATGTAAATACAGGGGTGGCACTAAGTCACCACCAGAGGGAGCCTATGTAAATACAGGGGTGGCACCAAGTCACCACCAGAGGGAGCCTATGTAAATACAGGGGTGGCACCAAGTCACCACCACAGGGAGCCTATGTAAATACAGGGGTGGCACTAAGTCACCACCAGAGGGAGCCTATGTAAATACAGGGGTGGCACTAAGTCACCACCAGAGGGAGCCTACGTAAATACAGGGGTGGCACTAGCTCACCACCAGAGGGAGCCTCCATAAATGCAGGGGCAACCTACACCAAGGTAACCAACAGAGAACCCTCAATAAATACAGGGGCAGCTAGTATGAATACAGGTGGACAACAGGGGCACCACCCTCACCACCAGAGGGAGCCGCTGTAAATACAGGGGCAGCACCCAGGCCACCACAAGAGGGAGTTCTAAATACAGGTAATACTGCTATGTCTGCTCC
This sequence comes from Pecten maximus, assembly GCF_902652985.1. Taxonomy (NCBI): domain Eukaryota; kingdom Metazoa; phylum Mollusca; class Bivalvia; order Pectinida; family Pectinidae; genus Pecten; species Pecten maximus. The sequence goes on from NC_047021.1 coordinate 31,026,258, forward strand.
ATGTCCTCCGTTTGACTCCTGCACTTGACGAACAGCTTAGACGACTTGCCTTTTGAACCAAACAGGTGTATGTGAGTGAGATTGAGTGTGTTATGTCAATGTATGAAGTCACTGTATAGCTAATGCTACATAAGAGACCTAAGAGGCTGGGATCTGGGTCTACTCTGAAGGGCGATCATTAGGCTTCTGTGATAAAAACTACAGGCTTAATGATTCCAAAAACAAGATGGATATTAATTCATACCACTCCTCTTCTGTGATGTGTATGCACTTCTCTGTAACAGGAACAACATGTGAATACACGCTTATGGCCATTAGCCTTGTGCCTATCATAGCAGGCTCGTTATTTTTAAGGAAATTGAAGAATTTTTTTTTTAAATTTGAAATTGATCAAATGGGGAAAACATATTTAAAATATCTAGATATCTTGTGAAATTTGACATTTCCCATGTCATTTAAAAAAACAACCACATTATTTTATCATTTTTTGTTTAATCATCAAAATTGATGATATTTGATATTGAAAGTATATTTTTTGATTTGATATTAGAATAGAAAGGGTTGACAGTATGATAACATTCTAACTGGAAACCAAAGTATGTTGCTTTAAATTGGACCAGCTACAGACAAATTGGAAACTGATTGCCAGTGTGTGCAGACAGGGAGGAAGTAGGATAGGTAACTATATGGTGGTATAAAATGGCATACCTACAACCTCTCAATGTCATATTGCCTGTCTGCATAACATATCAGCCACAGAGGGGATATCGGAGCCATATGATAGTACCATTCCATTCTCTCTAAAACCAATAAATGCCAAAACACATGCAAACAAACAACCCCACCTCACTTTACTGCCTTTTCCTCTACAGCAGAATGCTCTCGGCGGATTTCCGTGGTGTCCGTTTTTCACTAAATTGATTTTGACTGGAGGAACGTTTTGACAAGAATTGTCGTTTTCATACACAGATCCTTGTATCAGAGTCCTATAATACTGTCTTATTCGTGTAGAAATCTGATTGCTCTGATCAATACGAACAAGTTTCTGTCAACTTTACGCTGACTGAGAATGAGAAAGAAAAGTAAGACATAGCAAGGCATTTTGTGCCTATTTGAATGTAATCTGGAGAAAAAGAACAATAAAATTCGGACAGGTCAGGGTTCTTAGCAGTTTTCTACTATTGAGAATGTTTGATTGGTAACTTGATATTTACCTCTGATAATTCCACTTTTATGCACATCTTAAGTTGTTGTCTCTAGACACCAGCCAAAACTGTTGCTATTTCATGGTATAGGAGTCTTGTTGTGACCAGAAATTGGCCATTAGTCTTTCAGGATCTGATTCTGTGCTGTTGTTGATGCTGTGGATATGATCATTTTATAGTTTGCTTAAGAGCAATTCCTGTTGTTGTTGTTGTTTGGATAATTAACTATCCAGGGATATAGTGTAGTCAGGTGGCACAGTGGTAACACACTTGCCTTTCACCTAGGTGGCTGGGGTTCGACTCCCTGATTGGATGTGAAAAGGTATGGGGTCACCTGCCCGACCACATGGGTTTTCTCCTCCCACAGTAAGCCTCCATTCCAGGTCAGGTCTTTTGCAGTTTTATACCATGGTTGAATCCAGGCCAACAAGAGTGATTAATATAAGTTGATAAAACTTGTTCGGTGTTGTTGTTAATTAAATAAAGTCTACATACAAGAATACCCATGCAATCACTTCGGGTAGTTGTAATCTTGTTTTTTGTCACTATACCAGTAAATGGGTCTTTTACTTCTGAATCTGTTGATGTCAATTTTAGCAGCTGCTCTTCCTGAATTCTTGCTCTTCTGTTTATGACACCTCTTTTGATAATGTTGATGTTGTGGTTGTTCTTCTTTATTGATAAATGTTGCTGCTGAGGAAATGATGATTGTGTGTTAGAATACAATTCAGTGTCGCTGTCTCAGAAACAATGGCTGTTTTGTCTTAGATATAATTCAATTCTTCTGTGATTGAAATATTTGCCATTTTTTTTTAATACAATTAAATGCTTCTGTTTCTGACAGGAATTAATGCAACTGGTTTTTCTAACTATGAATCAGTGTTGCTTGTCCTGGAATGATTGCTGTTATTATTTCCCAAGATCATTTTTGCTGTTTTTCTTATATTTCAAGGTTTCTCGTTAAACTTTGGCCTTACGGCATATGATTCCATCTTAAACTTGAGTCATCCGTCAATTCTCACAATAATCAGATTAAAAACAAGGTTGCTGTCTTTGCTGCCATAACTGATGCTCTGTTTTGGAATCCATTAAAATCCTGATGCAAACAACATGGTAACAAATGAGCTTTGGCTCTCAATTTTGTGGTTGTTTTTTTTTTTTTTTTTGCTAAACTTTCCTTAAATTGGTTCACAATTTCAACTTCATTTTAAAATGCACTTTGTCAAATTTGATAAAATATGGAAACTATTTAGAGAGCGAATTTGGATTGTTTTCATTATATTAAGCCCTTAAATTGGGAAGGATTGAGTCAATAAATGGGTTTTGATGCTTGATAATTATACATAGTTTTTTTATGTAGTTTGAAGTTGGTGTAGTCTTGTTACCCAGAGGTCAGTGGTTTGCAAGGTCAAACATGAAAACTGTTGTCTGAAAATAGAAGATCCTCCATATCACCATTTCAAGAGTGATATAATATATAATACAAGTATAATATTGAATGTGTAGAAAATCTCTATATATAAATACATCTATTACTGGCTATGTGCTCAAAATGACTTCAACTGTCGCCAGGTTGATAAAAAAAGTAAAAAGGAAAACAAACAAAAAGACTAATAAGCACTTCAACAAATATTCTATCTTTTAAAGAATCATTGAAACAATCGAAAAAAAAAAAAACATTGTAGAAGAGCACAAAAATGTGTTTCCAAATTTGTTTTGAATGAAATTGTCAAAAGCACTTAAGACAGGGATTCACCATTATTTGACAATTTCTGTTTGAAGAATTGAAATGTTTGACTAGGAGATATAGTGTTGTAACTGAGCTAGAATCTTACTTCATCAATCTGTCTGTCTCAAAACTCTATTATCATAGAGGTGCAGCGGAGGTTTTAGGTTACATATTGATTATCATAGAGGTGCAGCGGAGGTTTTAGGTTACATGTTTACATGGAACCTTTCTTTGACTGTTTTATCGGGAAACTTTGCGTATATACACTCTCTCCGAGAGTATTTATTTACCATTGTTGTAGGAGTCTGTCGGTTCTTAGGGAGACTGTTTTCGGAGTTTGTTTAATGTTTTAGTGGAAGATAATTGGTCTTAGTTCTAGATCCTGTTTTCCATGCATTTACATAGATTGCTTACTTTTGTAATTATAGTTCTAGAAGAGTTAATTATCTGACCTTCAGTTCTAAAATGGGAGTGGTTATTTAGTTTTTAGGTCGTCGGGATGATAATCCAGGGAGCTATTGCTATACCCCTGGCAATAGTATTGTTGACATCAGCCTTAGAAAACTAGGTAAAAGTTTTTATAAAACAGTGTTGTGTCAATTATAATGAGAATACAGCTTAGGTTCATACTTGTCTTCCTTTTGACAAGACCTTTCCATGGTACTACATTTTTGGAACTATTGACTTTGATCTTGACTTTTAAAAACCTTTAGCCTTGGCCACAGTATCTTAACAGTACAAGATAGGGCTTTCATATTTGACATGATTGTTCCTTGTGACAATAAGACCTTTCCATTGGTACTACATTTGTGACCTACTGACCTTGCACCTTACACTAAAAAACTAACTCCAAATTTCAACCAACTCTATTCAAGCTATGTTGTATTCTGACAACTCTTGTTTGAAAAAAGTTTTTGTATTATATATTGTCTTGAGGCTCTAGATGAAGCATTTGTATATCATTTCAGGAGATAAAAAAATCTTACATTTCTAGAGGAAATTTGTTTTACCTGACTTTTCTAGGAAAATCATTGTTTGCTCTTTGTATATGTATGCTTCAGTCAAATTACACATGTATTTTCTTAAATATTGGCATATCCACACATCTGTACACAAAACACCTATACCAAAGTTCAATCAGTCACAAACAGCTAACCTCTGACAATCATCTACCAAACATCCACACATTTACACAACATTGTAAACAACTCTATTGCACCCTGAGTCAGTACATTGTTAGCGGTGAATTGGTACATACAATGTACATGACCCCTGTTTGACCTTTTTGAGGAAAGGTTAAATGTTACTGCATTAACTCTTTAGAACATAAATATGGAGGTATATAGATGTTGTAAATCTACATCCGAGGGTTTGATGTTGGTGTGTTTCCAACAGATGGCTCGGAACCAGTCAAAGACCAACAGGATTTACTGGATTTCCCATTCAGAAAAACTTAGATCCATGATGGAATGAATACCGGAGGTTGTAAATGGTATTCAGGACGACCAGGTTAACATCTGTTTGGTTTTAACAACGCAGCCAATTCAAAGGTTTCCATCTTCACTCAAAGAGGTTGTTCTTTCAGCCGTAAACCGTCCATAACAGGAGGATCACGATTAGATTCCTTCCACCCATGCCACGTAAAGGGTGGCGACTTGATTTCTCCGACCCAAAGCCCCAACAGTCTCCATCTGTCAGCTGTTGGGCCACAGGACTTGTTTGTTTGTGATGGTGCTGGATGTTGTAACTTCTAGACAGCAGCCAATCCTGTGATGTTTTAGCCTTTAAAACTATAAACAATGTAAAACTCAACACAAAATATCAACAGACTACACCCTCCATGTTGTTGTTTTGACTCTACAAAGAAAAACACACGGATATTCATTAATCCAAGAGATTAACATAGATAGCATTGCTTTATTAGTTCCAACAGACGTATATCCTTTCATTGTTAAAGTCACTGCGGTTTAATCATAAAATTTTATAACTTCAAATTCTCTAAAGCTTTTCCCTGAGCCTGATTGAATTATACTTTTAATTATTTCAGATTAAAAAAGATTCAGATATATATTTTTATGGTAATATCATATGTTTTCTTCAATGCGCTACAGATGTTGGACGTCTGTTCACAAAATTTCTACTACTGTCTCTTACCAAGTTACATAAAAGAATTAATCTTGATATATGTAAGACACTCAACATTTGGCAGTGCTTTCCTTTGTTGGTTGAGAGTTCTCTGGTTTGAATGATACCTCATGTCTATAGCTGCTCTCAATAACATTACATTACCTCTGTAGGGATCTTATAAATGTCTCTACGTATTTAAAATCTGGTACTCTACCTAACTTTTTAAAGTTGATACACTGTCAGAGACTTCCTGAGGGTCACTGTAATGCGTAGCACATAGATGAAATGAATATATTGTGAAATTGAATGCATGGCCTACATTGTTTATAGCCCCAGATATGCATGATGTGATTAAGGAAATTAGATAGCAGCTTATACATTTAGACATTTTGCTTTCTTCCCTTACTTTAGCAGATGTAGTATTTATGTTTTTAATGCCCTGAATTGGGGTGTGTAATCAGCAAAATGTATGAAAAATCTAAAAAAGAATGTTTAGGAGAGATGAAATTTAAAATCATAAACAGTCTTTTCTATGATGCATTCTTGCTGATTTCTTATCAACTGCTTGCTGACCTGTTGACCAACTGTGGACTGTTGACCAACTGTGGACTGTTGACAGACTATGGACTGTTGACCAGCTGTGGACTGTTGACACACTGTGGACTGTTGACACACTGTGGACTGTTGACACACTGTGGACTGTTGACCAACTGTGGACTGTTGACACACTGTGGAATGTTGACACACTGTGGACTGTTGACCAACTGTGGACAAACTGTGGACTGTTGACCAACTGTGGACTGTTGACCAAGTTTGGACTGTTGACCAACTGTGGACAAACTGTGGACTGTTGACCAAGTTTGGACTGTTGACCAACTGTGGACAAACTGTGGACTGTTGACACACTGTGGACTGTTGACCAACTGTGGACTGTTGACCAACTGTGGACTGTTGACCAGCTGTGGACAAACTGTGGACTGTTGACCAAGTTTGGACTGTTGACCAACTGTGGACAAACTGTGGACTGTTGACACACTGTGGACTGTTGACAAACTGTGGACTGTTGACCAACTGTGGACTGTTGACCAACTGTGGACTGTTGACACACTGTGGACTGTTGACCAGCTGTGGACTGTTGACACACTGTGGACTGTTGACACACTGTGGACTGTTGACCAACTGTGGACTGTTGACACACTGTGGACTGTTGACACACTGTGGACTGTTGACACACTGTGGACTGTTGACACACTGTGGAATGTTGACACACTGTGGACTGTTGACACACTGTGGACTGTTGACCAACTGTGGACAAACTGGACTGTTGACCAACTGTGGACTGTTGACCAACTTTGGACTGTTGACCAACTGTGGACAAACTGTGGACTGTTGACCAAGTTTGGACTGTTGACCAACTGTGGACAAACTGTGGACTGTTGACACACTGTGGACTGTTGACCAACTGTGGACTGTTGACCAACTGTGGACTGTTGACCAACTGTGGACAAACTGTGGACTGTTGACCAAGTTTGGACTGTTGACCAACTGTGGACAAACTGTGGACTGTTGACCAACTTAGGACTGTTAACAAACTTTGGACTGTTGACCAACTGTGGACAAACTGTGGACTGTTGACCAAGTTTGGACTGTTGACCAACTGTGGACAAACTGTGGACTGTTGACACACTGTGGACTGTTGACAAACTGTGGACTGTTGACCAACTGTGGACTGTTGACCAACTGTGGACAAACTGTGGACTGTTGACCAAGTTTGGACTGTTGACCAACTGTGGACAAACTGTGGACTGTTGACCAACTTAGGACTGTTAACAAACTGTGGACTGTTGACAAACTGTGGACAAACTGTGGACTGTTGACACACTGTGGACAAACTGTGGACTGTTGACACACTGTGGACTGTTGACAAACTGTGGACTGTTGACCAACTGTGGACTGTTGACAAACTGTTGACTGTTGACAAACTGTGGACTGTTGACAGACTATGGACTGTTGACAGACTATGGACTGTTGACAAACTGTGGACTGTTGACAAACTTAGGACTGTTGACCAACTGTGGAATGTTGACAAACTGGACTGTTGACCAACTGTGGACTGTTGACCAACTGAGGACTGTTGACACACTGGACTGTTGACCAACTGTGGACAAACTGTGGACTGTTGACCAACTGTGGACTGTCGACAGACTGTGGACAAACTGTCAGAGACTTCCTGAGGGTCACTGTAATGCTTAGCTTGTAGATGAAATAAATATATTGTGAAATTGAATGCATGGCCTACATTGTTTATAGCCCCAGATATGCATGATGTGATTAATAAAATTAGATAGCAGCTTATACATTTAGACATTTTGCTTTCTTCCCTTACTTTAGCAGATGTAGTATTTATGTTTTTAATGCCCTGAATTGGGGTGTGTAATCAGCAAAATGTATGAAAAATCTAAAAAAGAATGTTTAGGAGAGATGAAATTTAAAATCATAAACAGTCTTTTCTATGATGCATTCTTGCTGATTTCTTATCAACTGCTTGCTGAACTGTTGACCAACTGTGGACTGTTGACCAGCTGTGGACTGTTGACACACTGTGGACTGTTGACCAACTGTGGACTGTTGACACACTGTGGACTGTTGACCAACTGTGGACTGTTGACACACTGTGGAATGTTGACACACTGTGGACTGTTGACACACTGTGGACTGTTGACCAACTGTGGACAAACTGTGGACTGTTGACCAAGTTTGGACTGTCGACCAACTTTGGACTGTTGACCAACTGTGGACAAACTGTGGACTGTTGACCAACTGTGGACAAACCAACTGTGGACTGTTGACACACTGTGGACTGTTGACCAACTGTGGACTGTTAACACACTGTGGAATGTTGACACACTGTGGACTGTTGACACACTGTGGACTGTTGACCAACTGTGGACAAACTGTGGACTGTTGACCAACTTTGGACTGTTGACCAACTGTGGACAAACTGTGGACTGTTGACCAACTGTGGACAAACTGTGGACTGTTGACCAAGTTTGGACTGTTGACCAACTGTGGACAAACTGTGGACTGTTGACACACTGTGGACTGTTGACAAACTGTGGACTGTTGACCAACTGTGGACTATTGACAAACTGTTGACTGTTGACCAACTTAGGACTGTTGACAAACTATGGACTGTTGACAGACTATGGACTGTTGACAAACTGTGGACAAACTGTGGACTGTTGACAAACTGTGGACTGTTGACCAACTATGGACTGTTGACAAACTGTGGACTGTTGACAAACTGTTGACTGTTGACCAACTGTGGACTGTTGACAAACTGTGGACTGTTGACAAACTGTGGACAAACTGTGGACTGTTGACCAACTTAGGACTGTTGACCAACTGTGGAATGTTGACAAACTGGACTGTTGACCAACTGTGGACTGTTGACCAACTGAGGACTGTTGACACACTGGACTGTTGACCAACTGTGGACAAACTGTGGACAAACTGTGGACTGTTGACCAACTGTGGACTGTCGACAGACTGTGGACAAACTGTGGACTGTTGACCAACTGTGGACAAACTGTGGACTGTTGACCAACTGTGGACAAACTGTGGACTGTTGACCAACTGTGGACAAACTGTGGACAAACTGTGGACAAACTGTGGAAAAACTGTGAACTGTGGACAAACTGTGGACAAACTGTGAACTGTTGACAAACTGTTGACAAACTGTGGACTGTATACGAACTGTGGACAAACTGTGGACTGTATACGAACTGTGGACAAACTGTGGACTGTTGACCAACTGTGGACAAACCAACTGTGGACAAACTGTGGACTGTTGACTGTTGACCAACTGTGGACAAACTGTGGACTGTTGACACACTGTGGACTGTTGACAAACTGTGGACTGTTGACCAACTGTGGACTATTGACAAACTGTTGACTGTTGACCAACTAAGGACTGTTGACAAACTATGTACTGTTGACAGACTATGGACTGTTGACAAACTGTGGACAAACTGTGGACTGTTGACAAACTGTGGACTGTTGACCAACTATGGACTGTTGACAAACTGTGGACTGTTGACAAACTGTTGACTGTTGACCAACTGTGGACTGTTGACAAACTGTGGACTGTTGACAAACTGTGGACAAACTGTGGACTGTTGACCAACTTAGGACTGTTGACCAACTGTGGAATGTTGACAAACTGGACTGTTGACCAACTGTGGACTGTTGACCAACTGAGGACTGTTGACACACTGGACTGTTGACCAACTGTGGACAAACTGTGGACAAACTGTGGACAAACTGATGGACTGTTGACCAACTGTGGACTGTCGACAGACTGTGGACAAACTGTGGACTGTTGACCAACTGTGGACAAACTGTGGACTGTTGACCAACTGTGGACAAACTGTGGACTGTTGACCAACTGTGGACAAACTGTGGACAAACTGTGGACAAACTGTGAACTGTGGACAAACTGTGGACAAACTGTGAACTGTTGACAAACTGTTGACAAACTGTGGACTGTATACGAACTGTGGACTGTATACGAACTGTGGACAAACTGTGGACTGTTGACCAACTGTGGACAAACTGTGGACTGTTGACTGTTGACCAACTGTGGACAAACTGTTGACCAACTGTGGACTGTTGACAGACTGTGGACAAACTGTGGACTGTTGACACACTGTGGATTGTTGACCAACTGTGGACACACTGTGGACTGTTGACCAACTGCTTGCCAAGTGTTTTGGTGACAGCATGACAAATGTTTTGCTTACTGACATATTTTACCAACTGTGGACTGTTTACTGTTTTGAGGGCTGCTTTGGTGAATGCTTGCTGACTTTTGCCCTACTCAGGGAACTGTTGACAGTCTGCTTGCCAAGTGTTTTGGTGACTACATGGCAAAGCTTGCTGACATTGCACTGATTGTGGATAAGCTTTTGACTGACTGCTTGCCAAGTAGTTTGGTGGCTGCTTGGTAATAGCTGATCAACTTTTGATTTACTACAGATCAACTGTTGACAAACTGCTTTCGAAGAGTTTGGACAACTGCTTGGTGAATGCTCGCTGACTTTTGACCAACTCTGAATCAGCTTCCGACAGACTTCTTGCAAAGTGTTGAGTGACTGCTTGATGGATGCTTGCTTTCTTTGACTCTTTGACTTGTTGACTTGTTGATGACCAAAATGCTTGCTAAAAATTGTTTTGGCGACAGCTTAGAAAATATTTGACAATTGTTGACCAAACACTGACATAGCCTATCACATATCATTCATGTTTACTTTTTAAAACCAAAGTTTCTCAAGTCCATGAAGTTAAAAGCCATTTGTATATGTCAGCTAACCTTGAAGAAAGGAGGTTTGAGAGTTTGATAATTTTCCAATTGAAGTGACAGCGAAGTATTTAAACCGACAGAACAGAATTTGCTTATTCTGTGGTTCCCCACATGATCTGGGTTTTATGTGAGTTTGTAAGGATGGGGGTTGGAGTGTCCTCCAGGAGACAGTAAATCCACTTGTAAAATCATGTTATGAAATCAGATACCGATGTGCCAATTTCCTGTCAAAAGAGACGTAATGGGCAACATTTAGATTGTCGATGGCGAGAAATACTTCTCTACATGGTAAGACAGCGACGTGGATCTAATTTCATCTCTGTCATTATTTCAATTCACTTACAGATATATCCTGCTAGAAATATGATTTGATGTTGTCACTACTTGTCTAAAAATAATCAACAACTGGATCTTAATATTATAGCAAACCACATGTTTATGCTTTTACTAGTGTTGGGAAAATGTTATGATAATCTTTTTTTCATGGTTTTGGTGGCAGTTCCTTCAAACCAGAAAATTGGTTTTGTGTTTTCTTGGTGAGGTATATTAGGGTGTTTTCCTGGTGAGGTATATTAGGGTGTTTTCCTGGTGAGGTATATTAGGGTGTTTTCCTGGTGAGGTATATTAGGGTGTTTTCCTGGTGAGGTATATTAGGGTGTTTTCCTGGTGAGGTATATTAGGGTGTTTTCCTGGTGAGGTATATTAGGGTGTGTGTTTTCCTGGTGAGGTATATTAGGGTGTGTGTTTTCCTGGTGAGGTATATTAGGGTGTTTTCCAGGTGAGGTATATTAGGGTGTTTTCCTGGTGAGGTATATTAGGGTGTTTTCCTGGTGAGGTATATCAGAGTGTTTTCCTGGTGAGGTATATTAGGGTGTGTGTTTTCCTGGTGAGGTATATTAGGGTGTTTTCCTGGTGAGGTATATTAGGGTGTTTTCCTGGTGAGGTATATTAGGGTGTTTTCCTGGTGAGGTATATTAGGGTGTTTTCCTCGTGAGGTATATCAGGGTGTTTTCCTGGTGAGGTATATTAGGGTGTTTTCCTGGTGAGGTATATTAGGGTGTGTGTTTTCCTGGTGAGGTATATTAGGGTGTTTTCCTGGTGAGGTATATTAGGGTGTGTGTTTTCCTGGTGAGGTATATTAGGGTGTTTTCCTGGTGAGGTATATTAGGGTGTTTTCCTGGTGAGGTATATTAGGGTGTTTTCCTGGTGAGGTATATTAGGGTGTTTTCCTGGTGAGGTATATTAGGGTGTTTTCCTGGTGAGGTATATCAGGGTGTTTTCCTCGTGAGGTATATTAGGGTGTGTGTTTTCCTGGTGAGGTATATCAGGGTGTTTTCCTGGTGAGGTATATTAGGGTGTGTGTTTTCCTGGTGAGGTATATCAGGGTGTTTTCCTGGTGAGGTATATCAGGGTGTTTTCCTGGTGAGGTATATTAGGGTGTGTGTTTTCCTGGTGAGGTATATTAGGGTGTTTTCCTGGTGAGGTATATTAGGGTGTTTTCCTGGTGAGGTATATTAGGATGTTTTCATGGTGAGGTATATTAGGGTGTTTTCATGGTGAGGTATATAAGGGTGTTTTCCTGGTGAGGTATATTAGGGTGTTTTCCTAGTGAGGTATATTAGGGTGTGTGTTTTCCTGGTGAGGTATATTAGGGTGTTTTCCTGGTGAGGTATATTAGGGTGTTTTCCTGGTGAGGTATATTAGGGTGTGTGTTTTCCTGGTGAGGTATATTAGGGTGTTTTCCTGGTGAGGTATATTAGGGTATTTTCCTGGTGAGGTATATTAGGGTGTTTTCCTGGTGAGGTATATCAGTGTGTTTTCCTGGTGAGGTATATTAGGGTGTGTGTTTTCCTGGTGAGGTATATTAGGGTGTGTGTTTTCCTGGTGAGGTATATTAGGGTGTTTTCCAGGTGAGGTATATTAGGGTGTTTTCCTGGTGAGGTATATTAGGGTGTTTTCCTGGTGAGGTATATCAGAGTGTTTTCCTGGTGAGGTATATTAGGGTGTGTGTTTTCCTGGTGAGGTATATTAGGGTGTTTTCCTGGTGAGGTATATCAGGGTGTTTTCCTGGTGAGGTATATTAGGGTGTTTTCCTGGTGAGGTATATTAGGGTGTGTGTTTTCCTGGTGAGGTATATTAGGGTGTTTTCCTGGTGAGGTATATTAGGGTGTGTGTTTTCCTGGTGAGGTATATTAGGGTGTTTTCCTGGTGAGGTATATTAGGGTGTTTTCCTGGTGAGGTATATTAGGGTGTTTTCCTGGTGAGGTATATTAGGGTGTTTTCCTGGTGAGGTATATTAGGGTGTTTTCCTGGTGAGGTATATCAGGGTGTTTTCCTCGTGAGGTATATTAGGGTGTGTGTTTTCCTGGTGAGGTATATCAGGGTGTTTTCCTGGTGAGGTATATTAGGGTGTGTGTTTTCCTGGTGAGGTATATCAGGGTGTTTTCCTGGTGAGGTATATCAGGGTGTTTTCCTGGTGAGGTATATTAGGGTGTGTGTTTTCCTGGTGAGGTATATTAGGGTGTTTTCCTGGTGAGGTATATTAGGGTGTTTTCCTGGTGAGGTATATTAGGATGTTTTCATGGTGAGGTATATTAGGGTGTTTTCATGGTGAGGTATATAAGGGTGTTTTCCTGGTGAGGTATATTAGGGTGTTTTCCTAGTGAGGTATATTAGGGTGTGTGTTTTCCTGGTGAGGTATATTAGGGTGTTTTCCTGGTGAGGTATATTAGGGTGTTTTCCTGGTGAGGTATATTAGGGTGTGTGTTTTCCTGGTGAGGTATATTAGGGTGTTTTCCTGGTGAGGTATATTAGGGTGTTTTCCTGGTGAGGTATATTAGGGTGTTTTCCTGGTGAGGTATATCAGTGTGTTTTCCTGGTGAGGTATATTAGGGTGTGTGTTTTCCTGGTGAGGTATATTAGGGTGTGTGTTTTCCTGGTGAGGTATATTAGGGTGTTTTCCTGGTGAGGTATATTAGGGTGTTTTCCTGGTGAGGTATATTAGGATGTTTTCATGGTGAGGTATATTAGGGTGTTTTCATGGTGAGGTATATAAGGGTGTTTTCCTGGTGAGGTATATTAGGGTGTTTTCCTAGTGAGGTATATTAGGGTGTGTGTTTTCCTGGTGAGGTATATTAGGGTGTTTTCCTGGTGAGGTATATTAGGGTGTTTTCCTGGTGAGGTATATTAGGGTGTGTGTTTTCCTGGTGAGGTATATTAGGGTGTGTGTTTTCCTGGTGAGGTATATTAGGGTGTTTTCCTGGTGAGGTATATTAGGGTGTTTTCCTGGTGAGGTATATTAGGGTGTTTTCCTGGTGAGGTATATCAGTGTGTTTTCCTGGTGAGGTATATTAGGGTGTGTGTTTTCCTGGTGAGGTATATTAGGGTGTTTTCCTGGTGAGGTATATCAGGGTGTTTTCCTGGTGAGGTATATCAGGGTGTTTTCCTGGTGAGGTATATTAGGGTGTTTTCCTGGTGAGGTATATTAGGGTGTTTTCCTGGTGAGGTATATTAGGGTGTGTTTTCCTGGTGAGGTATATTAGGGTGTTTTCCTGGTGAGGTATATTAGGGTGTTTTCCTGGTGAGGTATATCAGGGTGTTTTCCTGGTGAGGTATATTAGGGTGTTTTCCTGGTGAGGTATATCAGGGTGTTTTCCTGGTGAGGTATATTAGGGTGTTTTCCTGGTGAGGTATATTAGGGTGTTTTCCTGGTGAGGTATATTAGGGTGTGTGTTTTCCTGGTGAGGTATATTAGGGTGTTTTCCTGGTGAGGTATATTAGGGTGTTTTCCTGGTGAGGTATATTAGGGTGTTTTCCTGGTGAGGTATATTAGGGTGTTTTCCTGGTGAGGTATATTAGGGTGTTTTCCTGGTGAGGTATATTAGGGTGTTTTCCTGGTGAGGTATATCAGGGTGTTTTCCTGGTGAGGTATATTAGGGTGTGTGTTTTCCTGGTGAGGTATATTAGGGTGTTTTCCTGGTGAGGTATATTAGGGTGTTTTCCTGGTGAGGTATATTAGGGTGTTTTCCTGGTGAGGTATATTAGGGTGTTTTCCTGGTGAGGTATATTAGGGTGTTTTCCTGGTGAGGTATATTAGGGTGTTTTCCTGGTGAGGTATATTAGGGTGTTTTCCTGGTGAGGTATATTAGGGTGTTTTCCTGGTGAGGTATATTAGGGTGTTTTCCTGGTGAGGTATATAAGGGTGTTTTCCTGGTGAGGTATATCAGTGTGTTTTCCTGGTGAGGTATATTAGGGTGTTTTCCTGGTGAGGTATATCAGGGTGTTTTCCTGGTGAGGTATATTAGGGTGTTTTCCTGGTGAGGTATATCAGGGTGTTTTGCTGGTGAGGTATATCGGGGTGTTTTCCTGGTGAGGTATATTAGGGTGTTTTGCTGGTGAGGTATATCAGGGTGTTTTCCTGGTGAGGTATATTAGGGTGTTTTCCTGGTGAGGTATATCAGGGTGTTTTCCTGGTGAGGTATATCAGGGTGTTTTCCTGGTGAGGTATATTAGGGTGTTTTCCTGGTGAGGTATATCAGGGTGTTTTCCTGGTGAGGTATATTAGGGTGTTTTCCTGGTGAGGTATATCAGGGTGTTTTCCTGGTGAGGTATATCAGGGTGTTTTCCTGGTGAGGTATATCAGTGTGTTTTCCTGGTGAGGTATATTAGGGTGTTTTCCTGGTGAGGTATATTAGGGTGTTTTCCTGGTGAGGTATATTAGGGTGTTTTCCTGGTGAGGTATATTAGGGTGTTTTCCTGGTGAGGTATATTAGGGTGTCTTCCTGGTGAGGTATATTAGGGTGTTTTCCTGGTGAGGTACATCAGGGTGTTTTCCTGGTGAGGTATATTAGGGTGTTTTCCTGGTGAGGTATATCAGGGTGTTTTCCTGGTGAGGTATATTAGGGTGTTTTCCTGGTGAGGTATATTAGGGTGTTTTCCTGGTGAGGTATATTAGGGTGTCTGTTTTCCTGGTGAGGTATATCAGGGTGTTTTCCTGGTGAGGTATATTAGGGTGTGTGGTTTCCTGGTGAGGTATATTAGGGTGTTTTGCTGGTGAGGTATATCAGGGTGTTTTCCTTGTGAGGTATATTAGGGTGTTTTCCTGGTGAGGTATATCAGGGTGTTTTCCTGGTGAGGTATATTAGGATGTTTTCCTGGTGAGGTATATTAGGGTGTCTTCCTGGTGAGGTATATAAGGGTGTTTTCCTGGTGAGGTATATTAGGGTGTTTTCCTGGTGAGGTATATCAGGGTGTTTTCCTGGTGAGGTATATCAGGATGTTTTCCTGGTGAGGTATATTAGGGTGTTTTCCTGGTGAGGTATATTAGGGTGTGTGTTTTCCTGGTGAGGTATATCAGGGTGTTTTCCTGGTGAGGTATATCAGGGTGTTTTCCTGGTGAGGTATATTAGGGTGTTTTCCTGGTGAGGTATATTAGGGTGTTTTCCTGGTGAGGTATATTAGGGTGTTTTCCTGGTGAGGTATATTAGGGTGTGTGTTTTCCTGGTGGGGTATATTAGGGTGTTTTCCTGGTGAGGTATATTAGGGTGTTTTCCTGGTGAGGTATATTAGGGTGTTTTCCTGGTGAGGTATATTAGGGTGTTTTCCTGGTGAGGTATATTAGGGTGTTTTCCTGGTGAGGTATATAAGGGTGTTTTCCTGGTGAGGTATATCAGTGTGTTTTCCTGGTGAGGTATATTAGGGTGTTTTCCTGGTGAGGTATATCAGGGTGTTTTCCTGGTGTGGTATATTAGGGTGTTTTCCTGGTGAGGTATATTAGGGTGTTTTGCTGGTGAGGTATATCAGGGTGTTTTCCTGGTGAGGTATATTAGGGTGTTTTCCTGGTGAGGTATATCAGGGTGTTTTCCTGGTGAGGTATATTAGGGTGTTTTCCTGGTGAGGTATATCAGGGTGTTTTCCTGGTGAGGTATATCAGGGTGTTTTCCTGGTGAGGTATATTAGGGTGTTTTCCTGGTGAGGTATATCAGGGTGTTTTCCTGGTGAGGTATATCAGGGTGTTTTCCTGGTGAGGTATATCAGTGTGTTTTCCTGGTGAGGTATATTAGGGTGTTTTCCTGGTGAGGTATATTAGGGTGTTTTCCTGGTGAGGTATATTAGGGTGTTTTCCTGGTGAGGTATATTAGGGTGTTTTCCTGGTGAGGTATATTAGGGTGTTTTCCTGGTGAGGTATATTAGGGTGTTTTCCTGGTGAGGTATATCAGTGTGTTTTCCTGGTGAGGTATATTAGGGTGTTTTCCTGGTGAGGTATATCAGAGTGTTTTCCTGGTGAGGTATATTAGGGTGTTTTCCTGGTGAGGTATATCAGTGTGTTTTCCTGGTGAGGTATATTAGGGTGTTTTCCTGGTGAGGTATATCAGGGTGTTTTCCTGGTGAGGTATATTAGGGTGTTTTCCTGGTGAGGTATATTAGGGTGTTTTCCTGGTGAGGTATATCAGGGTGTTTTCCTGGTGAGGTATATTAGGGTGTTTTCCTGGTGAGGTATATTAGGGTGTTTTCCTGGTGAGGTATATCAGTGTGTTTTCCTGGTGAGGTATATTAGGGTGTTTTCCTGGTGAGGTATATTAGGGTGTTTTCCTGGTGAGGTATATTAGGGTGTTTTCCTTGTGAGGTATATTAGGGTGTCTGTTTTCCCTTTTCAATAGAGCTTGTCAGTTTCAAGCTCAACTGCGGTCAAAAGAAAGTTAGATGACAATATCACATGACACTATAGCCGGCAGATACAGACATTAAATCAATAAACAGCTTTACTATAATGGATTACTACTAGTGCTGGCCATACAATCGCTGAAAAAGTCATTATTTTCAAATGGGTCAAATTTTGCAAAATTGCTAGATTTAAATGGGGAAAAAATATGAAGAAGTTTAAATTTCATTCTAAAAAATGAAGAATAATGTGCACTGCAGATCGCAAACAAAATGACATATTGATATTCCAGCAAAAAACAACAGAATTTAAAATGCCTCTGTCAGAGCCTTATAAATCACATATGGCATTGTGAAAATACCACAGGCTAGATAAAACGAGAATAACAGGAAAAGTGATAAAAGCAAACCGCTCTTTTAATATGGGAAAAAACAGTTTGCATTTGAAATTGCTACTTCAAAAAGCATGAATGATGCAGACGAGAAAAAAACCAATTGGTTTGTCTATTAGAGAGGTTGTCTTTTCCGAGATTTCTAATTAACTGACAGTAAGTCTTTAGAAGCATCCCAGTTCATGCCACAAGGTAAAATTATTATTCAATTTGTTTGCGGAGAGAAAAAAAATCATCAGTTGGGCTTGATTTTTTGGCTAATACTAATATGGCTTGAAGGCACTGATTGAAATTGATTTTTTTTTTACTATAGGATAAAGTGTCTGAGAATATTTAGTGAATCACTGCCCGATATTAGCACTGGACCAGTAGCTTTGCCTAATCATAATTCTAAGGTAATTATTGAATTGGAATTGAGATGTTTGTGGTATCTGTTGTGGATATTTCATTAATATAACAAACTCGACTCTGCAGCAAATTATTTTTCGGTCTGTCGTTCCATTATAATTATTGTATTCTTTTTCGGTCAGTCGTTCCATTTTAATTATTGTATTCTTTTTCGGTCTGTCGTTCAATTATAATTATTGTATTCTTTTTCGGTCTGTCGTTCCATTTTAATTATTGTATTCTTTTTCGGTCTGTCGTTCCATTATAATTATTGTATTCTTTTTCGGTCTGTCGTTCCATTATAATTATTGTATTCTTTTTCGGTCTGTCGTTCCGTGATTATAATTATTGTATAAACTTATGTACTAATCATGCAGTAATCAATTCATCTGATGATGGCGTCCAACTATTTATAGATATACCTGGTCATCGTCTACATACAACCTCCCTGTAACAGAGTGGTCAAAAAGGACTTTTTTACTCTGTGTACAGGGTTGGTAGAGTGTTATAATGGTGACATGTACCCTTATAATTATACAGTTTGAATTCTTTGTTTACTGGCCATACCTTGGCCATAGTTTTACCTACAATGTACAATTATCAGATTCTGTGTATGAATACTTCTTTCAGATTGTGGAGCGTCTCAATCTAAAATTATGCCTATACACACTACCGTAAAACCAGCAAAGTTTTTAAGAAATACTGCTCTGTAAAAAGTACACAAAAGCTAGGGAAAACCAATAATATAAGTTTAAAGACCAACAAAGTACACCTGCAAGGAAAATAAAAGCCAGACAAAGCCAGGGTTTTCAAGAATCTGAACAAAGGTCATGAGAACAATTGGAAATTAAACAAAAGTAAAGACATTGTACACTTAAAAGCATGTTCAAAGTCAGACAAGTTCTGAGAGTCTCAACTTAAAGCAAAACAAAGGTCACAAAGGTCATGAAGAACAATTGGAAACTAAACAAGACTTTTCAGATGGATTGTGGAATGTCGTGTACCAAAATCGGTTCTTAGACAAAGAAATATACAGAGTTTTGGCCCCTGCTTCATTGTTAAAAAGCCTCATGGGTCTTGTACTCATGCAATGACAAGGCATTCCTTGAAGACCAACATAGATTTTGAAAGGTTTGCAATAGAATCGGATACCATTATGTTATGTTTTTCATGAATATTGAAGAATAAAGATATTTAATTTTCAGATTACAGGAAATACATTGATTGAGATGAGGGAGGGGAGGGGGTGTGTGATGTAGATTTGATATTCACTCCAAATGGAATGTTTTAAGTTCTGATTGTTTGTTATTAGGATAATTTTTGACAAATCTAAGGGAATCTTTTGAATGTCTTCTAGTATCTAAACTAAAATGACACCATCCTCCGACCTCGATTACAGTTATCTTCTGTGCAGTATTAAATATCTGGAATCAGATTTAGATGGCCAACATGTTTTGGTAACAATAACCTCTACTCAATGATTGAACCTGAGTCACACAGGGGCTACGGCTATTTCATTCTTGCTTTATGATGCTTTTTTCTGCTACAAACAGAGGGTTTAGAATCTGATATGTACTTACTGTGACAGTAATTGTACCTTTCTTGTGTTTCGTGATCCTGTCTGTCAGCTGTGATTTAATAAAATAGCCGTCATTCTGGGCCATTTCCTGTTTGAGAGACTCGTTTGCCTTACACCTTGATGTGTTGCTCTATACTGATAGCAAACAGAAGGGTTGTTTTGAAAGACAAACCAATTGTATTATTGTATCAGGTTTGATACAGGCGATCAAATCGATTGGATAAGGGCTCAATTTTGCCTCCAATAAAACCAGCTTATTTAAATATTATGCATTGGGTACAACCTTTTATTGACAATGTCAGAATTATATTTATGGTAATGGAAAATCTTTGTACCAATTCTACTGTTAGACAGTTTGGGTGCATTCAAAACTTTCAAAGAGAGCAGACTTGAAACCTTATGCTGTACGTGTTGGAATAGGTTTTTGTTTGAAAACAATCACTAATTCTTGGATGTAATCATATTTGGTGAAAAGTTGATGAAAATGATTAAAAAAATATTTGTTTAGATTAAGTGGTACATAGATGAGAATTAGCTATATATCCTTGTTTGATAACTCCATGTTGGGGGTGGGGATCATGCTGCTGATATTCGTTAGAAATGTGGAGGGGGTGGGGGATGTGACACGTGTGGTACCCCTGTTGTTTTGTTAAATACAAACTTTTGATTTCTGAGCTGATGCTAATTACATGTTAGCCATATTTTACCTGTAATAAATCTTCTGAATCTGTTTAAATATGGGAGGGAAAGACTCAATAAAGGAATGATGGCAAAGGTCACAATCATCTCTATATTACTGGTATAAATAAATAATGAAATGTTACTTTTATGGTAACAGTTTGAAATCGTATAAATTTTATCAGACTTCCAGCAGTGATTATTGTATGGGAGAAAAACAAACATATTTTCACAGCCCAATCATGCAACCTCACCAACATACACATATTACAAGAGCAACAGGTTTTTTCTTCAGATATTTGAAGGATCTTGTGTTGGATTTTGAACATCTGGTGTGTAATAATTGTGATATGAAATGGCGCACTCCTAATGAACTGGCCATAACAGGAAACGCAGCACTGCGGAGAGTGGTAAAACCTCGTCCAACTTTCATGTTCTAAGCCGGTATTTCCTTTGTGAATACACATGTTTTCACTAATGAAATTTCAAGATAAGCTAATTCAGGCAACTTACATATATATATGGGTTAGCAGAATAGTCAGTTTCCTATTTTGCTGGTTTTTATGGCTGTGTAATTAGACTTCGATCATACTGGTAATCATGTCTGGGTCACTGTATACTTGTCAGTCCTTTTCAGTACCACTGCACTTTTCATTGAACATAGATGAAGTTTACTGCCCCTTAACTCGAGGTGTGCACTATGTTGTTGCCAGTATATTAGATTGTCAGTCTGTCTGTCTCTTACACTTTATATTTCTGTTTGTTCAGTGTCAGATCTTGTATACTGTATTCCGTACAAAATGTTGCATGCCAGTACCTCTCGGAATGGTAGGGTGACATATACTTAGATCATAACTATATCCAGAGTTATTGCCCTTTTTTCAGTGTCAAATCTTGTATACTGTATCCCCTACAAAATTTTGCATGCCAGTACCTCTTGGAATGGTGGGGTGCCATATTATTTATACTGAGATCATCAATATATTAAAATATTCAGAGTTATTGCCCTTTGTTCATTGTCAGATCTTGTATACCATATTCACTACAGTTGTTAAATTTTGCATGTTTGTACCTCTTACTGTGTCACAAACTAAAGGATCTTGTATACTGTATCCTTGTACTTCTTGGAATGGTAGAGTGCCACACAATAAGATCTTATCAAACTTCACAATATCCAGAGTTATTGCCCTTTCTGGTCATCGCATGTTGCTTTGTCTGGGATGCTTTGTAAAGATTTTCATCAGTCACTATTGTCAGATTTTGCATGTGAATACCTTTTTGGATGTTGAAGTTGCACATGGTTTGAAAATGTTAAAATCAGGTCAGGCTACACTATGACACTTAAGTTATTACGTCGGAACTTGCTTCAGTTAATTGGGCATGGTATGGAATGCAGGACAGTGTTATCACATGGTCAAACTTTCAGTTAAGACAAATCTAGATCTGCTGTATGTAAGTGACCTTACATTATGAAAGTCTTATAACAATGAAAGCTTTTTATATTTTGTAAGTCATGATTATAGCGAAAATATAACTGTTATGAAAAATTGTTTCTTTCATTTGTCTTCGTTATCTCCTAAATTCCATGGATATCTTGGGTTGTGTCAGAGATTTTTCTTTATAATACTTGCCAGATCAGAGTGAAGTCATTAATAAAAATATATTGTAGAACTTGGTTTATATTGTGGCTGCAGAAACTGCATTAATATCACATATATGGCCGTTTTACAGCTAGACATTTCTCCACTGACGAGCTGTCTGCCATATGTGGAGCAGTCTTAAAGATTTAGGTTTGTCTGGTTTATTCCTTCCCGAAGCACAACCTGTTATTTTGCATCAGTTGCTGGCAATTCATAGGAATTTCATGGATTTTCAAGGTCGGATCCATTTTAAATGAGCATGAAGAAGTTATTTGAAGCAAATACTTGCAATAGTTTTGTTCTTGTTCATAATTGAATTTCTCTAAGAAAAGTGATAATTTTTGCATGACAAAATTTAAATGAGTTTTATTGAAGCGTCAAGCAGAATGTGAGAAATTTTATGAAAGTTTCCACAGTTGTTCAATTAAAATTTGATGTAATATTAGACTTTGGTAAAAACCATTATTTGAGTTGTCATGACCAGTTAAGATCAATATCTGGTAAATGTTTAAATCAATAACAATCGTGATATAAGGTTTGTCATGTATATTGGACATATGACTGGTACTTTAGCTGCTTTTATTGATAAATACCGGAGAAGTTTCGTAACTGATGAAAAATCATTGTAGCTGTGAGTTACACTGATATAATAAAGAATGGGAAATGGAGACAATAAAACCTGATCTGTATGGAAACATTACATAAAACAATACCTCACAATGGCTCCCAGCTGTCTTTTGTTGTACATGAACTCTCACAACGCAAGTTTATAATTTCAATAAAGTATGGAATAATTTGTCAGTGTGGCAATATAAAACAATTGTACTGTTTTTATTAGTTTCAGGGATTTTTGTGTTGATATGCAACTTTCTAGAGAGTATTTACCTTGGTTTAAATAGGGATTGGGGGAGGGGGGGTGGGGGTGGAGAAGAGAGCCAACAGCCAACATACGCATCCGTATCCCTATGTTTTTGTTATGAATTGCCAAGCTAAATTTGAATACTAGATTATCTCTCCATTGTTTGAAACCCTAGGGACCAAAATCATAAACCTCAATTTAGTTTATAATTCTAATATTCTTAGAGACAGGTGGTCAGTCTAATGTTTGGTATGCAAGGAGTCAGCTCAATATATTAGACGTAAAACATCATAGAAATGGGCAGATCTCAACCTTAAACATATTGTATGCTGGTTAATGTTGAGAATTATCATGTTTACCTGTGGTTTACACCTGTATAGGACATCTTATCTTTGTGATATAATATCTCCTCAGATAGTGTTGATAATTACATTACAACAATGGAATTATTACACAACAATTCTGTCAAATCAATAAACTTATTATAATACCTTTGTTAAAGACATAAATAAAAAAAATTAAACAGTTATTATTTAGCGTATAATGGCTATGAATTCATTACAACTGCAATTTATCGAAATATTGGAGCGCATAATTCAAATCATCTTGGTATTTTCTTCTGGCAATGAATCAAAAAGGTAAGGATTGAGTACGTGTTAGTCAGCAATAGAAAAGGACACAGTATAAATGTAAAACAATTCTGTGGAAATGTCAAAATTCAAGATATGAAATATTACTGTGGAAATGTCAAAAATCAGGATATGAAAGAATTCTGTGGAAATGTCGAACTTCAAAATATGAAAGAATTATAAAGAATTATGTGGAAATGTCAAAAATCAAGATATGAAAGAATTCTGTGGAAATGTCGAAATTCAAAATATGAAAGAATTATAAAGAATTATGTGGAAATGTCAAAAATCAAGACATATAAATTCTCCTAAAATATCATTAAAAAGTCTAGGCACTGTTTTAGACTTTCTGCTAACCTGCAGAAGTATGCTGGCACAAGTGTGGCACTTTGGATGTATACCAATGGCCATTATTGATCCGACCAGTGATTGGATTAACGGTGAAAGGATAAAGACTTCAGATGAATGTAGCCAATCACTGATAGAGAAGTATTTTACGATGCTATTCCCTCAGAAAAGGTAGAGTTTAGTGCTTGTTAATTAGCACTGTATTTCATTCCAGTGAAAGCAGCTAAAAAACACCTTGAGTGTCTACGGCCATGTGTACAATGCTATGACAGAATAGCTGTACAGATGCACAAGGGAATGGGTTTGTGGATATCAGATAAGCTCACAGTCAATTTATCCTTGGAGAGTTAAGTCTGATTTGAGCTAGTCCATCCAGTCAGTCCTCTGGTACTGATACATAGAGGTCCTACGGATCTCTTCCCAGACATATCGTATCCTGTTTTTTCCTCATTTCAGAAATTTGTGACCTTGAGACAGAAAGTCATGTTGTATATCTAGAAATAAGAATCCATTAAGGTTAAATGCTGCAGTTCAAAGTTTTCGAAGCTGTTTTGATTCCTAATTAGTATCAATATGTGGTGCATTGAACAAGATTTCCAAGCATTGAGATACAAACTTGACACATTATTTGAACTGCAAGAGATATCTAAACTTTGAAAACCGAGCTTTGTGAACCCGATTATACGTCCCATGTCCTAGACCTTCCAAGCTCATTTTGAATATTACCAACCTTGGGATCTAATTATATTAGACCCCAAACTTCAGACATCATATATATTGAGGTACGTACACCCTAACATGTCTTGGGACACTGCCTTGGAGTACCTGACGTTCAGGGTTATATCTTGTGTCTCATTTGCTGATCTAGTTTGGGATTTGTTTTGAAATTTGACTAGATTAGTGCTGCACAGATTTTGGACTTCATTTTCATCCCACTTCTTCACTAGGCTTGGAAAAAAAATGTTAGATTTATAAATAGAACTGATAGCTTTAATCTCTCGGATATGTCTGACTCTTGATTCAAATTAGAGGGAGATAAGCTAGTATTAACAACTGGTGCTGCAGGTCTATAATGTAAGTGTTGAAACATCAAACAAGACCTGGCTTGTTTCTGTGATGACTATATATAAATATTCTGTGGTTTTGGGACTTGGGGAGGATAAATGTAGAAATTGACATGTCTGGTATATCTTAAACATGCTATTAGGATTAAAAATAGTGAAGTTTAAAGACTGTGTACAGTTCATTAGTGTATTATTGAAATTTTCCATATAATGTAGTGGTTGTGTGTATG
Source organism: Pecten maximus (assembly GCF_902652985.1). Taxonomy (NCBI): domain Eukaryota; kingdom Metazoa; phylum Mollusca; class Bivalvia; order Pectinida; family Pectinidae; genus Pecten; species Pecten maximus. The sequence continues at coordinate 31,051,147 of NC_047021.1, forward strand.
TCAGGCACTAGTTTTTAAATATTTTATGTCAAACTTTCACATTAATATTTTATTTTTTCTCCCATTTCTGCAATTTGAGCCGAGTTGTTTCAGTCTAATGGATGGCAAATCTGGCATTTCGGATAAAAACCATCAATTAACAAGTGTTTTTAGGTTTTTTTTTTTTTTTTAAATGGAGCTTCACATTTGTGCTGTAGCTTTTCCATACATAGGTGGCCATCATCATCATCATCATCTCATATCTACTTGTTGTCAGCCTGTCAATCATATATTTTCTAATCTCTATGATAAGATTCTTTGCATGCTTGATCATAAAAATAATCTGACCAGTAGAAATTATGACTAGTGCTTTGTGTTCTTAATACAGCAACAAACCATGATTATTTTGATGATATGTATGATATTGAGACATATTCGTCAAAATATTTCTCATAGTTTGAATTTGTGATGCCAATGCATGAACTTGACCATACCATGGTTCATACCAAGTGTACATTTGCTATAGAATGGAAAATCAGTATAACAAATGAGTCAAGTTTTTGAAAATAAAGAAGTTCAAATGGAATTCTTTGGTTTTCTGATATTTAAACATTTCTATGTATTAAGTTTAAATTGAATGTGTCTGACAACATCTATGAAGGTCACCTAGTTATGTTTGAACTTGATTGCAACACTTAACCTTGTGATAGGTTTTTAGGACAGATTAAAAGAATCTTAATTAGGTAATCTTTAATTACATTAAAACAAATTAACCAAATGACACTGACCATAAAATCAGATCACATGAATGTTTCCATTTTAGTTAATCTAAATCTTATCAGTCAAGCTTCTGTAGGAATGTGTCCATGACATTCAAAGGTCAATTAAAAGTGAAGTTATTTTGATAAAGATGTTTTTACCATCTACAGGATGATGCTGATCAAATTTTTTCCTTTTTCAGAAAGAAGAAATACCTTGAGTGTCTGAAGGAAGTCAAATCTGCAGGTAAGTTTGAATAAAACTCATTTTGAGAGTGTTACAGTCACCACATTTATAAGGATGCCCAAACAATCTCTATGATAATACCTACCAGCTTTGCACCACTTGGGGAAAAAAAAAAATTCATGTGCTATAGATTTTTGAGATTTTTCGATGCAGACAACTTCACTTTAAAAAAGAAGAAAGAAAAAGAAGAATGTGCAGAGTAATTCAGATATCTCGGAACTTGTTTACTGTTGTTAAACCCTTCTGATCAAGAGATTGGAAAAGTTTAGTACACTTTTACAAGTGTGCAAGCATGATATTGGATTTTGTGATGTAATATTTTCTGCATAAAAAGTTAGGTTTTTTCTCACCATTCTGAGTTAAGAGTTTGTTGTTATTTCCTCTTTTCCTTTAAAAAAAAGTATAATGTCAATTTCTACCAAACCGGTTGATAACAAGTTAGATAAGTAGGCTGTCAAGGACAAGATTTCTGTAAACATTTTACAGACCACTAGTTTTAAGTTTATCTTTATCATGGTCCTTTTGGACTGAGCAAGTCCCTTTCAGCTTATGAAGGAGCAGTAGAGGACTTAAAGTTTCAGTAACTCTTGGCCCTTTTTGACAGAGTTTGTCCCCTTGAGGTTGTGGAGAAGCAGTAGAGGACATGTATTCTATAGACTTAAAGTTTCAGTAACTCTTGGCCCTTTTTGACAGAGTTTGTCCCCTTGAGGTTGTGGAGGAGCAGTAGAGGATGTGTATTCTATAGACTTAAAGTTTCAGTAACTCTTGGCCCTTTTTGACAGAGTTTGTCCCCTTGAGGTTGTGGAGGAGCAGTAGAGGATGTGTATTCTATAGACTTAAAGTTTCAGTAACTCTTGGCCCTTTTTGACTGAGTTTGTCCCCTTGAGGTTGTGGAGGAGCAGTAGAGGATGTGTATTTTATAAACTTAAAGTTTCAGTAACTCTTGGCCCTTTTTGACTGAGTTTGTCCCCTTGAGGTTGTGGAGGAGCAGTAGAGGATGTGTATTCTATAGACTAAGTTTCAGTAACTCTAGGCCCTTTTTGACTGAGTTTGTCCCCTTGAGGTTGTGGAGGAGCAGTAGAGGATGTGTATTCTATAGACTAAGTTTCAGTAACTCTTGGCCCTTTTTGACTGAGTTTGTCCCCTTGAGGTTGTGGAGGAGCAGTAGAGGACATGTATTCTATAGACTAAGTTTCAGTACCTCTTGGCCCTTTTTGACAGAGTTTGTCCCCTTGAGGTTGTGGAGGAGCAGTAGAGGATGTGTATTCTATAGACTAAGTTTCAGTAACTCTTGGCCCTTTTTGACTGAGTTTGTCCCCTTGAGGTTGTGGAGGAGCAGTAGAGGACATGTATTCTATAGACTAAGTTTCAGTACCTCTTGGCCCTTTTTGACAGAGTTTGTCCCCTTGAGGTTGTGGAGGAGCAGTAGAGGACGTGTATTCTATAGACTAAGTTTCAGTAACTCTTGGCCCTTTTTGACAGATTTTTTCCCCTTAAGGTTGTGGAGGAGCAGTAGAGGACGTATATTTTATAGACTAAGTTTCAGTACCTCTTGGCCCTTTTTGACTGAGTTTGTCCCCTTGAGGTTGTGGAGGAGCAGTAGAGGATGTATATTCTATAGACTAAGTTTCAGTAACTCATGGCCCTTTTTGACAGAGTTTGTCCCCTTGAGGTTGTGGAGGAGCAATAGAGGACATGTATTCTATAGACTAAGTTTCAGTACCACTAGGCCCTGTTTGACAGAGTTTGTCCTCTTGAGGTTGTGGAGGAGCAGAAGATGTTGTTTTGCCCCAGCATTACTCAGCATGCTTGTTTAATTTGTCATGCTAGAGCATTAACTTGAAGAATGGGCACACTATTGAATAACACAATATAAATCTGTGATCAATCTGAACATTTTCACAGAAACAGAATGGATCCCTTGGTTCTCTCTGACGAGCAATTGTCTAATTATGATGGCGATCGTAATGCCACTGGCCCAAAGATGCACAGACTGATAGGCCAAACACCTCGAGCCCACTGGTGTTTGTTAGGCTCATGGTATCATAAAGCTCTCACATTTAATTTGCAACAATGAGCATTTTAACAATTGCAATTTTCCTTCCACATTCCTGAACAATTAATTTTCCTCTTGTCCAACCGTGAAACCCATTTCCGTAAACAGCAGATCATCTGAAACCTGTCCAATTGAAAAATAAAAAAAATATGAGGAATTGAGTTTGGAATGTATTCATTCAAAAGGGAATGTGATGTGGATTGACTTTATTCTACCAGATATGTGTTGGACACTCACCATTACAGTGATGCTGATATTTAAACTTTTTTACAGAAGACGTGATATTGCCTTTATCATCAATATGATAGGGATGATCCGATGTGAGAATTGATTGGTGAATTATTTATGGGTCCCCTCTGTGAGCTGACATCATAATATGGTTACTCAATCTCGGCTGGGACGTCCCCGATCTGTTGTCCACAATCACAGTTCTGCCCACTCACATGTAGTATTGTCTTCTAAGTGTCGGAAGGAGAAGCTACGTCCATTATGGAAATGGATAAAAATGTTGGAAAAAAATGTATTGTATTCTGATTTTTTGTTCATGAGCAGACACATTTATATGTGAACGACACGGATTATTGTGCTTGTATTTGTGTAACACTGGCTGAGCCTGTTCTGTGATCCCCCAGGAGAATTTTTGTGGCGTTATTAGATTTTAAGTTCCACTTGTCTTCCTATTACATTTTAATCTATTTTACATCTGTTTGTGCCCATCATAAATTCTACATCCACTATATTTGCATATGAGAACAGGTTTAGTAGTTTGTTTCCATGGTAGTGTTGGTATTACAAAGGGATTCATATAAGGCTCCATTGAAATGATATATACTATTGTCATACAAACATAAATCAATTACTTACCATAATATAATATAAACTTGAATAACCAAATGGGTATAGACAAATATAGCAATGACCAATCATATTAAAGACAAGAATATCTGCAACCAATCAGGTTATTGATAAGAATAGCATTAACCAATGGGTTATAGGCAATATTATTATTTAGTGATAGGTCGGTTATAGAAAATGATATCAGTGACCATTCAGAATGTTGACAATTATGTTGATGACACATCAGGTTATAGACAATAACCATAATGACCACTCAGGTTATAGACAATAATATAATTGACTAATCAGGTTATAGACAATAATATCATTGACCAATCAGGTTATAAACAATAATATAATTGACTAATCAGGTTATAGACAATAATATCGTTGACCAATCAGGTTATAGACAATAACCTGAATGACCACCTAGGTTATAGACAATAATATCATTGACCAATCAGATTATAGACAATAATGTTATTGACCAATCAGGTTATAGACAATAATATCATTGACCAATCAGGTTATAGGACAATAATATCATTGACCAATCAAGGTTATAGACAATAATTTCATTGACCAATCAGGTTATAGGACAATAATATCATTGACCAATCAGGTTTTAGACAGTTATATTAGTAACCAGCCAGACAATTTTAACACGGACCAAATTATTGCACTCGTACTTGCTGAAAATAACTTCCGACATCATATACTTATTGGCTAGACAAAACATTTTCTAAGGACGATATCATACCAGTATGTTATTCAATGTATGAAGTAATATATGAGATACACATCACAGGGTATAACTGTCTATATTCTTGTGTTTTGAATAATTCAGGTCCTTATTGATGGTCCGTCTACTTCTGATACAACAGTTAGTCTATCAGAAAAGTCGGCCATCATAGCCTGTGGATGCGGATTAGAGAGAAAGGAGAACCATATTAGGAATGCTGATGTTGGGGTACAGGAACGTTATATTAGATCATAGACTTATCTCGACCGATCAGAAGACAGCTGTCTCCTCCGACTGAGAACTGCTACAAGATGTGTGATTATATGTCCTGAGGCAAGGCTGAATAACGTTCAGCAAATGAGAACTACTGTCTACCATCCTACCTAACCTATATATACAATATTGTTGCTAGACTGGAAGTAATTATGGTCAACCTCAATTCAACATTCCCATTGTTAGGTTTTTGTGTGATGCTGTATGTATATGGTTAAGGTTTAGAAATGTCTGTGTGTAGTGAAGTGTCATTTTAGTGAGTTGTCCCTGTAGTGAGGTGTCAGTAAGTGAGTTGTCCCTGTAGCGAGGTGTCAGTTAGTGAGTTGTCCCTTTAGTAAGGTGTCTCTAGTGAGGTGTCTGTATTAGTGAGGTGTCTCTAGTGACTTGTCTGTATTAGTGAGGTGTCTCTAGTGAGATGTCTGTATCAGTGAGGTGTCTCTAGTGACATGTCTGTATCAGTGAGGTGTCTCTAGTGACATGTCTGTATTAGTGAGGTGTCTCTAGTGACATGTCTGTATTAGTGAGGTGTTTCTAGTGAGATGTCTGTATCAGTGAGGTGTCTCTAGTGAGCTGTCTGTATTAGTAAGGTGTCTCTAGTGACATGTCTGTATTAGTGAGGTGTCTCTAGTGACATGTCTGTATTAGTGAGGTGTCTCTAGTGACATGTCTGTATTAGTGAGGTGTCTCTAGTGAGATGTCTGTATTAGTGAGGTGTCTCTAGTGAGGTGTCTCTAGTGAGATGACTGTATTAGTAAGGTGTTTCTAGTGACATGTCTGTATTAGTGAGGTGTCTCTAGTGAGATGTCTGTATTAGTGAGGTGTCTCTAGTGAGATGTTTGTATTAGTGAGGTGTCTCTAGTGACATGTCTGTATTAGTGAGATGTCTCTAGTGAGATGTCTGTATTAGTGAGGTGTCTCTAGTGAGATGTCTGTATTAGTAAGGTGTCTCTAGTTGAGATGTACAATTACAGTGTAAATAGTTACTAATCAGATAAGACATTGCTAGGTGAATTGTTACTGCACAATTGTGCGACAACAACTGCATTCCGTCTTCATCAGCCATGCCTGTTACTGAAACATTTGTCATTAATCTTGCTCCAAATTCCTTTATAGTATCCTAAACATTGACTATCAGAACTTTAACGGTTTTGTCTCCCCTGGCAGGAGAACTCTCCATAAATCTCAGAATCCAATATGGAATAAATACTAATTACCTCGTAAAGTAAGAAAGCAATGTAATGAGGTGTGCATGGTCTTATTAGACACTTTGCAACCGGTTTAATTTTTCATGAAGTGTCGAGCTGGTGATGGTAAATGATCAATATGGACTGATTGAATAGTCCCGGTGAACCAAACATTTGAGGCCGTACCAGTAAACAGTAAGGGACGTCTGCACTGGCTGATCTTTATATTCACACCCCAAACTTATTACAGATCCCCGTGATGTATAAAAGTCAATAGTCACGAAATTCTTTTTAACTTATTTATAAGTAATAATACTAGACTTTTACTTGTATAAGATAGTTTCAATTTCTGGTTATGGAACAGAGAACTGAAACAGATTATTTTGTGCAACTTTCTTGTATTAAATGAAAACAAAATTAAAATTCTTCAATAGCTTTGATTAGCATGACAGCATTAAAACGATTTCATGCTTGAAATGAAGCAAACCTTTTCGAAAACTTGGTTGTTACAGCTAATCGATTCTGCAAATTTTTTTTTAAACGTTTGCGGCTGTGATGGAGTGTCCATTTCCTCTCAGCAAATCATCACCTGAAGATTCTGAACAATTGAATCATGATGGTCTAAAGCGATTTTCAGCATCGCAAGGCATCCTATGAAATGATAATTACATCACCCCATCCCGACCTTCTGTTTATCTGGCTAAAGCTGAACATCCCTGAATCACTTCCTCCCTGTGATACAGGGTAACAAGGACACATTACCAGCAATGGTCGCCGCGGACAAACTCCACTGTGTCACATAACTTAATTAGCACTTGGTGCGGAATGAAGAAACTTGTTAAGTTGTGTTACAGGGCCATGCAATGAAGAAATATATAATTTTTGTGTGAGAAGCAAAGCAGTTTGGATGTGCTGAGGTCAAGATTAATCTAAGGTTGAAATATGTATAGACTAGAATAGGTATTGTCCATCAATAGATATTTATATGTACCAAAAACTAGATTTGATACCCAATGGCAGAAATCGATGATGTGTGAGCCGGTCGAACAACAAAAATGACAAAAGGTTTAATAATGGAGCGTTGAAAATGTACAAGGAGAAGACGGCAAGATAGGGAAAATTCTACTATAACAATGACATCATCTGTTGTGTAAATCTGAAAATCAAATCCGTATAATGTTAGGTTAAACCTGTAAAACTTCCTCACATATTATAGTCTTATAGCGGTCTACTAGGTTAGGTTAAACCTGTAAAACTTCCTCACATATATCAGAGTTTTATAGCAGCCTACTAGGTTAGGTTAAACTTGTAAAACTTCATCACATATTATAGTTTTATAGCAGCCTACTAGGTTAGGTTAAACCTGTAAAACTTCCTCACATATATCAGAGTTTTATAGCAGCCTACTAGGTTAGGTTAAATCTGTAAAACTTCCTCACATATCATAGTTTTATAGCGGTCTACTAGGTTAGGTTAAACCTGTAAAACTTCCTCACATATTCTTATAGCAGATTTGATGACAACATCATAATTTTACCAAGTAAAATTCCATTCGAGACAAGCAGATATGTTATTAAAATTATATTGCATAAAACAACAAAAATTAACAATATTGATAAACTAATTAGGTTGTATTGAATACACGGCACAGAACGATTAACCAGTTAGGTTGTAGTCAATACAAGGGAGATAACTAGGTTATATAGATCTAGGTTAATGAACCAGTTAGGATGTAGGCAATACAAGGGAGATAACTAGGTTATATAGATCTAGGTTAATGAACCAGTTAGGTTGTAGGCAATACAAGGGAGATAACTAGGTTATATAGATCTAGGTTGATGAACCAGTTAGGTTGTAGTCAATACAAGGGAGATAACTAGGTTATATAGATCTAGGTTGATAAACCAGTTAGGTTGTAGTCAATACAAGGGAGATAACTAGGTTATATAGATATAGGTTAATGAACCAGTTAGGTTGTAGTCAATACAAGGGAGATAACTAGGTTATATAGATCTAGGTTGATGAACCAGTAAGGTTGTAGTCAATACAAGGGAGATAACTAGGTTATATAGATCTAGGTAAATGAACCAGTTAGGTTGTAGGCAATACAAGGGAGATAACTAGGTTATATAGATCTAGGTTGATGAACCAGTTAGGTTGTAGTCAATACAAGGGAGATAACTAGGTTATACAGATTTAGGTTGATGAACCAGTTATACTCAGTAGAAGGGAGATAATTACGTTTATTACTTGTTATTACTTGTAGGTCAAAAGTTTACACTGAGGCTACATATTGCCAGGCACACATAGATATTCTGAAGAAGACCAGAGAGTATAATGTTTGAAATAGACAGATGATCCATATCCTGTGGAGATAATTTGTTGTTCCATTTCTAAATTGTTATGTCATAAAGACTTATTTTTGTAAATGATTAAGTCATGTCGGAGAGTGGTAATTAATCTTAGATGCCAAGGTCTTTATCTGCAATGTCCTTGTGACTGAGTGGCCTAGACTAGTAAATGTACCTGTTAATTAATGGGACTGTACGTGTGACTAAGTAATTATGTACTGTTTCTCATCAAATTGTCATAAGCTTATATAGTAGTTGACAATATAAAGGATGGCTTTCATATGGTAACATAGTAAAAACTGATGATTTCCTCGATAAGTCTTGTTTATTCTCGAGTTCTAGTGGTAATGAGTTTTGTTTTTAAAATATATTACTTTATTCACCTAATATACCTCAAATATTGTTATTTTTAAGGTTTTTCAAATTATTTGGGAATAAAAAAAAAATATTAAAAATTAAAATTAAAAAATACAGAAAAAAAATGTTATAAGATATGGTCTGTTTCATATTTTCTTACAAAGACATTTTGCTTCCACCTCATGCTTAATCACAAAAAAATTTAACTCAAATTATCTGATAGGGCCTTCATTACTTTTTGCCACAGTTTGTCAGAGTTATCTTCCGCGAATTAGCCTGTTTATAATTCATTAGGGACTTGATTTACTCAGTCGTGTGTACCTTACTGAAAGAACTCATGATTCCAGTCATTAAGTGTCTTGTAAATGTATGTAAATGTGCAACTGTTTTTGGGGGAAAATGCATGTTTTACTCTGAAGGAAGCATATACCCTTACAATACTTTGGATTAAAAAATAAAGTTCATGAAACCCTGTTTCAACCTCCTACTGTTGTTATCACTTGTTGCCTATATAAAAAGTTCCGATATTGACCATGTGTATGACTGATTATTGATTTGACCAAGATAACCCAAAGATCAGATATACCAGACCATATAAACGTCAAAGTTGATGTAATGTCGCAGGCTAGATAGGATCGTAAAGTCCCGCCTCACAGATCTGACCCCTGTAGCTCCACATGACTAGGGGCCTGTGAGGGGCCTGGACCGATATGTCTGTAACTGTCAGGAAATGTGGGGCTGGAACCACATATATAAACACATCTGTTAGAACCTACCCTACAAGCAATGGGCGGCTGTCTCCAGTGGAAGTCTGATCCAAGTTCCCCAGTGAATATTACTCTAAGTCATACTCACTGCCTTTCTGGAAACACTATAGGCCTCTCTCAAATTATATGCATGCCTAACATTCCTATCTCAGAACGAGGCTAAGTGAGTACAGCCACCGTAGCAACGCATACACAATGGCTTCGAGTCAAGCTACATGTAGCAAAAACAACGTTATTGTGCACCAAATTGTGTATCCAATGGAAGTTATGGTGATTCTATTCATTTTCACCATATTCCAAAAGATGAGGATATCAAAAAGCAGTGGATTGTAAAAATAAGAAGAGATGAAAGGCCATTATTCAAGGTAGGTTAGCCTTCACCTAATACATGTAAACGCATACTATTGTCAATCATTTTCCCTTTCTTGTTATTTTTTCTGCAAGTGATCAGTACATGTCAAGACATACATAAAACAACAATTGCAAGCAGTTCAAGTATTTCGTAAAATATTTTATTAAACATAATATAAGTGTTCAGTTTAATACCGTAAATATCATAGTAAATGTGCAGGTTGCTATATATATATACGTATATTATAGATTGCATACATATAACAAATTGATACTATACATGATTTTGATAAATCAAATACATTTTACAGGTATTAAAGTCAACAGTCGTTTGTTCCAAACACTTTAGGCAAGATGACTATAAAAGCTGGACACCTGTGAGGAAGCTTTTAAAGCCAGGAGCCATTACATCAGTATTTAATTGGAATGATAAACCAAAGACCAGGCGAATTTTGAAAAGGAAAGGTCCATCTCCACTAAGTCAACCAATGCAAAGGTAAATATCAAATGATTATGATACAAAAACATTATTTAATATAGTAAATATGGATATGTATTTAAATTGCACATAATTCTAACACAGTTATTACATATATACGTATACCTTCAATATGCATGTAGTGTATACATGTTCTTTATATTACAGTGATGTTACAATGTGTATTGAAACACAAGTGGAAGAAGAGTGTAGTAAAGATAACACAGAATCAGAAGAAAGCAGGACAAAAAGGAGAAAAATAGAGAGTTGGAAACAGCCAAAAACAACATAAAAATATCTTGAAGAACAACTGTATGAAAAGGAGAAAGAGTTGACATGCTTACGTCAGCAGTTTAGCATTGAACATTTTTGTGTAAATAGATTTTCAACAGATGATTCTCTTATTTCATTCTACACAGGGTTTCAAACATGTGTACTTTTTTTTACCTTTTTATGTATACTGCTAAAAACATACAAAGTGCATATTATAAAAGTAGTGAAACTATTAGTCTAAGTGGTAGAAAGCGTTCTGTGTTGCTCATTGACGAGCTTTTCTTATTTTTATGTCGCCTTTGTGCAGGATCATTAGAACAAAATCTGAGTGTTCGATTTTCATCAAATATATTTAAAACATACTCATTTTCTAATTTTTGCTGAACACCCTAAAGAGAGCCTTGTGGTATTTTACCAAATTTTGATTCTACCGCTGGTGAGTTCATTTGTGTTAAAGAAGGGAGAATCAATAAATCAAGTGGTACTGAAGATAGACTTCCATACTTTGTGTCCCATTTAACATTTTCTCCACGAATGGGGTTGAATGGGGTTGTTTTCAGATTTTGGTTAGTCGTAGACAAGTCCAGTGCGGATTTCCGTGATGAATACCGCTTATCTTTAAATCCTGGACAGCCTTTCCTTGGATTTTCTCCCCTCTTGGGACATGCCAAGTTTGTGGCCGAGATGTCTTTGCAATTTCAACTGGGATAGCTCTTTGACGTATAATCTTGAATTTCGCAAGCTGGTACAGAGTTCCCACTACATGCTTCTGACATTCCAATAGGACAGGTACAATCTGCCTTACTCACTTCAAGAGTGTTGATATCACCGAAACTCACCTGTAATGTTGTAATGATATCCATATAAATAATAAATTATGTTTACATAATGACAAACGTTTTATGCATTGGTTATCTGTATCAAAAGTGAACGACACAAAATAAATGCATTGATATATTTACATTGATTTGATGTGGCGAGTCATTTTTTTCTCTGGAAACGGTAACATTTCCCTGTTACTTCACAACCTGTTCCGACTGGTTGTACTATAAAATTTACTATAAACTTTACTATACAAGTCATAAGTTACATAATATATACAGGTAGAATAATCTGTTTTCCATTTCTGGTCATGTACAAGTCTAGTATACTGGGTGCTTAATGGAGTAAATAAGGTTTCCATTTTCTATTTAGAGGACTGACCCTAAAGGGCTGTAAGGACTAGGTGCAGTTTGAGATAAACTTTTTGTTTGTATAAATGCTTATCTATAATTACAATGAAATTAATGACAAGGTGGGATCAGTGAGGGGCAGCTGTGAAATGTAAACAGACTGGACCCAAGTACAGTCCCTAAGGCAACAAGGGGAGAGCAATTCGAGATGCTGATAATGAGGTTTAGGAATGGCATCCCCCTTATGTAATTATTTGTTTCTTGTCCTCAGACATTCTGACACCTTACCCCTGTATATTACATGTGGCAGTGTTAGTAAAGGGATGAGTACCAACATTTTAATGTTGCTTGGCCTTGACAAATATAAGAGGACAGACTAGGCACTGAATTTGGAAAACCACTACACATGAACATAGGAATATATATACTGTATATATATAATTGCAAACTTACCTCTTAGCTCTTGGATATTTCCTTGCTTAAACACTTCAGTCCTTTATTCATGCTCTTCTGTCCAGAGGATTTTTTTGGGTTTTTTTGTTTTGTTTTTGTGCTTGGATATAGTTTTAAACAAATGAAAAGGTAAGTGAAGTAATTAAATCTGAATCTCTATCATTGTATGATGTAGCCATAGCTGCACATGTATATTACTAGGGACGCTTCCTCACTTAGCCTCGTTCTGGTTTAAACATGAATATTCATGAGGCAATATTAAGAAGGGTCTATTGTACACTGCTCGTGACAATTTCCCATACCAGTCTCAGCCAACAGCTCAAATGAACTGTTGTTTTCACTATCGGCTGTGTCTCCCTCGTATGCTATTTTTAAGCTGAAGTTCAACAGACTTGTCAGGGCAACACCCTAAACATCTATTCAGAACAATTGTGAGGCTAGATAATGTTTTACGTAACAATACCTCATTACAAGCCTTTATCAGCTGCTAAGTTACGAGATAGCTAGGTGGGTGTCTTCTCAGAGGTGTGAATAACCTAATGGATGTCTTCATTCTCGGAGCAAGGGATGAATAGTCTAAAATAGACAAAAATTGATTATCCAGATACACAAATGATGGAATTACCAAAAGACTGCGTTGATCTTTGGTGTGTGAAATGGCTTTAAATTATAGAAATCTGTAGGAAAGAAAAGATAAGTTGAAACAAGTTGCTAATTGATGTTGAAAGATAGGCTGCAAGACACCCCAGTGTGTACTGTATATCCTAGTTTGGACTTTGAAGAACCTCAAAAATTTGACATTTGATCTATTATTCAATAGCAATAAGAAAAATTACAGTGACAATGTGTTTGAAATGGCCTCAGTATAATAGCAGACCTTGTAATAATGTTGTAATTTTATTAGGCAAGTGCTGGTAGTATGAAGAGAAGCTAGTTAACGGCCATACATAGGCATACCCACTCTTAGGTCATACTAATGTATGAAAAACTACACATCCACTTTATGCAAATCATTTCTTACATAATAATCATACATATGTGATATAGAACATTTGGAAGTAGGCAAATTTGTTGGCTACTGTATTGATTTGTCTCAACCAATTGGTTCTGTATTATGAGGGTTTGTTCTATGCGTGCCAGAGCGAACCAGTATTTGGTTGGTGTCACGACTCCTCCACTAAATCATTATATATTGCTATATTTTAGGGCAGACATCGATACACTACCAGGGCTATGCATGTTGTCAGCACTCCGCTGTTCAGGGCAATTTTCAAACATTGATCATGGTGATCTTTCTCTAACTTACAGAAATATCAGAAAAAAAGGGGTATAGGGGCCTTGTACCCAGGGGAAATATACTGCTTGATATTTCGTTGCAGATTACGGATCTTCACTTCATCCCAAAGGAATTTTTGCACGAACCTTTACCAGTTACTGAGAGATATCTATATATAGCTGTCATGTTTTTTTATAAATATCTTTAGAGTGTTGCATGGATATATTTTGAATAATTCTGCTGAGATGGTATTTCCCGTATCATTTGAATTACAACATGCTGGTTTGCATCGCCGCCATATCGGACTGTCACTGGCAGTTTTTGTAAATCTATAATCTAGTTAAATGTGGGGCTTAAATATCTAGTCCTTGCTGTTGAAATTATTTCTTTATCATCCATTGCATTTTCTTAGCCTTTTTTGGTCAATAACAGGCACCGTCTCCAAATTAGATTTTATCATTTTTATGAATATTGCCCAAATTTGCAGTATAGGCCTGCGAATTGGCTTCCTACAAAAGTAAATGGCTAATTGATTTCCTTCCTAAAACATCTACACATATAAATAAAAATGAATTGAAGATAAAATCTGTATCATCAAAGAATCAATTAATTCATTTTACTATTGATTTGTCTTAAATCTTTGAAATTTAGTTTTTAGTTAATTTCTAATGTCTATTAAGTGAAAGAACAATTCAAAAGAAAGAAGAATCACTTTTCCCTATTGAGATCTAAGAGTCATATACAATCAGTGTTTGGAGTTGATGATCCTGGTGTAATGTAAATCAAAGATATACTCGTAAATATGATGAACGGCAATATAAGATGGAGTTGAGTGGTCCTAGGAGCCAGTTAAAATCAACTATTGCTACAGAGAGATTGGCACATAAAATATAATAACCCCCAGTACTAGACAGTGTATGTATGCCTAGTGCAGCCTTCCTCTCCACTGGTACAAACGTCCCACAATCAATATGGTCAGATGCTGCTGACGATCAATGCTGCATGTCTGTATCACAGGGAGCATGCCGCATGGCTGTCACTGGTCAGTGGCTCGTGGCTTTATGATGAGGTGGCAGCCAGGGCGCGTGCTGACGGATTGATAACGACCTGCATGGTAGACAAACAAGCATCTTATAGATGCAGATCTAGCTAGCAACACTGTGAACGTGTAAAACATAGACAGGTTGTTGTGATGGACTGATGGACAGTTTTATAACGGGATACACATGCTTGGCTATCTGCTTGACTTCTGGGCTTCTTTGAGGTAAGGTAAATCTGAATCATATAGAATCTTGTATACAGCTGGAATTTGGTGATTACAGTGGGCTCAAACTTCTTTGTGATAGAGATCCTGATTTGGTCTCAAACTTTTTGTTGATAGAGATCCTTGAGTTGGATCAAGAACCCTGGTGATATAGATCCAGTAACTGATTAAACATCCCAGTGAGAGAGATCCATTGGATCAAGTTTTTTGTGACAGATTTTCAGTGTACTCAAACATGCTGGCGATGAAAACCTTCTTGGGTAGAATATATGTCACTCATAAAAATAGAAATAGATCAGACAGTTCTAGCTGGTAAATATCCTATAATTGGGCTCAAACATCTTACTGAGACAGATTCAGTGACTTCCGAACTGTCAATGACAGAGATGAAATAAGTTTAAATTAATGTCATGTTAATGAATCATGAACACAAATGTTAGTCAAAATATGGATAGATAGATATCAAAAGATTATAACAGATCTCCATTTGAGATATCCTCAATTTAAAAATTCAGTCAACAACTTAAAATGTATCTTTCCTTAGAGTAAAGCTATATAAAATCACCACTGAATGCCAGCGTTACCTCGCTAGTATCATAAAAAACTGGTATTAACTCTGTTTTATTAAGCTATTATAAACTGACATCTCTACAATGTTCCTCTAGTTATCTATAAGTTTGTTTTTAAAATGTTGTTGGAGTTAAAGATACTTAGAAGTAAAATCCTCAGTATTATGTGAACGGCTCGTTAAGCCGACAAAATCTAGCCGATGATGACAGAAATAGGTCAACTATACAGCTTTATAAGAGAGCAAATGATATTGTACAACTGATATAAATGTCATGTACAGTACACTAACACTAATATTATCTATCATCTGTCTAGTTTAACTGTATCATCATCTACATCAAACTAGACCACTGGACTATAGTGTGAAATAGGTCTATTTGTACCTATCATTTGTAACAGCCTGTCTATAGTGACCACTCATCTATATTGACAGCCTGTCTATAGTGACTACTCATCTTTATTCTGTCTATTAGAGATCATTATCTATATCAGCAATCTGTGTATTGTGACCATTAATCTATTTTGACCACCTGTCTATAGTGACAATGTATAGTGACCACTCATATATATTGACAATCTGTCTAAATTGACCACCTGTTTATAGTGATCATTACTATATTGGCAATTTGTGTATAGTGACCATGATTAATCTATTTTGACCACCTGCTTATAGTGACCATTATCGATGACAATCTGTCTATAGTTATCATATGTCTACAGTTACCGTTTAGATATAGTGATAGCCTGTCTATAGTGACCACCTGTAAATAATGACATCTTATCGATATTGAAAATCTATCTATATAGTGACCATTCATCTATAATGATCACCTGTCTATAGTGACCATTTAAAGCTATTGGCCACCTGTCTATAATGATCATTATCTATATTAAAAATATGTGTATAGTGACCATTAATCAATTTTGACCACCTGTCTATAGTGACCACCTGCTTATAGTGACCATTATTGATGGCAATCTGTCTATAGTGACCATTTATCTATATTGACCATCTCTGTCTATATTGACCATTGTCTATAGTTACCATTTAGATATAGTGACAATCTGTGTATAGTGATCATTAATCTATTTTGACCACCTGTCTATAGTGACATTTTATTTATAGTGACATTCTATCTATAGTGACCACTTGTCTATAGTAAATGATCATTTGTCTTCAGTGACCATTGATGTATACTGACTGATAATTTGCCTATAGTGAAAATCTGTCTATACTGACTACCTGTCTATGAGGTAGTGATAGACCATTTGTCATAACAACTGACCACCTATGTATAGTGAGTGACCACTTGTTCATACTGACAACCTGTTAACTGACCACATGTCTAGTGTGAGCACATGTCTAGTGTGAGCACATGTCTAGTGACAGACCACTTGTCAAAAGTGACAACCTATTTGAAGTGGCCACCTGTCTATACTGACCTTGTATAAAATGACCACTTGTCTATACTGACCTTGTCTACAATGGCCACCTGTCTGTACTGACCTTTTCTACAGTGACCACCTGTCTATACTGACCTTGTATATAGTGACCACCTGTCTATACTGACCTTGTCTATAGTGACCACCTGTCTATACTGACCTTGTCTACTCTCTACAGTGACCACCCCTGTCTATAATAACCTTGTATATAGTGACCACCTGTCTACACTGACCTTGTCTATAGTGACCATCTGTATATTCTGACCTTTATACAATGACCACCTATCTTTACTGACCTTGTATACAGTGACCACCTGTCTATACTGACCTTGTATACAATGACCACCTGTTTACACTGACCTTGTCTATAGTGACAGACTACTCATTATACAATGACTTATCTCTATAAGAACTCTTTATATAATGATTCTTAACTTGTTTTTGAATAAAGGTGTATTATATACAGGTAGCTGTTATCTGGGTGAGTGTTTGTGTGACCATTTTGTTAAGCCTGAACACAGACTTCATCTCTAAAAGAAAGTTAAAAATACAACATGCAATTTCTGGTATTAGAGTTCAGCATTTTGTTTTTTTTAAACAAAAATGTATGTGCTGGTGGCCTGAGTATATTTGGCCTGCCCTTGGCATAGAACCATACTGATACTGGTTCTACATCACACATAGCTGGTGTACATTGCATTGAAATTAGGTCGCTGCAACCTTCAGCTCAATGTTGTCTTTGAGTTACTTAAAATGAATTTCAACAAATATGTTGGATATTTCTGCATGAAAATATGAAGTTGATCAAAATCAACTGATATTTGTCTTAGTTTTATAACTGAAGACCAAATTCAAGGTCAAATTTTGAATATACTTATTGGAAAATATTTGGTTATGAGATTAGGAAGCAATTGGTATAAAGTTGTTCTCGAAGTTTTTCCTTCCTTAAGGGGTGATGTGAGGTTCATATTAGAGTGCTTCTTTTGTTTGGCTTTTCCATCGGTATTCCTGGTGGCGATGAAATGAGGAGGAAG
Source organism: Pecten maximus (assembly GCF_902652985.1). Classification (NCBI taxonomy): domain Eukaryota; kingdom Metazoa; phylum Mollusca; class Bivalvia; order Pectinida; family Pectinidae; genus Pecten; species Pecten maximus. The sequence continues at coordinate 31,069,012 of NC_047021.1, forward strand.
TTATGTGACCATGATGCTGTGTCAAAGTGTGAAACTATTTGTGAGCGGTCTCTCTCCCACCATTCTAATTACAAGTGCACTTTTGTCTAGAAGATAAAAAATAACTAAAAAGATGATTGATTTTGTTTTAAATTTTCTTTAATTAGAAAATATGTGAGTGGATTCGAGGGTGAGGGCCTGTAAAAAGACGCATCTGAAGTCTCGTTATGAAGACAAATGACTTACGGTTAACATCACATGGTGTGTTTCGCCGTCTCCGTCAGCAGGGCTTCCGTCATGCTGATGCATAAAGTGCATGAGGGTAGCTGACCATAGTAACGCTTGGCCCTCCCACCCTCCACCTGATGTAATTTGGAAGTATTAGAACAATGACTGGTGTCACAGGAGGTGGTGAGGGTAGGCTTTGCATTTGATTGCCGTCTGCTTCTCAAACTACTGAGCCTCCTCTACCATACTAGCATGCCATGAAGATAAACGATCAACATAGATCCCCATTGGGCAGTGATAAATTTTCATTTTCATTCAGAGAACAGGATGGAATATTAGAGAGTAGGAAACAATAGCAAACATTCTGTATCCTGTCTGTAAAAGAAAAAAAAGCTGAAATGGTTTGCTTGGTATGTTGTAGTTGGCCATTACAATTAGTGGACTGTTACGCACAGCGTGCACCGTGCTTTATGATAGGGATGCTGTCATTTTGAGAAATGCATGAGACTTGGTGGTTTATGGAGGACAAAGAGCTCTCACTGCCTGCGTTATTGTCAATGGCCCACATATTCCTTATGGATTATTTAGACTCCACACCATGTAGGGCCAATTTGTGTTCTGACATAAAGTTGTGTTAGACTGTAAGTAATGTCCTGTTAGATTGTGGTAGTAAATTTCCTTAGAGGTGTCTACGAACTATTTTATAATTTATTATACTTACATTGTTTTACTTCAAGCTGTGTAAATGCCAAACTTTGGCCGACTCTATCCAGTCAATTAGCTATCTATCCCAGCTTATTTCTGGTAAAGCCCCAACTTATATGTGTTCCTATTCCAATCTGTCCCCAATACTATCCCAGCCTAATCCTTTAACTATCCCAGCCTAATCCTTAACTATCCCAGCCTAATCCTTAACTATCACAGCCTAATCCTTAACTATCCAAGCCTAATCCTTTAACTATCCCAGTCTAATCCTTAACTATCCCAGCCTAATCCTTAACTATCCCAGCCTAATCCTTAACTATCCCAGCCTAATCCTATTTCTATCCCATCCTATTCCCGGCCGATTGTAATGCCGGATTTGTTGTGGTCTAGTCCTTGCCTATTTCTACCCCTATTGTAAACTGTTCCCTTCCCTATCCCAGCCTACTCCTATTGTAAACTGTTCCCTTCCCTATCCCAGCCTACTCCTATTGTAAACTATTCCCTTCACTATCCCAGCCTACTCCTATTGTAAACTGTTCCCTTCCCTATCCCAGCCTACTCCTATTGTAAACTATTCCCTTCCCTATCCCAGCCTACTCCTATTGTAAATTGTTCCCTTCCCTATCCCAGCCTACTCCTATTGTAAACTATTCCCTTCCCTATCCCAGCCTACTCCTATTATAAACTGTTCCCTTCCCTATCCCAGCCTACTCCTATTGTAAACTGTTCCCTTCCCTATCCCAGCCTACTCCTATTGTAAACTGTTCCCTTCCCTATCCCAGCCTACTCCTATTGTAAACTGTTCCCTTCCCTATCCCAGCCTACTCCTATTGTAAACGGTTCCCTTCCCTATCCCAGCCTACTCCTATTGTAAACTGTTCCCTTCCCTATCCCAGCCTACTCCTATTGTAAACTGTTCCCTTCCCTATCCAGCCTACTCCTATTGTAAACTGTTCCCTTCCCTATCCCAGCCCCTACTCCTATTGTAAACTGTTCCCTTCCCTATCCCAGCCTACTCCTATTGTAAACTGTTCCCTTCCCTATCCCAGCCTACTCCTATTGTAAACTGTTCCCTTCCCTATCCCATCCTACTCCTATTGTAAACTGTTCCCTTCCCTATCCCAGCCTACTCCTATTGTAAACTGTTCCCTTCCCTATCCCAGCCTACTCCTATTGTAAACTGTTCCCCTTCCCTATCCCAGCCTACTCCTATTGTAAACTGTTCCCTTCCATATCCCAGCCCCTACTCCTATTGTAAACTGTTCCCTTCCCTATCCCAGCCCCTACTCCTATTGTTAACTGTTCCCTTCCCTATCCCAGCCTACTCCTATTGTAAACTGTTCCCTTCCCTATCCCAGCCTACTCCTATTGTAAACTGTTCCCTTCCCTATCCCAGCCTACTCCTATTGTAAACTGTTCCCTTCCCTATCCCAGCCTACTCCTATTGTAAACTGTTCCCTTCCCTATCCCAGCCTACTCCTATTGTAAACTGTTCCCTTCCCTATCCCAGCCTACTCCTATTGTAAACTGTTCCCTTCCCTATCCCAGCCTACTCCTATTGTAAACTGTTCCCTTCTCTATCCCAGCCTACTCCTATTGTAAACTGTTCCCTTCCCTATCCCAGCCTACTCCTATTGTAAACTGTTCCCTTTCCCTATCCCAGCCTACTCCTATTGTAAACTGTTCCCTTCCCTATCCCAGCCTACTCCTATTGTAAACTGTTCCCTTCCCTATCCCAGCCTACCCCTATTGTAAACTGTTCCCTTCCTCTATCCCAGCCTACTCCTATTGTAAACTGTTCCCTTCCCTATCCCAGCCTACCCCTATTGTAAACTGTTCCCTTCCCTATCCCAGCCTACTCCTATTGTAAACTGTTCCCTTCCCTATCCCAGCCTACCCCTATTGTAAACTGTTCCCTTCCCTATCCCAGCCTACTCCTATTGTAAACTGTTCCCTTTCCTATCCCACCCTACTCCTATTGTAAACTGTTCCCTTCCCTATCCCAGCCTACTCCTATTGTAAACTGTTCTCTTCCCTATCCCAGCCTACCCCTATTGTAAACTGTTCCCTTCCCTATCCCAGCCTACCCCTATTGTAAACTGTTCCCTTCCCTATCCCAGCCTACTCCTATTGTAAACTGTTCCCTTCCCTATCCCAGCCTACTCCTATTGTAAACTGTTCCCTTCCCTATCCCAGCCTACTCCTATTGTAAACTGTTCCCTTCCCTATCCAAGCCTACTCCTATTGTAAACTGTTCCCTTCCCTATCCCAGCCTACTCCTATGGTAAACTGTTCCCTTCCCTATCCAAGCCTACTCCTATTGTAAGCTGTTCCCTTCCCTATCCCAGCCTACTCCTATTGTAAACTGTTCCCTTCCCTATCCCAGCCTACTCCTATTGTAAACTGTTCCCTTTCCTATTCAGCCTACTCCTATTGTAAACTGTTCCCTTCCCTATCCCAGCCTACTCCTATTATAAACTGTTCCCTGTTTCCAGCCTATCCTGGTCATCTAGGTAAGCTTCCAGTCTATCCTGGTCCTCTAGATATGTTTCCAGCCTATCCTGGTCCTCTAGTTAAGTTTCCAGCCTATCCTGGTCCTCTAGGTAAGCTTCCAGCCTATCGTGGTCCTCTAGATATGTTTCCAGTCTATCCTGGTCCCCTATATTAGTTCCCTGTACTTATCTGTATCACATTTGTTAACATTCTTATCCTAGCCTTTAATTGGTCTTGTTCTGACCTTATTCTTATACAGTAGTCCTGAACTGCTGTCACATTCATATGTTTCATTTTCACATCCCAGCGTTATGTTCCCAGTCTTATTCCTGCCCATTCCTTCCTTTTCACATCCCAGCCTTATTCACAGCCTTACTGTTGCACATTCCTTTTTACTTCCAGGCCTAATTCTCAATACTAATTCTCAATACTAATTCTCAATCCTAATTCTCAGTCCTAACTCTCAGTCTTATTCCTGCCCATTCCCTTTCATATCTCAGCCCTATTCTCAGGCCTAATTCTCAGACATATTCCTACCTGTACCTTTTTATATCATACCTATTCTTTTTCATATCCAAACCTATTATTTAGTCCTGTTACAGAGCCGTTTTCCTCCTTCCCTTTACTGTGTGACCCATAAACATATCAAAACATCACTAAATGACTACCATATTCTTCCTAATCAAGGCCACACACGACCTAATCTGCTGTCCTTCAAGAAATGAAATTTGATAATTGGAACAGGAAGTGAAATGTCAAAATTGGTTTTCATTATTCGTCCATTTTGAAAATGTTGAAACAAGAAATGTATTATCGTTAAAGGTACTTTAATGTGTACATACAGCATTAACAATCTTAATCTGTTCTTACTTAGGTAATAATTATATAATTATACAGTAATAATGTATATTTTATACAGGTAGTAATTATATATAGGTAATAATTTTATAATTATACGGTAATAATGTATATTTTATACAGGTAATAATTATATACAGGTAATAATTATATAATTATACGTGTAATAATGTAATTAAATACAGGTAATAATTATATACAGGAAATAATTATATACAGGTAATAATCATATACAGGTGATACTTATATACATAATGATTATATAGCTAATGGTTATATGGGTAATAATTAAGCAATTATATAAGTAATGATTATACAGGAAATGATACTACAGGTAATAATTATACTGGTAATTATTATTTAGGTAATATTTATTATATAGGTAATAATACATGTTATTTACTAAAAATGAAAGCTAAGTTTGCATTTAAAAACAATATATTTGCATTTCCATGGCAATGCTCCGATAAAAACACTTATAAGTGTACATGTGATTTAATGACCGACCGAGTCCTAGCATTGCGCTCATTGTGACATCATAATTGTAGCCATATCAAATAAATGATAGCTCACCGTCAAAATGGTTGTCCCATCTAAAAAAAGATATGTGAAGGATATGTAAGAACTGTCTTACTGTGATGCTCATAGTTGTTATAAATGACAGAGGTTTGCAGACAAACATAACATAATACAGATTCTATTAACTTTTGTATATTAGACAAGTTTTATTATAAATGTCTACAGCCTGTCTAGAAATGATATAAGAAAAATATTAACAAGAATGGAATGGAACAAAAAAGCTGAAACCCTGTATCACAGGAGATTTGGTGTCTCTGACTTTAGTCCCCATGGAGTTCATGGGAAACTGTTCTCTTGACAGAACCAATATTCCATCCTTTTGTATTTGTCACTTCATTTTTTATACAAGTTAAAAAATGCATTTTGTTTCCTTGGAGATTTTCTTGTCAGATTTATCTTGTGGGGATTTGAATTTGATATATTGTGGTGAGTGTTTATGGAACATTGAGGCAGGTGCATTGAAGGGCCGTCTCTGCAAATTGGGATATAAATACAATTTGGTAGACAGTGAGTGTCAGTGAACGGTGACCATTAACAGCACATGAGGAGATGAATCACCGTACATTTATAAAATATGCATGTCAAAGCATTGGAATTAAATTGAATTATCTAACCAAATTACTTTTTCAACGACACCTGGAGAGTTCCATTGGCATGGCTGGTATTTTTTTGTGAGATTTCCATTTTCACACCACAGTTGTCACAGTATACAAGGTGTAGGGGTTTCTGTGATGTCATTGGTGTAAATGATGTTACATCTGCTTCAGTTTACAGTCTCCAAAATGGCTGCAGTGTTCGGCCACCGCCTGATGAACAGGAGCTGGGAGAATGCAGTTGTCAACATGAATGCAAAAACATCTTCATTTGGGTTCGGTGCAAACACTTGTCTGAGGCAGATCAGTCCCTATAGGGCTGCGGCCCGCTTCTCTCGTGATAAAACACATTATTTGATGAGATACGGGTATCTGGCCGCCAGTAGATGGCGACGTTGTCAATGTTGGTACTTCGTCTGCTGCATGTGGCTGTGCAGAAACTACACAGCCTGCTAATTATACTACTATTGAAATTGTCTGTGATCTATTGCATGGCATTGTCGGTCTACATGAGGCTCTGCATCGTTTCTTAGAGAATGTCTTAGCTCTAAAATAGATTAAACAATTTATATTCAACACATGCACTTATAGTGCAACAGCTAATAGGTTACAAAAATAGTGTATTGTATCTTATCAAGAAAAAATTGATTTTGTCAAGCTTTTTATTTTCTCTATAATGAAAACCATGGCAAGTATAATTATATATTGAAGAATGTTGATTAGAATTTAGTTCTGATGAAGTTTTATGTGGTTACAACAATGTGACACTATAACAAAGGTATATAATTAATTATGAACCTTTAGCTAAGTAGATAATCATGATAAACAAAGGAAAGGCATAATGATTCTTCTGTTTGTTTCACTCAATACATCTTCACCATAGATTCTATAAAAATGGAGGTCTTAAGAGAGAACGTAGGGAAAAAAGAAAATATATGGAACTTTGAATTACATAAGTGCCCATAAATCAAGTAGATTAAAATTACTATAAAATTCAATTTAAATTGTATTTTCAGTTTACCACAATTTTCTCTGTGAACACTACTGGAAGAATTTGAATTCATAGGATAATAAATGCAATAGGATCACTGTCAGTTTTAAGCTATTTTTTCTGTCCTGACCATCGTAAGATGCAGACATTAAGATGATGTTAGCGAAATAACCAGCAGCAGAATGTTTCTATCTTTCTACATCTGAGTAAGATTAATGTGACAAGGTACTTTCTGTATGAGTCATCGAAACATTACAAATATTTTGTTGTTGGTTCTTAAACATGCATATTTACATATGAAAACACCAACAATATTTACTGTAAAGTTGAATTTATCCAAGAATGGATGAAAATGCATTACATTATAAAGATGGTTCCCAGTGTCCCCTAACCTATTGGGACATATAACTAAGTTGTTGTAGTGTCCCCTAACCCATTGGGGACATATAACTAAGTTGTTGTAGTGTCCCCTAACCCATTGGGGACATACAACTAAGTTGTTGTAGTGTCCCCTAACCCATTGGGGACATATAACTAAGTTGTTGAAGTGTCCCCTAACCCATTGGGGACATATAACTAAGTTGTAGCAGTGTCCCCTAACCCATTGGGGACATATAAGTAAGTTGTTGTAGTGTCCACTAACCTATTGGGGACATATAACTAAGTTGTTGTAGTGTCCCCTAACCCATTGGGGACATATAACTAAATTGTTGTAGTGTCCCCTAACCCATTGGGGACATATAACTAAGTTGTTGTAGTGTCCCCTAACCCATTGGGGACATATAACTAAGTTGTTGTAGTGTCCCCTAACCCATTTGGGACATATAACTAAGTTGTTGTAGTGTCCCCTAACCTATTGGGGACATATAACTAAGTTGTTGTAGTGTCCAATAACCTATTGGGGACATATAACTAAGTTGTTGTAGTGTCCAATAACCCATTGGGACATATAACTAAGTTGTAGCAGTGTCCCCTAACCCATTGGGGACATATAACTAAGTTGTTGTAGTGTCCCCTAACCCATTGGGGACATATAACTAAGTTGTTGTAGTGTCCCCTAACCCATTGGGGACATATAACTAAGTTGTTGAAGTGTCCCCTAACCCATTGGGGACATATAACTAAGTTGTTGTAGTGTCCCCTAACCCATTGGAGTCATATAACTAAGTTGTTGTAGTGTCCCCTAACCCATTGGGGACATATAACTAAGTTGTTGAAGTGTCCCCTAACCCATTGGGGACATATAACTAAGTTGTTGTAGTGTCCCCTAACCCATTGGGACATATAACTAAGTTGTTGTAGTGTCCCCTAACCCATTGGGGACATATAACTAAGTTGGTGAGGGGTCCCCTAACCCATTTGGGACATATAACTAAGTTGTTGTAGTGTCCCCTAACCTATTGGGGACATATAACTAAGTTGTTGTAGTGTCCCCTAACCCATTGGGGACATATAACTAAGTTGTTGTAGTGTCCACTAACCCATCCAATCCTAATGAAGAAAATGACATTCCAGAACAAGACTCACATTCAGAAAAGATGATGTTTCCCAACCACTTATAGTTAAGTGCATATCGTTTCTCTTTCTCCTTTTAATGCATATGATATCAAATTGTATCATTTAAAAGTTCATCATGTTTTCCTCTCAGGAAATTGTGTAAAATATATGCACTTAAGGGTTCAAGTGTGTCAGGTATATAGAGTTGTTTTGGTGAGTGCTATGACTGGACTGTTATCACGACTTTATTTTATTGTTGCTGATACTCGGCTTGATGAAGTGCAATTGTCTGAATTGGCAGAATCTTTCAAATTTATAGTCATATGCAATTTCCTATATGTAAACTTGAGTTTAGATATTAATGCGGCTTCTGTTTTTAGCTCACCTGGACCGAAGGTCCGGTGAGCTTATGCCATGGCGCAGCGTCCGTCGTCCGTCCGTCCGTCGTCCGTCGTCCGTCGTCCGTCCGTCCGTCCGTCCGTCCGTCAACATTTGCTTCAAATCGCTACTAGTCATAAAGTTCTTATTGGATTTTGACCAAATTTGGCCAGAAACATCCTTGGCAGAATGGAAACAGATTTTGCATAAATGGTGGCTCTGACCCCCGAGGGGCCAAAGGGGCGGGGCCCAATAGGGGAAATAGAGGTAATTCCTTTAAATCGCTACTTGTCATAAAGTTATGAGTGGATTTCAACCCAATTTGGTCAGAAACATCCTTGGGGGAAGGGGAAAAGATTTTGCATAAATGGTGATTCTGACCCCCGAGGGGCCAAAGGGGCGGGGCCAAATATGGGAAATAGAGGTAATTCCTCTAAATCTCTACTTGTCATAAAGTTATGAATGGATTTGAACCAAATTTGGTCAGAAACATCCTTGGGGGAAGGGGAAGAGATTTTGCATAAATGGTGGCTCTGACCCCCGAGGGGCCAAGCCCAATAGGGGAAATAGAGGTAGTTCCTTTAAATCGCTACTAGTCATAAAGTTAGGAATGGATTTGAACCCAATTTGGTCAGAAACCTCCTTGGGGGAAGGGGAAAAGATTTTGCATAAATGGTGGCTCTGACTCCCGAGGGGCCAAAGGGGCGGGGCCCAATAGGGGAAATAGAGGTAATTCCTTTAAATCGCTACTTGTCATAAAATTATGAATGGATTTCAACCCAATTTGGTCAGAAACATCCTTGGGGGAAGGGGAACAGATTTTGCATAAATGGTGATTCTGACCCCCGAGGGGCCAAAGGGGCGGGGCCAAATATGGGAAATAGAGGTAATTCCTCTAAATCTCTACTTGTCATAAAGTTATGAATGGATTTGAACCCAATTTGGTCAGAAACCTCCTTGGGGGAAGGGGAAAAGATTTTGCATAAATGGTGGCTCTGACCCCCGAGGGGCCAAAGGGGTAGGGCCCAATAGGGGAAATTAAGGTAATTCCTTTAAATCGCTACTTGTCATAAAGTTATGAATGGATTTCAACCCAATTTGGTCAGAAACATCCTTTGGGGAAGGGGAAGAGATTTTGCATAAATGGTGGCTCTGACCCCCGAGGGGCCAAAGGGGCGGGGCCCAATATGGGTAATAGAGGTAATTCCTTTAAATCACTACTAGTCATAAAGTTATGAATGGATTTGAACCCAATTTGGTCAGAAACATCCTTGGGGGAAGGGGAACAGATTTTGCATAAATGGTGATTCTGACCCCCGAGGGGCCAAAGGGGCGGGGCCAAATATGGAAAATAGAGGTAATTCCTCTAAATCTCTACTTGTCATAAAGTTATGAATGGATTTGAACCCAATTTGGTCAGAAACATCCTTGGGGGAAGGGGGAAAAGATTTTGCATAAATGGTGGCTCTGACCCCCGAGGGGCCAAAGGGGCGGGGCCCAATAGGGGAAATTAAGGTAATTCCTTTAAATCGCTACTTGTCATAAAGTTATGAATGGATTTGAACCCAAGTTGGTCAGAGATATCTTTGGAGGAAGGGGAAAAGATGTTGCATGAATGGTGGCTCTGACCCCAAAGGGACTAAAGGGGCGGGGCCAAATATGGGAAATAGAGGTAATTCCTCTAAATCGCTACTAGTCATAAAGTTATGAATTGATTTGAACCCAACTTGGTCAGAAACATCATTGGGGGAAGGGGAAAAGATTTTGCATAAATGGTGGCTCTGACCCCCGAGGGGCAAAAGGGGCGGGGCCAAATATGGAAAATAGAGGTAATTCCTCTAAATCTCTACTTGTCATAAAGTTATGAATGAATTTCAACCCAATTTGGTCAGAAACATCCTTGGGGAAAGGGGAACAGATTTTGCATAAATGGTGGCTCTGACCCCCAAGGGGCCAAAGGGGCGTTGCCAAATATGGGAAATAGAGGTAATTCCTCTAAATCTCTACTAGTCATAAAGTTGTGAAGGGATTTGAACCCAATTTGGTCAGAAACATCCTTGGGGGAAGGGGAACAGATTTTGCATAAATGGTGGCTCTGACCCTAAAGGGGCCAAAAGGGAGGGGCCCAGTGGGGGAAATAGAGGTAATTCCTTTGAATCGCTACTAGCCATCAAGTTATGAATGGATTTGAACCAAATTTGGTCAGAAACAGGGGAACAGATTTTGCATAAATGGTGACTCTGACCCCCGAATGGCCAAAGGGGTGGGCCCAATAGGTGAAATAGAGGTAATTCTACTAGTCATAAAGTGATGAATGCATGTTCTATAAACAATTCTTGAGGTCTTTCAGACCTTAGAGAGTCTGGACTTCATTAATCTTTTAAGCAGTTGGGATTCCCACACTATAACCATATATAGCATTGTTAGAATTTTACAAATAAAACAACTTGAATATGAACATTATTTCAACATTTGGTCTAATCCAACCAGGTGAGCGATACAGGCCCCATGGGCCTCTTGTTATTGTTTATCTGTCAACTTCATGCACGAACGACTGAATAGATATCATACAACCAATGGGTAAATTTTCAGGTTTGTTAAGATCAGGACCATGTGGAATTAAAAATGGCTCCTTTGATGGAAAGTTTAATCATTGGTTGTTACTGTAAATATCTTTTATTCAAAACTGTGATTGTCTGTTTTGATTCTGCATATTATTAACAAGTGGTGAGATAACAGTGTAGAACAGAGCGGGTTCATATGGAAGCATTTCAACTTCTTGCCTAGCTATGATAACAAATGGGACAGTTAAACATCACAGGCCCTTTTGACCTTGTTAGTTTCTTTGTGTCCTCTCTTTAAAAAGGTTAATGGTTCTAAATCCATACCATATGACGGCATAGCATGCGGTACACATTAAAGTGTCAACAATAGTCTACAGTGTATACTTAACCTTACACAAGATAATTAGCGCTGTTGGACATGTCTTAGTGTTTATTGGACTAGGTCATTAAGACCATATTTTCTGGTGTAACTTCCTGTTGGAAATTCCCAACCTCAAATACAGACGTAATTTTGAAAGATATGACTGTACAAAAAGGTGAACAGGTGTCAGTTTTATTTTTATCATAAATATATTTTTCTCATTTTCTTAAAACATATTATCAGGAAAGTAAACAGGATTGGTTGGTTGTCGTGATAGAAAAATGGAACTCTTTTGTGATAAACTTACACGTGTGGGAATAAAGTCTAACATGTGGTTTTTACTGTATAGTTTTTCTACGTATCTCAAACTGCCCTATAAAAATCGGAAAAACCAATTAAAGTTACTCGAAATCAAATGATACAACACACCAGGAGTGTCGATTAACAAAACGCCCATTGTTCACCACAAAACAAAGTAAACACACCAACACTTGGTAGCATGGGAATCAGCTCATCAGCGAAATTCAAAATATTGTGTTGACATCAATGATCTTTACTATATCGTAAAGGCCTGATGTTACTTTTTTTGTAGTGATATCATTTATATGAGAAGATTTTAACTTCCATTTTCCATTCTCACTTTTGACCTTGAACTTTGACCCATACTTGAACCCTGAATTGTTCCTGATTCTCATTCCCTCCATTTTGCATCCAAATCTCATTTCAACTTCCCCAATGCTTAGAAAGAAACTTTGGATCCTCTACACCCACCAACTTGACCTCTGACCTCATGTTGACCTCACCTTGACCTCTAAAATACCTATCTGCAGCATCCTCATGCTGCATATGCCCCTAAAACATCCTGTCATGCACTTTAGATTGAAGGAGATAAAACATGGCTGTGCTGTCGGAGAATCTTGCTGGAAAAAAAAAGTCTACTTTTATATGGCAGCAAAGGAATTCGGAGAGAAAACCCAGGAGGTGCCACCTGCTCATGAATGTCACTCATCCAAACCAGGGAAGCAAAACACCACTTACAAAAACTTTCTCTTTATTTTTCAAAACCAGAAAAAATATTTATAAGAACAAAAGGATTTTTTTGGCTCTTGTTCTGTCTGTTATATCTGCAGAGTTCTCCAAGGGGCAATTTAATTTTTTGAACAGGGAAAAGACTAGTGTGGAAGAGTAGATGTTTATATATAGTTTTATGTGTTTATCCATACACTTATAAAGTTACATCATGTTGTTGTATAAGGATAAAGTTACACCATGTTGTTGTATAAGGTAGTTAATATGTGTATTGAATGTCACTTGTATATATGATAAGTGGTAACAAAATACAAATTAACAGCTTCTTTAAAAATGACTTTACTTTAGTACATTGATCTTCAAGCATGCACTTTGAGAAAAGGCCATGTCAGAAGATAAATGCACATGTCAATTTAGTGCTTGAAATTGCCTAAAACAATTTGAAAACATGATGAGCACATCTGCTCAATGCACATTGCTACCCAATCACCATGGCCACTGTATTGTGTACAGGTTTGTTTCTGTGCTGAACTTCTACTGAATGTACGAATTCAAGATTGCTGGATTTGCAGTGTTTATTGTACTTTACTTTCGTTTTGTTGAATTTGAGGATTGGTCTTCAGCAACAAATCCAATAACTAAAGTTTGTCTCCATCCCCCTGTGACTTTAGAAAGCTTGTAAACCAGTATTCTGTAGACCGTAACCCCCTGTGTTGTGACTTATCCCAGAGTTATTCCATTTATATAGACTGATTCAGATCTACATAGATTTACATCTAGTACCATTTGCAGATTTCCCAGAAGGCAACCTTCGGAATTTTGTAGTAAACCTCCATATCTAAATGTCAGTGTATTGGTTGGAGTTCTGGACGCATGTCCAGGCGATGTCATGTGGAATTTGACCTATAAGGATCGTTCTGGGAACTGAATGTAACTGGTCTTAGAGGGCGTTCACTTCCTATCCCAATAACCTGGGACTTTCCGAAGGAATTAAAATAAGCCCTCAGTGGGCTTATAGACAAAGGTCAATTCAAATGTTATCTATTGAAAAAAAAACAGCAATAAATTGAGTGTAGATTAGATCTCCATGGTTTTTGGCCTTGGAAGCTCCTCTGAGGACACTTTCCCAAGTCCAGGAACATCTGGTTGTCAGGTCTCGGGTACTCTTTAAATGGCAGTCGTGTAAATCTTCCTAAATGTCATATATTACCCTTGTTTCACCAATTCTCAGATAAAATGACAATTTTGTTTATGCGTCAGCTTTCCCTATTTTTTTTCCCTCCTTCATTCTATGAACTTTTCCTTTAATGATGATGTAAGTTGGTCTTGTATGTGGATTCAGTACTACTAGGAATAGACAAACGACATGTAGCCCTGTGATATATCGGGATGCTGGCATAATCATCACTAAACTGAAAGTTTAATAAACTTTGTACATCGTAAAGAGAGCCTGATTGGCTTACTTTCAGTGTACAGTTGGGGACATACTTCTAGACCGCCTACGTGTAGCTCTTCTTACATCTTTTATTGTTGTGCTCAAACTCTATCACCATTTTGTTGCATACATTACACCAGTTTTAATGTATGACCACTTCCATTTCAATGACACATGGATATGCTTGGACCAGTATTCTATGACAAAGATTTTTTCTAAACAATAGTCATCTGCTGTCTAAGGCATCGTTCAATTGTTCTTTATATTCAATCCTAGTCTGATCGAAAATCCTTTGATTCCATATTTGGAAATATTGTCATTTTTGTCTCTTTACTGTCTGACCAGTTAGACTTAACTCTTATATCTTCTACAATATGTTATGGCCCCATGGGGGTTCTTGTTTAAAATAAAGGTTAAAACGGTTATATAGGTGTGTATATATAGAAATATCTATTTTCCCCCTCAAGTTTTTAAGATACTACATGGAAAGAACACAGATGTTACATTTGTCACCAATCTTGTCCTGGCATTTTGTCAATATTCATATCATGAGATGTCTAAATTTCACTGCGTTCTGATTGACAAAACCCTTCATCATGTGCTGATCACCATGTAGAGATGTGATTGTCTGTCTTGCCTGCTTTTTATCGCGATGTTTCCATCAATAACAAATTTTCATGCTATGTAATGACAAGTTTTTAAAAAAAAACAAAAAAAACTGTAGGCTGGTATCTGTGTCGGGGAATCAATTCCTGCGCCTGGTATGAGATGCTGATGTAACGGAGCCTCTATCTGAGATCGTATCAATGAACGAACACTCATTGAAGTTAGCTCTACAGGCAAACTACTGTATGCTTCTTTTTAGGGGATAGACATGCAGGTTATTGAGTGCTACGTAAACGGAACTAATATGAAAATCACCAATTCCTTGTTTTCTTTTTTAGTCCATTCGGTGCAATGTTACTCATGTTTACATATGAGTCAAGAAATAAATATACACCCCTGTACATGTAGACACTTCGCACTTGATCACTTTGTGATTTTTTCAAGGCTCTTTTCTAAAAATCTCTCACCTACATTAAATTTTGCCATCATTTTTAAGTAAATAGTTTCTTAGGAGGTGGAAATTTCACATACTAAAAAGATCTTGTGATTCATTATACAGAGTTATTGCCCTTTGTTTACAATTTTTTACATTGTCTTAGGCATCATCTCATATATATTTGATCAGCTACAATTACCAAATTTTCTATGTGTGTCCTTCCTGGGCTAGAGGCAGAGCATTATACTGAAGATAGCATTCTAGCCTACTATAGAAAGTGTTTTGACCTTAGCATTGGTAACTCTTTCTAATACATATATGACATATACATGCTTGTACCTTTTGCGATGGCAGTGTCTCTAACGGAAAGAATCTACTGTGACACTCAATGTACAAATATCTTGTTCAATGTTCTGGGAAAATCTTATTTCTAACTAAAAAGAATCTTCTGTTACACGCAATGTACGCATATCTTGTTCAATGTTCTGGGAGAATCTTATCTCTAACTAAAAGAACTTTCTATGACAAATCTTATCTCTTACTAAAAGAACTTTCTGTGACAGACCATGTGCAAATATCTTGTTCAATGCTCTGGGAAAATCGTATATATATCCTCCAACAGAAAACTTTTATTTTTTGTTCACATTTACCTCTTGAAATGACAAAAAATCCTGTACTGAAATAGAAATCATGCCCCATTGCATATAGAGTTATGTCCCTTTGTTTATTTCCTAAGTCAAAGTTGATGAATTTCTTTGACATGTTTTAACATATACCAGGTAGTGTAAACAGTGGTATAGGAAATCTAGCTATAATTCTGATACATTTGACAATTTTCCCATTACTCTGACAGGTATATTACATTTCTGTAATTAAGATATCTTCTTCATATTTTGAGACTGTGAACTGCAGTACTTGACCATCTGTCTTGGTCCAGAATGGTGGCGGATTGTCCTTGATTGATTGGTCATCCGGAGTAGCCACTGGGGATAAAAGAGGTCACCTCATCATCATTGGCCGTTTAATGGTCATTTACTGTCAATTCCTAGTGAAAAATTGGGGTCTAAATCTCCAATCAATAAGAGAAACTGTGAAGCCAACCTCTGTGCCAGTCGCCTCAACCTGTGAAGGCGACTAGGCTTCACACCATCTCCTGATCTTTGTCACTGGTTCACTGTGTGGGTTGTCGGTGTGTGATGTAGTGGACTCATGATCTTTATCACTGCTGTCATGGTGTGTTCCAGAGTGGACATAACACCACATCTTAATTCTAGGGATAACTGTTATCTTAAAGTGGGATAAGTGCCATATCTTGATTCTAGGGAAAGTTTTCAGTGTATTACTGGGCGTTGTACCATCTCTAGATTCTATGGAAAGTTTTCAGTGTATTAGTGGGCGTTGTACCATCTCTTGATTCTATGGAAAGTTTTCAGTGTATTAGTGAGCGTTGTATTCTTGATTCTAGGGAAAGTTTTCAGTGTGTTAGTGGGCGTTGTACAATCTCTAGATTCTAGGAAAGTTTTCAGTGTGTTAGTGGGCATTGTACCATCTCTTGATTCTAGGGACAGTTTTCAGTGTGTAAGTGGGCGTTGTACCATCTCTTGATTGTAGGGAAAGTTTTCAGTGTGTTAGTGGGCGTTGTACCATCTCTTGATTCTAGGGAAAGTTTTCAGTGTGTTAGTGGGCGTTGTACCATCTCTAGATTCTAAGGAAAGTTTTCAATGTGTTAGTGGGCGTTGTACCATCTCTAGATTCTAAGGAAAGTTTTCAATGTGTTAGTGGGCGTTGAATCATCTCTTGATTCTAGGGAAAGTTTTCAGTGTGTTAGTGGGCGTTGTACCATCTCTAGATTTCAGTGACTATCAGGTTGGTTAAAGCACCATAAATCTTCAATACAAATTACACCACAACTAAAATCCATCCCTTATATAATATAATGTTGTATATAATTTTGGGAAGGTATTAAGCACCATTATTTGTGGTGTGTAACACAGCACATTTACACAATCCGGAGTCCTCAAGTCATTGTTGTCAATGTACACACAAATAATGATACAGTGCTCCCCAAAGCTAACACTGTCGAGGTGGAACTTGGAAATACAACACCAAACCACCACAGGCGCTATCCACAAACCTGTAAAAATAGTTAAGAGGAAAATAATAATGTTGATTTATACTGAAAAATGTTACATATGTTTATAAAAGCGCTTCTGATCAGGGGACATAATTAAATCAGAAACTCTGCCTTAATTACATTTGGCTTGTGCATCTGGTCTCGGTGGGGTTGTTATGAAATAAGGCATAGGAATATATCACACACATCTTCAGGACTGGAAAATTAATTAAATTTTCATCAGGGAGAGGCCATAAGCTAGGTTGTGTGTTCAGCACAGAGGAAGACTTGAGATAATATTGGATTATACATCCAGCCATCTACTGGGGCGTATCATGCATGCTGTCTACATTTGTTTAATAAACAAATCTCTGTGGTCAAAAGTTGATCTATGGTGTTAAGTGAACAGTATAATGACTCTTGACCAATGGTTAGTTGTGAAAGAATTGTCAGCTTAACCAAGAAAGAGACTTCCCTTTTAAAAATATAAATGGAACATTCCACCAGATTTTTTTTTTTTTTTTTTTAAATCTGTTATATGTGTTTGTGTTTTTATTTTGTAATCTTTGTTTATATTTGTTTGATGTATCCTATGAAGGTTATTGTTTATCTAATATGCTCTATTGTATGTTCAGATTCAAAGAAACCATTCAATTAAGATATACCTTCTTTTGTTCTTTATTTATAACTTAATTAAACTGCACAGGACAAAACATTGTGATCGCTCTTATCATTGAAATCATGTTAACCTGTATTTTAAATTTTGATTTTCTTTTTTCAAATATGCTCAT
Source organism: Pecten maximus (assembly GCF_902652985.1). Classification (NCBI taxonomy): domain Eukaryota; kingdom Metazoa; phylum Mollusca; class Bivalvia; order Pectinida; family Pectinidae; genus Pecten; species Pecten maximus. The sequence goes on from NC_047021.1 coordinate 31,086,648, forward strand.
CAGATGACAGGTTTAGATCACATGAAGCTTATTGGACTGATGACCAGTTAAGGTCAGTGGTCCGAGGTGCTTGGTCACCCTCTCTTGATGAGAATGACCAATGTCCACTGGAGCCCTTCCTCATGTCCCTGACCATCCATCCTCTCACACATCACCCAGGACATCTCGACAGGAAACATTCTGCAATCTCAACCTTAATTATAGCATCAAACATTTTTACATATTTCTTAATCCTCCCTGACTAGAGATTTACGGCAGAGTTTACTCACAGATAGGGGAGATCACTCTCTCATTCGTTCTGTGATTTATCAATGACACGTGTTCCGTGTTAACCCACATGATTTCTATAAAGATCTGGCTGGAGGAATATAGCAAATGGCATGTAAATAGCTTTGACCAAGATGTGTTTGTAATTACAGTAAATCAGTTAGGTGGTAAACTTCTGATATGGGACTGATGTTGGCAAGATTTGTCTACATTCTCAAGTTTGGGAAATAAATTCAGAGTCATTTTGATTTGATAAGCCTGGGTCCTGGAGTCTGTAGTTGATAAATTTGTATACTCTCGGTGAATAAAGTGTAAACCAGACCCATTAAAATCCTGTTTGATATCTCCAATAACGGCATTGTTGAGTTTTCTTTATAAGAACGCATTTCTCTAATGTTAAAAATAATCACATATTAAGGATCTTAAATTATTTTTTATTTCATATGAGATTTTATGAAACAATTAAGTCTTAAAAGTTTTTATTTTTGTGGGACTTGATGAGCAAAAACTTAAAACTTTGAGATGAGTTTCATTAAATCTCATATGAATGAAAACAAATGTTTTATCACATAACTCAGAAAAGTCATTTTGTTATCCCATATACACAATACATGATGTCACATCATTGTCTACATCACAATTGATTTCTGACTTAATGCTCCATGTTATATATTACACCAATAACAAAAATATAACACGGGTGAATTCACGAGATAACAGGCCAGCTATATAAAAAAGATTATAATGATTTTACCAACAAATGAAGAAAATATCATAAAACTGGTTTGAAAAAACAGCATCAATGTTAATTAAACACCGCCAGTATTTCAATTGTCTTGGAGTGATCTGAATCAGTATTCGGCCGTGATCTAGTCAATCTAACTGAACAAAGTTGTCTCTTTTTCATATTTTCAATAGTGAAATCTTTAATGACTGTTTCAGTGATGTCATCATCTATGAATGTCATTGTGTTGATTGTTTTGTATCAGAATGTGTTACTAACTAGGAATGCCAACTTGTTTGACATGTAAATGTGTCTTTAAATAAATCTACACTAACACAATACTATTTTCTTATCTGAGCTTCAAAATGAGTTATTGTGTTGAGAAACGTTATAAACAGATAAGGTCTACCCACCAAAATGCCAACTGTCGAGGCCGCTGGGCTCCACTGTGTGTACTCCTCCTGTCGATGGTGCTGTTTCCTAGTGAATGATGTATGTCGAGAACAAAGCTCATGAAACAAATCTACCTCTTTTGGTTTGAAAATTCAATATGCAGTTCTGTTATCTCAAGTTTTTATCAAGTAAACCGGAATCCATTGTGAAGATGAATTTTGGTGGCGATGTAATAAAGAGAGAGAAATGGGTGTCTAACCCCTTTTTGTTGGGAGCAGCTCGAGTGTCGAGTGAGGAGAAGCATTATTCTCAGGCGCATACATCACACAAACCATTACAATCGACAATAACTGGAGATTTTTTACCCTACTAGATAAAGCCATCAATTTCAAGTGATAAGAATTGAGCTTGCTAAATATTTACTATGTATATTAAAGAGTTGACAGGAAGATAGGGGATGGTAACAGGACAGTTCTGACAGGAGATTGATAGGAGGGAAAGTACACAGGGAGGGGGGCTTAGATAGACAGACAGGGAGAGAGAGAGGTGAAGGAAGAGTAGATTAATGGAAAGGAAAGTACACGGGAAGGGGAGCTTAGATAGAGAGACAGGAGAGAGAGAGAGAGGTGAAGGAAGAGGAGGTTGATGGGAGAGAAAGTACATGGGAAGGGGCTTAGATAGAGAGACAGGGAGAGAGAGAGGTGAAGGAAGAGGAGGTTGATAGGAGGGAAAGTACACAGGGAGGGGGGCTTAGATAGAGAGACAGGGAGAGAGAGAGAGAGAGGTGAAGGAAGAGTAGATTAATGGAAAGGAAAGTACATGGGAAGGGGAGCTTAGATAGAGAGAGAGGAGAGAGAGAGAGATAGGTGAAGGAAGAGGAGCTTAATGGAAAGGAAAGTACAGGAGAAGGGGGGCTTAGAGAGAGAGAGATAGGTGAAGGAAGAGGAGCTTAATGGAAAGGAAAGTACAGGAGAAGGGGAGCTTAGATAGAGAGAGAGAAGAGAGAGATAGGTGAAGGAAGAGGAGCTTAATGGAAAGGAAAGTACAGGAGAAAGGGGGCTTAGATAGAGAGAGAGGAGAGAGAGAGATAGGTGAAGGAAGAGGAGCTTAATGGAAAGGAAAGTACAGGAGAAAGGGGGCTTAGATAGAGAGAGAGGAGAGAGAGAGGGGTGAAGGATTAAGAGGATATTGATGGGAAGGAAAGTACATGGAAAGGGGCTTAGATAGAGAGAGGGGGAGAAAGAGAGGTGAAGGAAGAGTGAATTAATGGAAAGGGAATTACAGGAGAAGGGGAGCTTAGAGGATATTGATGGGAAGGAAAGTACATGGGAAGGAGGCTTAGATAGAGAGAGGAATGAAGGGAGAGAACAGAGAAGAGAGTGTTTGAATGGAAAGTACATGGGAAGGGGGCTTAGATAGAGAGAGGAATGAAGGGAGAGAACAGAGAAGAGAGTGGTTGGACGGAAAATACATGGGAAGGGGGCTTAGATAGAGAGAGGAATGACGCGAAAGAACAGAGAGGAGAGTGATTGGAGGGAAAGTACAGGAAAAAGAAGAGAGGGCGTGAGTCTTCAACCGAGTGGGGGAGAGAATTTAAGAGAAATGAATAGGATAGAGAGTGACAGAGAATGGGGATGGAAAGAAGGTAGTGATTAGGAGAGCTAGAGAACAAGGAGGGAAAATGTAACAGAGAGATGGAGAGAGAAGAAAATAATGGGAGAGATGGGAATGACTTGATAGAGATGTACAGGAAGGGAGACGAAAAAGAAGAAAGTAAAATAAAATCAGAGAGAAGAATTGTCAAAGAAGGAAATGAAGAGAAAAGAAAGATGGAAGGAGAAAGATAATTCCTTTTATCAAAAGTTTGGGAAGAGACAAAGGGAAATATAGAGAAGAAAAAATTGGGAGTAAAACAAGCAGAGAAGTGAAGGAGTAAGTGAAGGTTACATATGTAAAACAGATAAAGACAACGGAAGGACAGGATGGAGATTTTAAAGTGACATAAAAGGAACTAGCAACAGAGGCTGGGAAAGATTGGGACAACCAGTAGAGGGTGGGGGTGTTGTTTTTCACTCCTATGATGCAGCACTCCAGCAGTTTTGACTAATTGTCCCACATTCCATTACAGCTCAAGTCTTGGTCTTTATCAGCCAAGTTTGAGTGGTTTGATGGCATATTTGTACTCCATTAGGAAAAGTGAATCTTCTGGGCCGCTTCACACCTGTTTTTGGTGCTGCCAATGATTCGGTTGGTTTGATCTTGCGGAACTACTTTTTGTGGATTTTCTTTCGGAAGAAAGAGATACATTTCAAGGCAACATGTGTGAGAAGATTTGTTGATTTTAACCTGAAAACCATCAAGTGTTTTTAACAGGAAAAGCTATCATGAGGCTGTAACGATGTGTCATCAATGGCTTGAAAAGGCTGTCTGCTCGGCTCTCTGGTTAGCAGCCTGCGAGCCAGTCATGGTAGAAGTGCGGAAGATTATTTTGAAAACAGAAGTATTTTTGTATGTTTTTACGTTGGTTTAATTGCCCGAGCTTCCGCCCTCAGATATATTGCTAGCATACCATATGTCTGATGCACCGTGGAAACTGCAATATTACACGCTACTTAAAATTTTAATGCTGAAATGCAATTAATTAGGCCCAGGGTGCTCAGATGGAAAATTTGGCCCTTAAGAGGGATTTCACTGTGGCAATAGCCTTGAAAAGGGGCTACAGTCTGGCGAGAATCCTGCCGTTAATTACGCAAAATGTGTATATATTGGATAAGTTTATAAGCCAAACTTAGCGGATCTGATAGGCTATTTTTAGTCTAGGCTGTGAGGGATTTAATTAACACTTGTTTGCATGACATCATGTTTTATGTCGGGATCGGAATGACATTTATAAGGTTTTCCTTTACATCAAAGGACATCTTTTACAGTGGTTCAGTCCAACCCGGATATTGTTCTTCAGCTTTCAGCGAGGGTCAGTGATTGGCAGACAGTGACGCGTAAGTCTGTCCAATAAATAATCTACGTAATTGTGTGTGTTCCAGAAGCCTTTTAAATCAACCTTAAGCTAAGCCTTACAGCTCATCTTTTGTTTGATAGTTTAATTGGAACCAGTAATTCTAAAACCTGTCCATTAAAGAGAAAAGAGAAGTTTATATAATACTATACATGCCTGTAACGATGGTACATAACGTACTGTAAGCATACATATTTTTAGCAGTAATGTTATTTTAGCTGGTTTTTTTTTTGCGCTGGAAGCATTTCGTTTAATAATTGTAGTGCTAATTGTAGTTGATCTAGATTGGTTTCTATGGCAATCCTTGTTGGTGTACGAATTCATCATTAAACTAATCTGTTTAATTTGGTTTTGCTCTTAAATATGATTGTGTCATATTAAGTACAATTACAGAATCATGTATAGTGTAAAAATTTTCGATAGGTTTAAATTTTGCAAACATTGTTCAACAATATCAGAGTAGCATACTGATTTGGTTATGTTTTTTTCGAGGGTTCAAATTTTTGTGGTTTTACCAAATCTTTTAAAGAATAAAATGATGTGTTTATTTTTCACTGAAATTGTGAAACTGACTATTTTTGCAATTATGGTTTTACTTTCAGAGAACCTATTGCTTATGATTTTGTTCTTTCCTTAAAAAATGACAGCTGTTGCAGTACATTCTTCTTTTGGGGCTGTGGTGGCCAAGTGAAACCAACGTGGGGCAGTAGCCTGGTACCGACCGTAGGTCGGTGGTTTTTCTCCAGGTTCTCCGGCTTTCCTCCACCTCCTATACCTGGCACGTCCTTAAATTTTACCTTGGCTGTTAATAGGATGTTAAACAAAATAAACCAACCAACCAAACCAACACTCCTTTCACAACAAGATTTCAGTATATCCCTCGTTCAACATCACAATACCTGATCTCAGCCTTCAACCCAGCTGTCGATGAATTGTCAAAAAATTTTGACCACAGCATTCAAACTTACGGTAAAATACTGTAAAATTAACATTTCGATGCCCTGGGATGTCGTGATTTTTTTTCAGAACATTCCTTGTCATGGATATAGACATCCAATAAAATATATAAGCAAAACTTTTTAAAAAACATGAATATTAATTATTTATCTGACCACAATGCTGTTCAGTCCAGTTGATGTAACATCGGCCCAAATCATTCAACCCTATATCAGTATAATACTGAAATTCTGAACACTTCCCCTACAAAAGTACAAAGTCTGGAACTCATAACAAACATCAGGCTTCAAAAAATGCCCTCGTTTTATATACATAACTATACATTAGGGAAAAATGCAGCACGTTCCCAGAAATCACCGTAGTTACCAATCTGTTAGTAATGAGGTCTGTGATAGGACCATGTCTTTGTCAATGAATGCTGTACTCTATAGTTGGGGTGAACCATAGGCATGCTAAAATAGTCCTGGTATGCATTAGATGTCTTTAACAGAAAGAGGCTGCTCCGACATTCAGCGATGGGCATTGACTTTTAGGTCCGTCTAATGTTCAGAAGTGTGGAAAACATTTTGTACAAAAATTTCCTTATGTATATTTCTCATCATCTGAATTTTAAAAAAAAAGAAGAAAAAATTGAGCACAACCAGGACTGAAATGAATTTTAAGGATACATTCATATTTAGAGAAACCATGAAGGGGCTAGTTACCCAAAAGGAAGGAGCTTATACGTAGTAACCCATGGTTTCCCTCTAGATCTATATCTTGTGTTTCTACCCAGATTAAATGAAATACTGATGTAATTAAGGTTGGTTGATCAATAAATTACTGCACAATGAACAGTTTATTTACTTGTGCGTATAATGCAACCATTGGCTCTTTCCAAGTCTGTATTGTACAATGTGTATGTATGCTCGTTATCGCTATATATAGACCATCGCTACAGATTGTTGTGTGTACACGGCTGGAATCTGTATTTTCGATATTGTTGTTGTTTTGGTAGGTTGCATCTTTTCGTCAGCAAAAAAAATTGTTTGTCTTTCATCTCCTATTTCTGAAATCCAAAACATGTTGGTTACTACTGACCTCAAAATGTAAAATCTATTTATTTTACAACAATCCAATCAGTTGTGAAACAAGATATACCAACTTCCATTAATGACACTTGCTGGTCGGAGCGAGGGGTCTTACTGTGGGAGGAAACTGGCCATGGACTAACCAGAGAAAACCCATGTGGTCGGGCAGGTGACCCCATAGCTTTCTAAGTCTTATTGGGGAATCTAACCAAGGTGAAAGGCGCGTTTGTTAACCAATGTGCCACCGGATTCCCCCTACGTTTCTCCCTCGGTGATGGGGTATGCTACCATATACATGTACATGTGTACAAAACATATTCAATATTCTTCTCTCTGTGTGATACTGCATAAATACTAAAATAGAATATCGGTACTGCAAAGAACAATTTGACTGGTTGTTTTTTCCTAAAACAGAGTAATGTGTCAATACAAATTTTAGTCTATTTAAAGGTTAACTAATTTTCTTGGCTTATTTTTATTAGACTTCATTGAAAAATATGGTGATATGACATACATGATGGGCTTTTCATAGGATCTAGCTGGTCAAAACATGTGTAATTCCTATTTTTATGTGGGATTTAATTATATTTGAAAGCCTGATTTATGTAGGAAAAGGACTACCTCATTAAGGCCCTATGTTAACTGTAATTCTATATTTACCTTCTGTTTACCTGTGAAGTAGATGTTGATACAGACATGACTATTCCATTAGTGTAATGTACAAAGATATACCAATTACATGTCTGTACACTGCTAGTTAATTAATTACTGTCCACAACCTTCGTTAAAATAATTTTCCAGATAGGTACACTCGCTGGTAAACTGGTAGGAAATCATTTTCTTTGCTTGTTTAATTAAACTGTTGATATTCAGACTGGTGATGCTCCAACACAAAGGGAGATAATTCTGTCTGACAGATCTTAGATCATCGTCCTCCTTGTTTCTATCGATATGATGATTTATGCAGTGAATTTGATGAATATCCAGCCCTATCCTTGATATTGGTTACCTGGGCTCTTTAGATCATCAAATAGATAGAAACAAAATGTCATAACTATTTCATTACATAATAACATTTCAGTATCAAAACCAGGTATGAACCCCTGCCATTTAAACTGCATCTTAATCCATAATATTCACTAGAATGTCATCAATACTGCATCTTTGATAAAACATTACATCATCACAGAGATTGTATGAGAATATTATATCATCACTCTGTTGATACATCGATAGAACTTTTTTTTACCAATCAAAACGGTGCTTTCTATTGGCCGCTTTGAAATCTTAATTTTTTGGTTCATATCCACATGCAATGATGGTGAAATAAGTTGCTATTTTGTTGCATTTCTGGAACATGCATTGCAGTTTTTGATAAAATACAAATTTCACAACAATTTTGTAAGCAAAACTTACCAGGTAACAGCAGATTCCCACACTATTTCGACACATAGATTATTTTTCTCCTTTCTTGTCTTTAAAAATGAAATAAAAGAGAAATTGAATGGTTTCATGTTTAATGTAACATATCTTTCACTTGTATGACAGAATTGATATATTGATATAAATATTGATATTCTGTCATGCTCATATATTATATTTAATGGGAAACCTATCGTATATATCAACTCTTTATGACAAGGATGATCATGGAATTAACAGACTGAAATTTCAGTTTAAAAAGTTTTCTTGAATACAATTTTGATATCCTGGCACTATGCAGTTTCACAACATTCCTTATATAAGTTTTTTTCTTTGGAAAGCATTACAGAATTGAAGGAAAGTTCCTTAACCTAGGTTTCTCCTTAAATCTAATAATAATTTTCTCTGGACAACTTTAATTGAAAAAAAAAGGAATTAAATTAAGGAATATTGATGAAACCAGGACCTGATATCATCTTTTGTAAGATTGATTCTGTTGTTCTGTCAGCCAATGTATAGAGTAATGAGAGATTTGTCCAGTAGTTCCCAGCAAGGTTCCCTCTCATTATTTGTGTACAGTAATGAGAGATGTGTCCAGTAGTTCCCAGCAAGGTTCCCTCTCAGTCTGTGTGTACAGTAATGAGAGATTTGTCCAGTAGTTCCCAGCAAGGTTCCCTCTCAGTCTTTATTACAGTAATGAGAGATTTGTCCAGTAGTTCCCAGCAAGGTTCCCACTCAGTCTTTATTACAGTAATGAGAGATTTGTCCAGTAGTTCCCAGCAAGGTTCCCAATCAGTCTTTATTACAGTAATGAGAGATTTGTCCAGTAGTTCCCAGCAAGGTTCCCTCTCACTCCATTAGTACAGTAATGAGAGATTTGTCCAGTAGTTCCCAGCAAGGTTTCCTCTCATTCTTTGTGTACAGTAATGAGAGATTTGTCCAGTAGTTCCCAGCAAGGTTCCCTCTCACTCCATGTGTACAGTAATGAGAGATTTGTCCAGTAGTTCCCAGCAAGGTTCCCTCTCAGTCTGTGTGTACAGTAATGAGAGATTTGTCCAGTAGTCCCCAGCAAGGTTCCCTCTCAGTCTGTGTGTACAGTAATGAGAGATTTGTCCAGTAGTTCCCAGCAAGGTTCCCTCTCACTCCATGTGTACAGTAATGAGAGATTTGTCCAGTAGTCCCCAGCAAGGTTCCCTCTCAGTCTGTGTGTACAATGATGAGAGATTTGTCCAGTAGTTCCCCGCAAGGTTCCCTCTCAGTCTTTGTGTACAGTAATGAGAGATTTGTCCAGTAGTTCCCAGCAAGGTTCCCTCTCAGTCTTTGTGTACAGTAATGAGAGATTTGTCCAGTAGTTCCCAGCAAGGTTCCCTCTCAGTCTTTATTACAGTAATGAGAGATTTGTCGAGTTGTTCCCAGCAAGGTTCCCTCTCATTCTTTGTGTACAGTAATGGGAGATTTGTCCAGTAGTTCCCAGCAAGGTTCCCTCTCAGTCTGTGTGTACAATGATGAGAGATTTGTCGAGTTGTTCCCAGCAAGGTTCCCTCTCATTCTTTGTGTACAGTAATGAGAGATTTGTCCAGTAGTTCCCAGCGAGGTTCCCTCTCAGTCTGTGTGTACAATGATGAGAGATTTGTCGAGTTGTTCCCAGCAAGGTTCCCTCTCACTCCATGTGTACAGTAATGAGAGATTTGTCCAGTAGTTCCCAGCAAGGTTCCCTCTCACTCCATGTGTACAGTAATGAGAGATTTGTCCAGTAGTTCCCAGCAAGGTTCCCTCTCAGTCTTTGTGTACAGTAATGAGAGATTTGTCCAGTAGCCCAGCAAGGTTCCCTCTCAGTCTTTATTACAGTAATGAGAGATTTGTCGAGTTGTTCCCAGCAAGGTTCCCTCTCATTCTTTGTGTACAGTAATGAGAGATTTGTCCAGTAGTTCCCAGCAAGGTTCCCTCTCAGTCTGTGTGTACAATGATGAGAGATTTGTCGAGTTGTTCCCAGCAAGGTTCCCTCTCATTCTTTGTGTACAGTAATGAGAGATTTGTCCAGTAGTTCCCAGCAAGGTTCCCTCTCAGTCTGTGTGTACAATGATGAGAGATTTGTCGAGTTGTTCCCAGCAAGGTTCCCTCTCACTCCATGTGTACAGTAATGAGAGATTTGTCCAGTAGTTCCCAGCAAGGTTCCCTCTCAGTCTTTGTGTAGAGTAATGAGAGATTTGTCCAGTAGTTCCCAGCAAGGTTCCCTCTCAGTCTATGTGTACAGTAATGAGAGATTTGTCCAGTAGTTCCCAGCAAGGTTCCCTCTCAGTCTTTGTGTAGAGTAATGAGAGATTTGTCCAGTAGTTCCCAGCAAGGTTCCCTCTCAGTCTTTGTGTACAGTAATGAGAGATTTGTCGAGTTGTTCCCAGCAAGGTTCCCTCTCATTCTTTGTGTACAGTAATGAGAGATTTGTCCAGTAGTTCCCAGCAAGGTTCCCTCTCAGTCTGTGTGTACAATGATGAGAGATTTGTCGAGTTGTTCCCAGCAAGGTTCCCTCTCATTCTTTGTGTACAGTAATGAGAGATTTGTCCAGTAGTTTCCAACAAGGTTCCCTCTCAGTCTTTGTGTACAGTAATGAGAGATTTGTCCAGTAGTTCCCAGCAAGGTTCCCTCTCAGTCTTTGTGTACAGTAATGAGAGATTTGTCCAGTAGTTCCCAGCATGGTTCCCTCTCAGTCTGTGTGTACAGTAATGAGAGATTTGTCCAGTAGTTCCCAGCAAAGTTCCCTCTCAGTCTTTGTGTACAGTAATGAGAGATTTGTCGAGTTGTTCCCAGCAAGGTTCCCTCTCATTCTTTGTGTACAGTAATGAGAGATTTGTCCAGTAGTTCCCAGCAAGGTTCCCTCTCAGTCTGTGTGTACAATGATGAGAGATTTGTCGAGCTGTTCCCAGCAAGGTTTCCTCTCATTCTTTGTGTACAGTAATTAGAGATTTGTCCAGTAGTTTCCAACAAGGTTCCCTCTCAGTCTTTGTGTACAGTAATGAGAGATTTGTCCAGTAGTTCCCAGCAAGGTTCCCTCTCAGTCTTTGTGTACAGTAATGAGAGATTTGTCCAGTAGTTCCCAGCAAGGTTCCCTCTCAGTCTTTATTACAGTAATGAGAGATTTGTCCAGTAGTTCCCAGCAAGGTTCCCTCTCATTCTTTGTGTACAGTAATGAGAGATTTGTCCAGTAGTTTCCAACAAGGTTCCCTCTCAGTCTTTGTGTACAGTAATGAGAGATTGGTCCAGTAGTTCCCAGCAAGGTACCCTCTCAGTCTTTGTGTACAGTAATGAGAGATTTGTCCAGTAGTTCCCAGCAAGGTTCCCTATCATTCTTTGTGTACAGTAATGAGAGATTTGTCAAGTAGTTTCCAGCAAGGTTCCCTGTCACTCTTTGTGATCTGACTGAAAACTCACCTAAAATATTTCTCTTTTTTGTTTATTGGCACATCAGGAAATGCTTTTCAAACAAAACAATAAAATATTTGTTTATGTTACCAGAGATTGGCTGTCGACTGGTCAGGCCCATAGAAATGACCAGTATGTCTGTGTGCATTACACTAATGGAACAGTTATGTGAACCAGATCTTTGGGAATGGCTGGAGATGTATGACTGACCATTAGGCCCTAGTGATGGCCAGTTTGTATTCCCAATTAGCTGGGATGGATGCAGCCTCATGCCCAATCTATTCATAATGGGTCTGGTCACTTATGCAAGCTCTTGACGGCCAGCTGTCATATTCAGACTACTAAGGTCTGGTCACTTTAGGTAATAACTGACCTCAAGACTGACCAGCTGTCATGGATCCCAAGGTGTCCTCATCAGGATATAGCTTCCTTACCTGGTTCATAGCAGTTTCATCAATCAAGACGATGCTAAGGATATTCACATACTTTCCAACTTTCCAAAAAACAGTATCACTGAATTTTAGAAAAGTTCCTTCCAGTACGATGTTTTCATTAAATCAAATAACACTTTCCTACATGGAGAATAAAAAAGAATTCTCTTAATTTAAGGAAATTTGATAATTAAAATTTTCTATAGAAAAGCTTCAGAATTAAAGGATGCTTCCTGATTTTTTTTCTCTTAACTCCATTAATGCTTTCTTCAAGAAAAGTTAAGGAATTCCTTTAATTAAGGCACATTATTGAAACTGGGGCCTGAAGAACATACCAGAAACATAGTCATAATGTGTCAAGATTTATCTGGCTGACCAATGCCGACTTCTTACCCTTTATTAGTTAACACACACCGGAAACTTACTTAATATGTGACTGGTCATTTATTTAATCATTGACTTTTAGGTTGACCACTATCACGGATCACAAGATTTCCTCCTGATTTTAATGTGCCTGGTAACTTTGTATATCCTGAAGTGGCTCCCCTTACCCTGCAATGAATAGTGAATATCGAATTCACCTTCAACCCAGGTGACCAGGGCTTCCCCAGTCAGGTACTGGGATCACTTGTAAGATTATGTGGGTTATTACCTGGGTACAGTTCCCTCCCTTGTAAGATTATGTGGGTTATTACCTGGGTACAGTTCCCTCCCTAGTAAGATTATGTGGGTTATTACCTGGGTACAGTTCCCTCCCTTGTAAGATTATGTGGGTTATTACCTGGGTACAGTTCCCTCCCTAGTAAGATTATGTGGGTTATTACCTGGGTACAGTTCCCTCCCTTGTAAGATTATGTGGGTTATTACCTGGGTACAGTTCCCTCCCTAGTAAGATCCTCCTCCCACAGCTATAGGCCAACAGAAGGAGCAAGTTGTATGTTTGTTGATATCACTTGGTATAATTACTACTGTACAATGAAATTGAGTTTATAACCTTGTACAGAATGTGTCTGGTTACTGATGATAATCTCTTAGACTGTCTCATTGACCACTTCTAGGAATACACAACTGACTTCTGAGATTGACAACTGTCAGGAAGTGAGATCATTGACCAATTCTAGAAATACACAATGGACCTCTGAGATTGACCACTACTAAGACACCCTGGTAATCGCTGACCATTACAACTGATACACACCAGAAATATATTGTGACTGGTCACTTATGTAACAAATGATCTCAGACAGTCAGTGGCTGCATGGTGTCGGTTTACTGTTACTCAACATTCACTGTCTACACCTCATTAAAGAGAATTACTTATACTCCTAATTAGGTCAGATTGTAATTGGACATCTGCTTATTTCACATCAAATGACCATTCCAAAGCTCTCATCAATCCCAGAGGTCAGATTGGTGCTCATCAAACCATCAGATCAGGAATTGATCCGGAGACTTCCTGAATGGTTCCTGTAATGTTGTCTATGTTGGGCCTGTGTCTGAATGGGGGTAGCTACCTTTATGAACTATTGGTGAATACAGATTGTACTGTAAGGAAATCTAACCAAAGTTGTCAGCTAATTTTGTTTGTAGTATATGAGGTTTTGGTCGTTTGACATTTAAAGGATCTTCATTAGCTGACATACAGTAAATCATATTAAGCTAATTTACATGGTATATTTGAAGTCATCAAGTAAAAAGAGCTACATGTTCAGTTTTATAGCAATTGACTCCTTTTCTTCAAAATTGTTGGAATTCATTATATTGTTTAGTTGAAGTTTATTTTATTTGATGTGGGGTTTTTTTTCATTACAATATTTAGGACATAAATATATGTTGGCTTTAGTCAAATTTTATTTGATGACATTTTCATGGTAATATCTTACAACAATTAAGATATATTAGGTTTAGTCAAATCTTATTTTATTGGCCTTTTTTATCGCAATAGATTACAGATAAAATATATTTAGTTTTAAATCTGTGATATTTCCCTTATATCTATAAGACTTGTCAATATCAGAGAGAAATAAACGTATGTTGTCAGTTTTATGTCAATCATTAGTCACTTAACGATAAACATAGATGTTGAATTCTGGTGTCAACACATGGCCCTAACATATTTGATACAGAGAGGAGGATGGGCGCCCCAGTTTATCATCAGTTTTTTGGGTTGAAAAAAGACATTAAAGATACCTTAAATATATGTTTGAAAAAGACCAGCATCATCAACATGGCATGAATAGGGGTATTTGTGGGCTCGATTGGCAGGAACTGTGTGTGGGAGTTTTTTCCCTTTTACTTCCACGCCAGGGGGGCTTTTTATTCCCCCTTTATCTCTGGGTACTACTGATTATCATCAGCTCCCTAAGGGCTGGAGTGGAGCCTTGCTGGGGCACATTTTTAGAGTCTTACTCAATAGGGCAGCCTGGCTTTCTCTGGCCTTGTTTTTTATTCACTTGGGTCTTGATTACAAGAACTGCTGCTGCTTTGAAATGTTGATGCGTATCAAATTCTGTATTCTGTTGCAAAGGGAGAAACATTTTCAAAAAAGAGTACTATAGGATTATATGAAGTTAACTGTTCATGAGATAGCCTGATTATCTCCGTGTGATACTGAACATGATTTTTATTGTCTTCTAAACTGTCTGCTGGCCGCTTTTTAAATTTCTGTTCCCCTTTGCTCTGGAGGTGATGCAAAAGATTTGGTATAGATATATTGCCTTACATTGGATTTTTCAGCCAATCAAAGGTGCTGGATTCTTTGTCAATCAGATTCACGTACCAATGTACCAATACCACTGAAACAGTTTCTCACCAAATGGCTGAACAACCCAAAGGCCAATTACAAACGCTTTATTGATTACAATTTGATCAAGACGGCAGGGAAAAGAGAACAAGACGAAAAGAATCACTGTTAGAGTATTGGAGCTAGATTATCATCTGATTTCAGTCAGTACATGTGGTTCGGAATCAAATTAGCCGCGTAGATTTACTGGCAATACCATGCTTGAGTTGTTGATGAAAACTTCACTCGGAAGGTCACAGAGACTGTTAGAGGGAAAGGCTGGAGTTAATTCCTAAGCTTATGGATTATATAAATGGTCGATATTATTGTAGTATTTGATGCTGAATTCAGTGCATTTGCTTTGTTCTTTTACAGGGATTTGTCGGAGTGCCCTCTTCAGCCTATAGGATATTACTTCCTCTGACACAGTGAGCCGACTGACAGCTCCACATGGTTGTGTGTGAACCAAGTACGCCCTCTGAAACTCTCCAGTTACACAGGCTACCCAAGTACGGGGACAGTTCTTGAACCAAGTTTCTGTGATTGTCAGAAAAAGCCTGCTAGTGATTTACTGTGTTTTGACATTTTGAGAGAAGTAGCAGGAAGACATTGATATATATATATATACATACTGTGATTTGACTTGGATTTTAAAATTCAATATACTTGTGTCATCATCAGCATTGACAGAAACCCAATAGCATTGCATCCAAGGTAAGTGATCGCTTATTTTTAAGTGTAAATTGATTTTATTTCCTTAGGCTGTATTTGAATGTCAAATCTTGATATAACATTAAACTCCCACTATAACACCCCCACCCCCCCCCCCCCCCCAAGCCCATCCAAAAAAACTACAAAATATAGAAAAACAACAATTTTTAGAAATTCCATGTATTTATTTTAGACAAAAGGACAAAAAATGATGAATGTTTAGTTTCTGCTTTAGCACTTGTACAGCAGATCTGACGAAACACTAGAGTCCGAAGGCCTGTACAATGATATCCTCACATTATCTCGCCCCTTTTGTTGTAGATATTGGTCTTGAGATCCATAACTTCCTGATTGTTAAAATCAACAACAAAATGATAATATCCTTTTGTCTCAGCATTGTTAGTCCCAGAATATATGACATTGTTGCCAATACACTTCATTAGTCTATAATGACCTGCTTCATGTGATTAGATTCAGACCCCAGATCTGTTATACAGACAGTCTAGTGATAGGGGTTTGTTGACCTCTGATCTTCGGTAAAGGTCACCAAAAGTATGAATTTTGAGCTAGGTTTCCATAGAAATCAATGGTATCTGGCAGCAGACTTGTATTTCTAATATATCTGTCAGAATTGGACGAGTTTTGTATATATACACATCAATAATCGTCTACTTTAATGTAAATTAGGTAATGTGCGTAGAATTTTGTTTCTCATTTTCAAAGTGAGTTGGAAAGTTGTTTCAGATAAATCAGAGACAAAAAAAAAATACTTGGCAGCAAAATTTTGCCTGCATTGTGTACTCATTTACATTTTCAAATCTAAAATATAAAATAAACATACATATACATATAATATAATATACTGTTGGCCAGGTAGTTCAGTTGGTTGGAGTAACAATTTGTTTAATGAAGGTGTTACCTGTGACTTGATGAAGGTGTTACCTGTGACTTGATGAAGGTGTTACTTGTGACTTGATGAAGGTGTTACCTGTGACTTGATGAAGGTGTTACCTGTGACTTGATGAAGGTGTTACCTGTGACTTGATGAAGGTGTTACCTGTGAATTGATGAAGGTGTTACCTGTGACTTGATGAAGGTGATACCTGTGACTTGATGAAGGTGTTACCTGTGACTTGATGAAGGTGATACCTGTGACTTGGTGAAGGTGTTACCTGTGAATTGATGAAGGTGTTACCTGGGACTTGATGAAGGTGTTACCTGGGACTTGATGAAGATGTTACCTGTAACTTGATGAAGGTGTTACCTGTGACTTGATGAAGGTGATACCTGTGACTTGATGAAGGTGTTACCTGTGACTTGATGAAGGTGATACCTGTGACTTGATGAAGGTGTTACCTGTGATTTGATGAAGGTGATACCTGTGACTTCATGAATGTGTTATATGTGACTTGGTGAAGGCGTCAACTGTGACTTTATGATTGTGTTATATGTGACTTGATGAAGGCGTCAACTGTGACTTTATGAATGTGTTACTTGTGATTTAATGAATGTCTTACCTGAGAATTGATGAAGGTGTTACTTGTGACTTGATGAAGGCGTTACCTGTGACTTGATGAAGGTGTTACCTGTGACTTGATGAAGGTGTTACCTATGACTTGATGAAGGTGTTACCTGTGACTTGATGAAGGTGTTACCTGTGACTTGATGAAGGTGATACCTGTGGCTTGATGAAGGTGTTACCTGTGACTTGATGAAGTTGATATCTGTGACTTGATGAAGGTGTTACCTGTGACTTGATGAAGGTGTTACCTGTGACTTGATGAAGGTGTTACCTGTGACTTGATAAAGGTGATACCTGTGACTTGATGAAGGTGTTACCTGTGCTTTGATGAAGGTGATACCTGTGACTTGAAGAAGGTGTTACCTGTGACTTGATGAAGGTGTTACCTGTGACTTGATGACGGTGTTACCTGTGACTTGATGAAGGTGTTACCTATGACTTGATGAAGGTGTTACCTGTGACTTGATGAAGGTGTTACCTGTGACTTGATGAAGGTGTTACCTGTGACTTGATAAAGGTGATACCTGTGACTTGATGAAGGTGTTACCTGTGCTTTGATGAAGGTGATACCTGTGACTTGAAGAAGGTGTTACCTGTGACTTGATGAAGGTGTTACCTGTGACTTGATGACGGTGTTACCTGTGACTTGATGAAGGTGTTACCTATGACTTGATGAATGTGTTACCTGTGACTTGATGAAGGTGTTACCTGTGACTTGGTGAAGGCATTACCTGTGACTTGATGAAGGTGTTACCTGTGACTTGATGAAGGTGTTACATGTGACATGATGAAGGTGATACCTGTGACTTGATGAAGGCGTTACCTATGACATGATGAAGGTGTTACCTGTGACTTGATGAAGCTGATACCTGTGACTTGATGAAGGTGTTACCTGTGACTTGATGAAGGTGATACCTGTGACTTGGTGAAGGTGTTACCTGTGACATGATGAAGGTGATACCTGTGACTTGATGAAGGTGTTACCTGTGACTTGATGAAGGTGTTACCTGTGACTTGATGAAGGTGTTACCTGTGACTTGATAAAGGTGATACCTGTGACTTGATGAAGGTGTTACCTGTGCTTTGATGAAGGTGATACCTGTGACTTGAAGAAGGTGTTACCTGTGACTTGATGAAGGTGTTACCTGTGACTTGATGACGGTGTTACCTGTGACTTGATGAAGGTGTTACCTATGACTTGATGAAGGTGTTACCTGTGACTTGATGAAGGTGTTACCTGTGACTTGGTGAAGGCATTACCTGTGACTTGATGAAGGTGTTACCTGTGACTTGATGAAGGTGTTACATGTGACATGATGAAGGTGATACCTGTGACTTGATGAAGGCGTTACCTATGACATGATGAAGGTGTTACCTGTGACTTGATGAAGGTGTTACCTGTGACTTGATGAAGCTGATACCTGTGACTTGATGAAGGTGTTACCTGTGACTTGATGAAGGTGATACCTGTGACTTGGTGAAGGTGTTACCTGTGACTTGATGAAGGTGATACCTGTGACATGATGAAGGTGATACCTGTGACTTGATGACGGTGTTACCTGTGACTTGATGAAGGTGTTACCTATGACTTGATGAAGGTGTTACCTGTGACTTGATGAAGGTGTTACCTGTGACTTGGTGAAGGCATTACCTGTGACTTGATGAAGGTGTTACCTGTGACTTGATGAAGGTGTTACATGTGACATGATGAAGGTGATACCTGTGACTTGATGAAGGCGTTACCTATGACATGATGAAGGTGTTACCTGTGACTTGATGAAGCTGATACCTGTGACTTGATGAAGGTGTTACCTGTGACTTGATGAAGGTGATACCTGTGACTTGGTGAAGGTGTTACCTGTGACATGATGAAGGTGATACCTGTGACTTGATGAAGGTGTTACCTGTGACTTGATGAAGGTGTTACCTGTGACTTGATGAAGGTGTTACCTGTGACTTGATGAAGGTGTTACCTGTGACTTGATAAAGGTGATACCTGTGACTTGATGAAGGTGTTACCTGTGCTTTGATGAAGGTGATACCTGTGACTTGAAGAAGGTGTTACCTGTGACTTGATGAAGGTGTTACCTGTGACTTGATGACGGTGTTACCTGTGACTTGATGAAGGTGTTACCTATGACTTGATGAAGGTGTTACCTGTGACTTGATGAAGGTGTTACCTGTGACTTGGTGAAGGCATTACCTGTGACTTGATGAAGGTGTTACCTGTGACTTGATGAAGGTGTTACATGTGACATGATGAAGGTGATACCTGTGACTTGATGAAGGCCTTACCTATGACATGATGAAGGTGTTACCTGTGACTTGATGAAGGTGTTACCTGTGACTTGATGAAGCTGATACCTGTGACTTGATGAAGGTGTTACCTGTGACTTGATGAAGGTGATACCTGTGACTTGGTGAAGGTGTTACCTGTGACTTGATGAAGGTGATACCTGTGACATGATGAAGGTGATACCTGTGACTTGATGAAGCGTTACCTGTGACTAATTGTGATGCTTTGTTTTTGTCTTGAGATGATATATATCTGTGGTAACACACACAGTGAGTATCCTGTGGAAGTAAGGTAGGGGAGACCAAGCTCACCCCTGTGGTCCACTTAACATTGGCTCCAGTGATAGATGGCACACAACAAGACGTCTAATTTACACCAAATGTCAGGTTCTCAAACACAGTGTGGTGCTGATTTCTCCTGTATAAAATACAGGAAAGACTAGCAGGTCCTAGAAATACGATCCCCCATGTCATTTGGTCATGAATGGTCTCATCAATTTATATAAACTTTTAGTTTTTAAATTACATGTAAAAAATGGTAGTGTTTACTTACAACCTGACATTGATTCATGGCCTTAGCTGGTGGCTTTTAGACACAGAATTGCTGGCATTTACTTGTGGTTTCGGTTAAAATGATATAAAACACCTTTTCTTTTATATTTGTATTAGAGAGGGTTTTATTATCCTGGAGAATCACCAATAACGATATTAAAGAAAGAGTCAGTCAAGTCAGACATGAGTACCAAAATATTTAGTATACTCAGATTATACAGTCTTGAAATTCAGTTCATAAAACTCATATATTTATAGGAAATATAAACATGTGTCATTTCCTTGTAAAAGACAATATATGCTTTACCTGCAGCTAGATATGGGGGGAGTGACTTGACCTCTGACCTTGACCCTGTCTGACCCCAGGGATGACTTTATGTTGATATAGCGCCTGTGTTCCTCCTACAGGACTGTATACAGTGAGGATGTGTTTCTGATCCCTACACATCTACAGATAACCACCTAGGGATTTACATCCCATCCCCTGTTTATACTGTGAAGTGACCATAGTGGGAAATGGTCATTGCTGGTCTGACATGGTCAAGTTGACCCCTAAATAGGGACCACATAGGGATACTTATCAGACCTGCTGGGGTGAGATCCTGACAGGGCCTGATACTTCTAACCATTTAGTTATAATATCTTGGATGTCAATATATTTATAGTCCCTTTAATAGAGACTAGTACAAATTTACTACTATACAGCTGCTAAATCTCTCCAATTTATTTATTTTAGGAATTCCACATACCGTATGCATAACAGCTACTTCTGTTGTTCTTTAACTTCACACTGATTTGCCCTTTGAGAACAGTATGGAAACTTCTGCCCTAATATTAAAAAAAAACATTCTGTAGAAAATTTTCAGGGTCTGTGTATCTAATATGTCATACATTTTAGGAGACCAATGTTTATATTATATGTTTATATGGCAGACCCATTGGAGACTACAGTGTATTTGAATTTGAAGTGATAATTCTATCAAACCTGAATCCCTGGGGGCCAGCACATCAGCTTTGAATTAAAACAGGGAGAGGGGGCAGGGCAGTGACTGATCTGCATTAAATCCCAACTCATGGGCTTATTGCTGGATAAATACAGTATAACATTATTATGTCCAGGTTGTTTACATGTATTTGAATGTATGGACATCAATCAATTTATGGAATGATGTAATATGACACAGATAACAGGTTGTACGGTGAAAAATAATGTTTTTTCGCATTATTTTCATTGCAGTCTAATTTCATATTTTCGTTTCATTACAATTCTGAATTAAAAAATTTGGAATGGTAAATTATCGACCTCTTTAGAACATAAACTCGGAACTTGACAAATTTGGAAAAAAAATTCAATTAATGTACCTCTCCAGAAGACAAATTCCTCACTTAGCAAGCTTTGTGCTTCAGCTCTTGGTCATCAATAGTCGAGGAATCGGAGCAATACTGAATTAAATATAATGGGGATGTCTAATGATAATGAAATTAGTCCTATATCGATCAGGGAAGGCTGAAGTGACCAGAGAGTGGCCACAATAAATTCCAGCCAAGGGCGTTTTCCACGGATAAGAACCGTTTGTAGTGGTGGTAAAACCGTTCTAGTCAATGGTAAACGCTCTGTGCTGGAGTAAGTGTGAAACAGAGTGCCCATTCAGTAAAAACAAAATCTTCAGATTATCATTAAGGTTAGATAATTACTTCAAAAAAAATCATTGTCATGGAAACTTAACATGAGGAAAGTGTCCTTGAGCTGTAGCTCATTTATAAGTACCACCATTTTTTATTGCTGCTGAATAAAAATAGAAAACAGTCTATATCTTATCATATCATAGTATTTAATGATCTTAGATGACTGATCAAAGACAGACTATACAATCCAAACGTTTTAGGGACCCCCAATCACATGTTTGTATTGTGTATAATAAACGAGACCTGGGGTCAGATGTAAGATTCTGTCCAAGGGATTAACTTATTTAAAGAAGCTGGGGTATTTTAAACAAAGTGTGCCCATAACCAGTAATTACAAATGTCCAATGGGACATTCCTACTACATTAGTAAGATACTGTGTAGAGGAACTGATTTGTAGGGTATGTTGACTTTTACGGCCATTTTACATACTAGTTGAAATTCTATCTGCACCTATACTGACACAAAGCTATCATCATTTGAACACAGGGAAAACCAGCTGAAAGTGAACTCAAGATGGGTAATAAAAAACACCAGACAACTAGGTCCAACTGTATACATTTCTATGTAACCCTGTATAATCTGGACACTTGTATAAACCAGACAACTACATTTATTTGTGTAGGTCCAACTGTATACATTTCTATGTAACCCTGTAATATATAATGTGGACACTTGTATAAACCAGACAACTAGGTCCCACTGTATACATTTCTATGTAACCCTGTATAATCTGGACACCTGTATAAACCAGACAACTAGGTCCCACTGTATATATTTCTATGTAACCCTGTATAATCTGGACACCTGTATAAACCAGACAACTAGGTCCCACTGTATACATTTCTATGTTACCATATATAATCTTGACACCTGTATAAACCAGACAACTAGGTCCACTGTATAGATTCTATGTAACCCTGTATAATCTGGACACCTGTATAAACCAGACAACTTGGTCCCACTGTATACATTTCTATGTAACCCTGTATAATCTGGACACCTGTATAAACCAGAGAACTAGGTCCCACTGTATACTTTTCTATGTAACCCTGTATAATCTGGACACCTGTATAGACCAGACAACTAGGTCCACTGTATACATTTCTATGTAATCCTGTATAATCTGGACACCTGTATAAACCAGAGAACTAGGTCCCACTGTATACTTTTCTATGTAACCCTGTATAATCTGGACACCTGTATAAACCAGACAACTAGGTCCCACTATATGCTTTTTTTTAGACCGTGGTATATAGGTCTCATTTTAAACAATTTAGTGTAAATTAAAGCTGTGTGATTCAAAAGTCCAGCTAATTCAGATAGAATAACAGTCGTGTTTTATACAAGGTTCACTGTAGTTATCGTTATCTCCAAATGATCGTGACAGAATCTGATTACAAAATTAGATCATGTTGATTAGTGTGACTGGAGGCGGAGGATTGGTCGGTCCCTATACCTAGACTGTTGTCTACGATGGTGTCAGATCAGTGTGGCATGGAGAGGCAGACCATTGACCAGGACAGACTTAATATACCATTAATACAGAGACCAAACCGTATCATTATCATCATCTATATATCATTATCATCTTCTACTGTTACAAATAGCTCTCCTATAGGAAGACAAAATGCTTAGCACCGCTCTGATACACATCTGGCGACAACCCGGGGAAACATTACCTGGGTCACTGATATCTGGTTAAGTCTCAAGTGAACACAGGCAGAGTTAAATCCCCTGGGTCAGATTACCTGTCATAGTTTGAAAACATTTTCAGATCTTGACTTGATCCAGATAGATGACATATCGTAACAGATGTTTAAAGAGCCGCAGATCACTGTACCAACATCTGTTTACGATTTACCTGTAGATTTGTGTCTCGTTGGTCACACTTTACCTGTCGATTTGTGTTCACGAATACTTAAGTACCTGTTAACATGATAAGCCTTCACACACAAGGTCTATACATAAATCTCACTGAAAATAGACATTGTTCTGTTATCAGCACATTTTAAATATGCAGAAAGATGATTCTCAACTGTACAAAATTGCACACAAGGTCACTTTAAAAAAATAATGAAGAGATAGTTTTTAGGATGATGCATGTATTTTTATCTCCCCACTTTCACCGATTTTCTTGAAACTTGGTAACAACATTAAATGCCTAAATGGCTCGGGCAAGTTCGATTGCCACTTTTCGCAGGCGTGATTTGGCTGAGTTTTGGCGCCTTGATTAACGAAAAATGTGATTTTTGGATGTGTCCGTGCAATAACGGCAACAAATATCATCAGATTACCACCTCACGAAAGGGGGTAAAGCAGGGGATATAAATTATACAAATTAGCTTGGTTTTTTTATTCAGGAAATATGTTGAATAGATTGTTAAAAAGTAATATATTAATAAAAAATTAAATCAAAATTTATTTTTCTTCTTTTACCATCTTTGTTGTTAGAACGTCATGTCTTGGCCAAGTAAGGTCTTTTAAACAAAAACTATTACAGCATTTACACATTTTGTACAGCAGGTTTGTTCTCGTCAGTTTAATGTCTTCTGGTAGAGGACAAAAACTTCCTCATTCTGTAGAGGCTCCCACATTAGTTGCCTCTTACATCATAACTGTAGGTGTTTACTTTTCTCAACCCTTGATCTGGATGAGGATTTCCTGTGCGAGGTAAAAGCATAAATACAGGAAATGTTTCGTGTATGGACCGAGGCATGAGGACAAGTGGAATAAAATGGAAACTGGTCTGTCAAAACTGATTGTGCTTGTTGTGAGAAGCATGTGCTGTGGGGTAAACAGTTTTATCACCATTATCACCTACTTATCAGTAGTCTCGTGCACCTGTGCCTGCAGAAATCTTAAACTTTTAAAATTAGGCATGAGATACCCAGGCATGTCTGCAGCCAAATATTCGCCTATCTCCCAATGTACATCGAGAATTTCAGGAGAATTAGTTCTGATAGGTTATTAGTATACCGCTGTAATCATTTTTCAAAGTTATGGAGAACTAAGATAGGAACGACAAGCTAGAGAGAATCTTCAGGGAAAACCCCCAGAGATTACTACCATTACATACATGCAGAATATTGAAAAATCTGATTTAAAAATGAGGCAGACAAAACACATAGCGAAAACCTGTAACTGTCAGCGGCGAACCCGCAGGGATAGCTTGTGAGAGAAATGAGAATGGATAGGTTATTAAGGGGTATTGGTAATCTGTAGAGAGGCTGATTATTTATTGGGTCCTGGTATAGACAAACTCACACACATTGGATGCTGTCCATTCCAGACAGGAGTACATGCTGTATATGATATTGGCAATCAGTGTTAGCCCCACCAGCAGATAGTCCGCCAGACAGGGACTTGGTATCTCGGATATCCTATCTGTGACAGATTATTGTGTAGGCTAGTGTTGCAGTTACAGGTTTTGATGAAACATTAATTAGTATGTGTAAAGGTTACAAGGTGTGGGGAAATACTGATTACTAGGTGTCCATGTTACAGGTTGTGGTGGGGAAATACTGATTACTAGGTGTCCATGTTACAGGTTGTGGTGGTGGGGAAATACTGATTAGTAGGTGTCCATGTTACAGGTTGTGGTGGTGGGGAAACACTGATTACTAGGTGTCCATGTTACAGGTTGTGGTGGGGAAATACTGATTACTAGGTGTCCATGTTACAGGTTGTGGTGGTGGGGAAATACTGATTACTAGGTGTCCATGTTACAGGTTGTGGTGGTGGGGAAATACTGACAAGTAGAGTAATTGGACAGGAAAAATGCAATGACCAGACCAAGACTCGAACCACGGTCCTTCAAACTCTAGACAGATGCTCAAACAATTTATGTTATTTTAGTGGCCAACGGCATTCAGCTTGGTCCAGTTAATAAAGATTACATGGTAGATGAAACACCGATAAATAGGTGTAAAGGTTACAGGGTGTGGGAAAATACTGATTAGGAGGTGAAAAGGTTACAGGGTGTGGGGAAAGACTGGTTAGAAGGTGTAAAGGTTACAGGGTGTGGGGAAATACTGGTTAGAGGGTGTAAAGGTTACAGGGTGTGGGGAAATACTGGTTAGATGGTGTAAAGGTTACAGGGGGTGGGGAAATACTGGTTAGAAGGTGTAAAGGTTACAGGGTGTGGGGAAATACTGGTTAGAAGGTGTTATGGTTACAGGGTGTGGGGATATACTGGTTAGAAGGTGTAAAGGTTACAGGGTGTGGGGAAATACTGGTTAGAAGGTGTAAAGGTTACAGGGTGTGGGGAAATACTGGTTAGAAGGTGTAAAGGTTACAGGGGGTGGGGAAATACTGGTTAGAAGGTGTAAAGGTTACAGGGTGTGGGGAAATACTGGTTAGAGGGGGTAAAGGTTATAGGGTGTGGGGAAATACTGGTTAGAAGGTGTTATGGTTACAGGGTGTGGGGATATACTGGTTAGAAGGTGTTAAGGTTACAGGGTGTGGGGAAATACTGGTTAGAAGGTGTAAAGGTTACAGGGTGTGGGGAAATACTGGTTAGAAGGTGTAAAGGTTACAGGGTGTGGGGAAATACTGGTTTGATGATGTAAAGGTTACAGGGTGTGGGGATATACTGGTTAGAGGGTGTAAAGGTTACAGGGTGTGGGGATATACTGATTAGAGGGGGTAAAGGTTACAGGGTGTGGGGAAATACTGGTTAGAAGGTGTAAAGGTTACAGGGTGTGGGGAAATACTTGTTAGAAGGTGTAAAGGTTACAGGGTGTGGGAAAATACTGGTTTGATGATGTAAATGTTACAGGGGGTGGGGAAATACTGGCTAGAAGGTGTAAAGGTTACAGGGTGTGGGGAATTATTGGTTAGAAGGTGTAAAGGTTACAGGGTGTGAGAAAATACTGGTTAGATGGTGTAAAGGTTACAGGGTGTGGGGAAATACTGGTTAGAAGTTGTAAAGGTTACAGGGTGTGGGAAATACTAGTTTGTAGGTGTAAAGGTTACAGGGTGTGGGGAAATACTGGTTAGAAGGTGTAAAGGTTACAGGGTGTGGGGAAATAGTGGGTAGAAGGTGTAAAGGTTACAGGGTGTGGGGAAATACTGGTTAGATGGTGTAAAGGTTACAGGGTGTGGGGAAATACTGGTTAGAAGGTGAGAAAGTTACAGGTTCTGAAATACACTAGTAATTATATATATGCATTGTAGGTGTTACAGTTTAGTAGATGCACAGCTTACAGGTTGTGAAAATAGCTAATTAGTACAGGCTGCAATGGTACACCAGTAGGTGTATAGAGAAGTGTGGGGAAAGACTATAACATTAATTAGTATATGTAATTAGAAGTGTTACAGGTTGTGGGGAAAACTAATTAGCAGATGTACAATTTACAGGTCGTGAAATTTGTATATGTACATGTTATTTGTAATAAGGTGACAGTTATTTGTCATCATTAATTACGTACCTGACAGCTGGTATACATTGGTGTAATTCTCCTACAATAGGACAGAGATGGGGAGATAGATCATTGTACTGAATGAGTAAGTAACGTACATGTCTAGCATATTTTCTACTTAATTTTATGAATGAAATGCTATTTCAGGGAATAATATCAGATTGTTTGTAAGTGTTTTGACAGTGTACCAAATCATGATAATGTGTATGCATTACCCACATCATATGTAAGCTTCCCGAACTTCATTTGAAACGGGAGCTGCTTGATCTTTAAAGTAGGCTAACTACAGCTATGGAACTATTTTCTCCTATCTCAGAATTGTCATAAAGTAGCTGCAGCACGGTTCTCATAACACATAAATCAAAGCACCTGACTATTTTGTTTAATGATCCTTGAAAACCCAATTGACAATATTGATAAATAGTATAATTGGCCCACCCCTCTCTTCCATCTAGTTCGATAGGACAAGCAGAAAGCTTTGTCAGTACGACTAGCATTATATGTACAACATCTAGTAACAGAAACGCCCCAAACATGCTTTCTGCACGTACAATATTACCTATTATAAAATTATGACCTTCGTCAGACAGACTTGTAAGAAGAATATATACCCAACAATAAGAAAACATGGAAAGGTTATCGGTCTAATAGTTGGTTGTCTGGGGCAAAGTGGCTTCTTATTTCATTGGAAGACTGCTGAAACAGAGCACATGAGCCCTACTTTGGGCGTGTGACAGAGAAAATTTATCGGCCTGCTATCTTGAGAGATTTGTCTGTATTACTTTAGCCTATGTGCCTTCACACTGGACAATGTTAAAAATATCACACTGGCAAATCTGTCTCCTCTCTTCCTAGTAATGATTGCAGTATTGATTCTTGTATAGTTTGTTTTGTTTTTTTTTTCATTTATTTTCATATTTTTATAAGAATGTTTCAAAAGCGATCTTGAAAATCCTCTTCAACACAAATTGTACCTGCTTCCTTTTAAACTAGGTCTTCAACGCTGTAATCCAAGAGTTGCTTTTCTAGATGTTTAAATTCATGATTTATTTGTAAGTTCTTGATTATTTAACAGGAAGATTAGGATTGAAAGAAGTAAATTTTAGCAATTTACTTATTGTGTGAAAACAAAAAATAACACATCAATCTAGGATGAGTTGATGTGTGTTAGATTCACTATTGGGTTTAATTTCTGTGCAAATGAACACGAACAAAACCTCTCTGGAACTGCTTTGATTTACAAATATTACGCGAACTTGATGGATCTTCAATTAACTGAACATAAAACATTGCTGATATTAAACAAGGCTGCATACGGTAGATACCTGGTTTAATTGGCAGCAGAGGGGCACGTTGTTCAGTATAAATAAATCGGGATGGCTTCTGTAAAGACACAACTAAAACAAAAAGTCCATACAGATTGTCGTAATTACTTTTTAACACATTTTTATTTTGAAGTGATATATATTTAGTCAAGTTGATGAACTTGTATTGTCATTCTCTCGCAATTAATTGCCCTATGCAGCTGCGTGTAGTTAAAGCATTTAATTTAATTTCATGCGTTTTCTACATCTGTTGGGAGAGAATCATGCCCTTGATTAGGACTAACAATGAGCATATTATGCTAACACAGTGCACGGGTATATGTATGTACAGGGTTATAGAGGTTTATAAACAGACTTTACTGGTGAGTCATTTTGAAAAGGAAGCCAGGGCCGTGGTTGGTTTTACAGTATAGATTGTAAATATACATAGCAGGGATCTCCGCACTGTAAGGTTTATAACACCACTCACTTGTTGAAAGGATAAGATTGTCTTAGGATGAACTCCTGATGTAAGTAGACCTATTTTTTTTATCAATTCTTCTTGAGAAATATTACATAAAAAACCTGCTGCACTTAAGGGAGATGTGTATTTTTATAAAATAGTGAGAAATACCTGTTTGGCATGGGAAATTTCACATTTATCATAAAAAAAAAAATAGCACTGAAGAAGATACGAATGATAAGTTAAATAACTGAAGCACGTGGTTGTAAAAAAAAAAGGAGGTGGGGGGGGGATATGATGCCTGTTATTTATTTATCTGCTTAAAATGTTTGTTGCAGTTGGACCTGACACATTTTGATGTTACTGATTTTAGTTTTAATAATTTGGTTTTATTATTCACCTTAGGAAGGTACCAATACACTATATTTACCGTTTAAAATCACTAATAGACAAACTGACAAAGCTTAGTCTATACTAAAAGATACAGAAAAGGTTAGAGAAAATCTGACAAAGCTATACACACTGACAAAGCTACAGATATACTGACAAAGCTACACATATACTGAAAAGGTTACAGTTTGACAAAGCTACACACACACACTGACAAAACTGTAACACACACTGACAAAGCTACAAACACACTGACAAAGCAACAGACACACTGACAAAGCTACATATATACTGAAAAGGTTACAATTTGACAAAGCTACACACACACTGACAAAACTGTAACACACACTGACAAAGCTACACACACTGACAAAGCTACAGAAACACTGACAAAACTGTAACACACACTGACAAAGCTACAGACACACTGACAAAACTGTAACACACACTGACAAAGCTTTACATACTGACAAAGCTATACACACTGACAATGTACACACACTGACAAAGCTATACATACTGACAAAGCTACAGACATACTGACAAAGCTATACATACTGACAAATCTTCAGACACACTGACAAAGCTTCAGACACACTGACAAAGCTATACACACTGCCAAAGCTACTCACACACTGACAAAGCTACAGACACACTGACAATGTACACACATTGACAAAGCTATACATACTGACAAAGCTACACACACACTGACAAAGCTACACACACACTGACAAAGCTACACACACACTGACAATGTCCACACATTGACAAAGCTACAGACAAACTATATGACAAAGCTGTGGGTAAACTGACACAGCTACAGACGTTCACGAAGTTACAGACACACTGACAAAGCTACAGACATACTGACAAAACTACACAAAAACTAATTAAAAGCTGCAGATACCTTGACAAAACTACACAAACTGACAAAGCTAGAAACACACAGACAATGTTAAAGACACTGACAAAGCTATAGATACACTGACAAAGCTACAGATACACTGACAAAGCTATAGATACACTGACAAAGCTACAGACACACTGACAAAGCTACAGATACACTGACAAAGCTACAGATACACTGACAAAGCTACAGACACACTGACAAAGCGGCATATACACTGGCAAAACCAGGATCACTGAGATAAAGCTGACAATGATATGTACTGAAGACTGATATATGAAATCCTGAGTTGTCCATTTATCCTTTACAGGTCCCCTCACTAAGGCCCCTATTAGTCTATTTACATGGTACCCTTCAGGTCCCCTCACTAAGGCCCCTATTAGTCTATTTACATGTAACCCTTCAGGTCCCCTCACTAAGGCCCCTATTAGTCTATTTACATGTAACCCTTCAGGTCCCCTCACTAAGGCCCCTATTAGTCTATTTACATGTTACCCTTCAGGTCCCCTCACTAAGGCCCCTATTAGTCTATTTACATGTAACCCTTCAGGTCCCCTCACTAAGGCCCCTATTAGTCTATTTACATGTAACCCTTCAGGTCCCCTCACTAAGGCCCCTATTAGTCTATTTACATGTAACCCTTCAGGTCCCCTCACTAAGGCCCCTATTAGTCTATTAACATGTAACCCTTCAGGTCCCCTCACTAAGGCCCCTATTAGTCTATTTACATGTAACCCTTCAGGTCCCCTCACTAAGGCCCCTATTAGTCTATTTACATGGTACCCTTCAGGTCCCCTCACTAAGGCCCCTATTAGTCTATTTACATGGTACCCTTCAGGTCCCCTCACTAAGGCCCCTATTAGTCTATTTACATGTAACCCTTCAGGTCCCCTCACTAAGGCCCCTATTGGTCTATTTACATGTAACCCTTCAGGTCCCCTCACTAAGGCCCCTATTAGTCTATTTACATGTAACCCTTCAGGTCCCCTCACTAAGGCCCCTATTAGTCTATTTACATGTAACCCTTCAGGTCCCCTCACTAAGGCCCCTATTAGTCTATTTACATGTAACCCTTCAGGTCCCCTCACTAAGGCCCCTATTAGTCTATTTACATGGTACCCTTCAGGTCCCCTCACTAAGGCCCCTATTAGTCTATTTACATGGTACCCTTCAGGTCCCCTCACTAAGGCCCCTATTAGTCTATTTACATGTAACCTTTCAGGTCCCCTCACTAAGGCCCCTATTAGTCTATTTACATGTAACCCTTCAGGTCCCCTCACTAAGGCCCCTATTAGTCTATTTACATGTAACCCTTCAGGTCCCCTTACTAAGGCCCCTATTAGTCTATTTACATGTAACCCTTCAGGTCCCCTCACTAAGGCCCCTATTAGTCTATTTACATGTAACCCTTTAGGTCCCCTCACTAAGGCCCCTATTAGTCTATTTACATGGTACCCTTCAGGTCCCCTCACTAAGGCCCCTATTAGTCTATTTACATGTAACCCTTCAGGTCCCCTCACTAAGGCCCCTATTAGTCCAATCTTGGTCTCCTCTCGCCTCTAAATTTACATGGTACCCTTCAGGACCCCTCACTAAGGCCCCTATTAGTCCAATCCTGGTCTCCTCTCACCTCTAAATTTACATGGTACCCTTCAGGTCCCCTCACTAAGGCCCCTATTAGTCCAATCTTGGTCTCCTCTCACCTCTAAATTTACATGGTACCCTTCAGGTCCCCTCACTAAGGCCCCTATTAGTCCAATCTTGGTCTCCTCTCACCTCTAAATTTACATGGTACCCTTCAGGTCCCCTCACTAAGGCCCCTATTAGTCTATTTACATGTAACCCTTCAGGACCCCTCACTAAGGCCCCTATTAGTCCAATCCTGGTCTCCTCTCACCTCTAAATTTACATGGTACCCTTCAGGTCCCCTCACTAAGGCCCCTATTAGTCCAATCTTGGTCTCCTCTCACCTCTAAATTTACATGGTACCCTTCAGGTCCCCTCACTAAGGCCCCTATTAGTCTATTTACATGTAACACTTCAGGTCCCCTCACTAAGGCCCCTATTAGTCCAATCTTGGTCTCCTCTCGCCTCTAAATTTACATGGTACCCTTCAGGACCCCTCACTAAGGCCCCTATTAGTCCAATCTTGGTCTCCTCTCACCTCTAAATTTACATGGTACCCTTCAGGACCCCTCACTAAGGCCCCTATTAGTCCAATCTTGGTCTCCTCTCACCTCTAAATTTACATGGTACCCTTCAGGTCCCCTCACTAAGGCCCCTATTAGTCCAATCTTGGTCTCCTCTCACCTCTAAATTTACATGGTACCCTTCAGGTCCCCTCACTAAGGCCCCTATTAGTCTATTTACATGTAACCCTTTAGGACCCCTCACTAAGGCCCCTATTAGTCCAATCCTGGTCTCCTCTCACCTCTAAATTTACATGTAACCCTTCGGGACCCCTCACTAAGGCCCCTATTAGTCCAATCCTGGTCTCCTCTCACCTCTAAATTTACATGGTACCCTTCAGGTCCCCTCACTAAGGCCCCTATTAGTCTATTTACATGTAACCCTTTAGGACCCCTCACTAAGGCCCCTATTAGTCCAATCCTGGTCTCCTCTCACATCTAAATTTACATGGCACCCTTCAGAACCCCTCACTAAGGCCCCTATTAGTCCAATCCTGGTCTCCTCTCACCCCTAAATTTACATGGCACCCTTCAGGACCCCTCACGAAGGCCCCTATTAGTCTAATCCTGGTCTCCTCTCACCTCTAAATTTACATGGTACCCTTCAGGTCCCCTCACTAAGGCCCCTATTAGTCCAATCCTGGTCTCCTCTCACCTCTAAATTTACATGTAACCCTTCGGGACCCCTCACTAAGGCCCCTATTAGTCCAATCCTGGTCTCCTCTCACCTCTAAATTTACATGGTACCCTTCAGGACCCCTCAATAAGGCCCCTATTGGTCCAATCCTGGTCTCTTCTCACCTCTTACTCCAATTACTCTCCACCTAAACATAAAATATTTGTTTAGAGAGTTCTGAGATTGGTATAGAGAGGGATAACAATGGAAGTGTGGATAGATCCATCAGCCTCGGAAGCAGCCGAAACGCCTGCTAAATTATGGAAATGGTCCCCCGGTAGTCAGTGATTATTATATCATATTTCATATTTTATGGTGTCTTTCATCCTCTTGTAGGAATTCTTCCTAGGGGAAAACCTTTTCCATTGATTCACAGTATGTTATACTATTATGAATATGTGCATGTAAATGAGCGGGTCTAGAAAGTCTCCAATATCCCAGAGTAATACAAACCCTGGACCGTCAGCTGTATAGAAGTGATGACAGTTGGAGGGAATCAATCCTACAGTGAAACAAATCACCATATCACTTGAGCCATCTCTCATTACTTGGATATTATACAAAAACATTAATAATTTAGAATTGTAATGAATAAAATCTGTCTAGAATTGCATGTCTGCCTCAAAAATACCAATAATACAAGTGTACATCCCCCTACCTGCCCCTCTCATGATACAAGTGTACATATACATATCCCCCCCCCCCCCCCCCCCCCCCCCGTCATGATACAAGTGTACATATACATATCCACCTACCTCCCCCCTGTCATAATACAAGTGTACATATACATATCCCCCTACCTGCCCTCCTTCTATACATATCCTGCTATATCCTATCCCCCTCTACCATATCCCCCTACCTGCTATGTCCTATCCCCCTCTACCATATCCCCCTACCTGCTATGTCCTATCCCCCTCTACCATATCCCCCTACCTGCTATATCCTATCCCCCTCTACCATATCCCCCTACCTGCTATATCCTATCCCCCTCTGCCATATCCCCCTACCTGCTATGTCTTATCCCCCTCTACCATATCCCCCTACCTGCTATGTCCTATCCCCCTCTACCATATCCCCCTACCTGCTATATCCTATCCCCCTCTACCATATCCCCCTACCTGCTATATCCTATCCCTCTCTACCATATCCCCCTACCTGCTATGTCCTATCCCCCTCTACCATATCCCCCTACCTGCTATATCCTATCCCCCTCTACCATATCCCCCTACCTGCTATGTCCTATCCCCCTCTACCATATCCCCCTACCTGCTATATCCTATCCCCCTCTACCATATCCCCCTACCTGCTATATCCTATCCCCCTCTACCATATCCCCCTACCTGCTATATCCTATCCCCCTCTACCATATCCCCCTACCTATACTACCAATCATTATATAATAGTTTATTGTCATGGTTAAATACTACTGGTCCATTGTGATTAATGAAGTCATCAAAAAGATAATAAATTATTAAACAGCTGTATTTTGTTAAGTGAACAATCAAATAATTTTTACGATATACATTTTTCATTTAAATGTTTTATAAATCCACCGAACAAGGATAACACCTGCAGTTTATAAAACAGATAAGACAATACTAGTCCTATATGAAATGTTTTACCCTAAAAAATATCCAGACAAATATTTTTTTCCCTTCGAGATAAGCATTGCCATTAAAAGGGAGATAAGCGGGTCTGAAAAGGTGCCATTGATAATGCTTTAGTGCAGGAAATTGCAATATAAAAAGTATTGCATACTGTAGCTTTAAGTGTGTAATGAATGGCTATATTCAAGTTATCATTAACTGCCGTAAATCGCAGACAGACTTTGGTGTTTGTTCAATAAATGAAATGGGACCTAAGCTGATAAAATACATAAAGCAGGCCTAATGGTGGCTGGCTACCTTTTGCTACAAGTCCCTAGGCACTTTTTAGTCGGCTTCAAAATAATTACAGAGCAGAAATGTATATCATTGGAGATTAGCGGTAAATATTGCGGAACTCATCAATGTTATTGAGTCAGGCAACATGTCGTGCATCGTTACGCTTGGAAAACAACATTTTAATTCAACGTCATATTTAATAGTTTGCTATCACAATGGAATATGACTTGAATTGATATTAAAATGGTAAAATAAACTGTTCTGTTTTTGTCTGAATGCAAATGTGATTGGAGTTTTAACAATTCATCATGAACATACACGCGACATTGAAGATCAGGGTTATCAGTACGTTTTGTTCGTTGGCAGAAGAGTGCACCTCAGAGTGTTAACTATAAACACCAGATTTAACAGGATAAGCGACATCGATCAGTTCCAGGTCTTACACAATGATCGAAGGCAAAATAGGAAATGAAAAATGGTGGATCGGCTCAAAGATGACATATGAAACAATAGAACGGAAATCGCATTCTCTATAAGTCTTTTCTAGCCCAGCTGCCGAAATCAACATAATTAAGATTACGTCAGCATTTCCTTCAATCTCACTTTTATCCGAGTTCTCCAAGCCCACGTTCACATGTCAGTCGAACACGACAGCAATCTCCCAATTTCAATATGATGCAGGAATCATGTTGCGGATTTGAATCTGATAGGAAAGCATTTTAAATCTACTGAATGACAGCCATATAAGGGTTTATCGGGAGGAAACTTGATTCCTTGTCAATCATTCTTTACAGCAAACACGATTTATTTGTAACGATCATCAAAAACAAAGTAATAAAAGATTTGGTCATAATTTGTGTCGACCTGTTAGCACAAAAAATATGGGTTAAGGTGAACAAAAATAAAGACAGCTAGCACAGCCCATTACTAGTTAACAGCAACCTCTAAAATCTCAACTCAAGTGAAGATAGTGTAATCATGAACACTACACAATTTATATTAATGATTTGGTTTTCTTCAGATATTAATTTCTCATTTTTTTCAATGGCTTTAGTTGAGGAAGTCAGGATATATGATCTCCTTTAGTTTGGAACATGACACCAAGCTATTAATTAAAACTGATATCTATATTGACCATACATGTAAATGGATATAATCAATGTGAGCACTGAATTTCCACTGACTCTTGTGATTTAGATTTCCCCAAAAATAAGATTTACCCCAAAGACAAGATTATCCCAAAAATATTAAGATTTACCCCAAAAACAAGATTATCCCAAAAACAAGACTATCCCAAAATAAGATTTACCCCAAAAACAAGATTATCCCAAAAATTATATATCTGTACAGTTATTTGTATATATGTATGTATTTGAGTTTAAATTGACTGTTACAGACAACAAATTATAGGCTACTCGGAGCTTTGCCTGAATCATCCCGTACTGATGGATAATGCTTCCTGGTCTGGAGGCATTATCGGTGCTTGTTAGGTCTGAATTAGCCTATGAGACAATCATTTATCTCCGTGCAATTGGGGAATTTTCGAGAGAGAAACATTGCATGTTGAATGTTAAAATTGAATTGTATCTTCTAACGGAATCGAGTTTGTGACCTGTAGAAATGGTGCTTCCATCAGAACCAGAATGATTCAGAATTATGACCACTTCAATGCTCTTAGATAGTGTAACATTCATTAGACAGGAAATTGTCTGTCTGTCTGTCCATGTGTTTATAGAAGACTGATGGCAGGTCTAATTTGCTATCTGTTAGTCCCCTACCACCATATCATCCATAAGCCCCCTCCTCCCCCTTCCTCTCCTGGACTTTAAAAAGCCACCCCTTTAGGCTAACTAAACTGTCCTAATCAGAGGAAAGAGAATACATTGTCTTAAGAGTCGTAAAAGTGCTGATGAATGGTCCGTCTGCTATTTGTACAATTGAATTAGGACATTTCAGGCGCCACATTATAGTAGCCAATAGCTTGCCCAACAGTGTGTTGCACCAACATTCAGAGTTATCATTGGGATTCCAATTACACGTGAAAACGTTTAAGTTCAATTATTGATGCAGTACTGAAGTTAGAAGAACACCAGCATCAGTCAATGTATGGTTGAGACCAGAGCATAAAAAAAATTTCTCTCCAACATTTTGTTCTTTTGGAATGAAAATTTGTATTAAGGCTATATGCGACTATTGATTTGCACTACTGCGCTATTGGGATTTCCCCAGTGGCACTGATATGACCTCTGAAGGCTGATACATGTATGTATTCTGTCCCCATTCTTTGTATCTTCTTCATGTTTAATTCAAGAAATCTTGCAGATCACTTGTATCCCCATGGATGCTTGTCTGCTAATAGTAACCAGCATTACATGTTTCCAATGAATTGCTCAAGGCCTTTTTGTATCGGAACTTTGTGATAAGTCTAAAAAATACATTACGGCCCAGCAAGGGAGTATCAGTGATATCGCAAACCGCTCATGAAAGTTTTGGATGTACTAGAAGCATGTTTTGACTTTCGCTCTAATTTATTTTGACAATCTCTTTGCATAAGGATAACAACCCACTTTGGTAAGGCGTCTGAAAGCCAGCAAATTTGAAACTATCTGTTAAAATCTTTGGGAAAGCTGATATATATGGTTTCACAAAGTGAATTTATTTGAGAATTTAACTACATTATAGAGAAATGCATTAATGGCTATCCATAATGGGGTGGTCATCTTTCAGGTCAAATTTGAAAGTGCAAAATAAAACTCATTATATAAGGATGAAATTTTACATAAAAAAAAAAAACCCAACATAATGCAGATAAAAATTGAGTGATGTTTGAAGGCATTGGCTTATTGACAGAATTTACTGTATTTCTGCCATTGAGTAATTAGATATATTGTTAATATTTAATGGCAAAACCAAAATACGATAAACAAATATTATTGTATAACAAAAGAGTATGGAAGACTGTGGTTTATTGTATTTGTTCTGTAATTTGCTATGGAATATGTAGTGTTTGTAAACAATGGTCATACAGTGGAAGATAAGTGAAAGTTAATGGGGCGTGTCTATCACCATTTTCTGGGTCATCGACTAAAGGCCTACAGCTGTGACATTATCTAAGGGCTGATAACTCCCAAGGTCACGGGCATGTCATCGCTTCCTCAAAACTGTCTACAGACATAGTTTATGATGGTTTCATAGCCCTTTGCCTTGACAGCTTTGTCTGTGAGATAGCATCTCCCGCTATTGTATATTTACTGAGTGTGGAGTTGGAGGAGGTTACACATAAACTTTATTGGTATAAAAATATCAATCAAAGATGTCAGCATTGCCAACTTGTAATATTATAAAATCAGATTATGACGAAGGTGATTCATGATTTAGTTGGGAAGTGTTTTTATTTATTGGGAAAACAATGGAGTCCTTCCAGCTTTATACTTCAACAGTAATGTACCAACATGGACTTGAATCCTCCATCACCATAACCTGGAAATCGGTAAACATGACCCTGAGGTCAGACACCATGACCTTGAGGTCACAAGAACTATCCATGACCTTGAGATCACAATGAATCACCATGACCTTCAAGTTATTAACCATGCATGTCCTGATATCACACAAAGTCATCATGACCTTCAGATCAGTCACCATGACCCTTAGGTCACAGGGAGTTACTATGACTTTGAAGTAATAATCACAACAGGTATGAACTGCCACAATGGATATTTCTGTTTTTGTTCTCAAATCTTCATTATACCTGGCTAATTGTTTGGTATACAGCCTGTGTATATCACCTTGACATTAGTACTGGCCATGCCTCCCCCCCCCCCCCCCCCCCCCCCCCCCCCCTATAGGAGAGTATGTACGTCACCTTGACATTAGTACTGGCCATGCCTTCCTCCCTATAGGAGAGTATGTACATCACCTTGACATTAGTACTGGCCATGCCTTCCTCCCTATAGGAGAGTATGTACATCACCTTGACATTAGTACTGGCCATGCCTTCCTCCCTATAGGAGAGTATGTACATCACCTTGACATTAGTACTGGCCATGCCTTCCTCCCTATAGGAGAGTATGTACGTCACCTTGACATTAGTACTGGCCATGCCTTCCTCCCTATAGGAGAGTATGTACGTCACCTTGACATTAGTACTGGCCATGCCTTCCTCCCTATAGGAGAGTATGTACGTCACCTTGACATTAGTACTGGCCATGCCTTCCTCCCTATAGGAGAGTATGTACGTCACCTTGACATTAGTACTGGCCATGCCTTCCTCCCTATAGGAGAGTGTGTACGTCACCTTGACATTAGTACTGGCCATGCCTTCCTCCCTATAGGAGAGTGTGTACGTCACCTTGACATTAGTACTGGCCATGCCTCCCTCCCTATAGGAGAGTATGTACGTCACCTTGACATTAGTACTGGCCATGCCTCCCTCCCTATAGGAGAGTATCAGAGTATCTGGGAGGAAGTAAACATAAGCTTTACTCTACCACTACTTATGACTGTAGGGATTACAGATACATGGTGATTTCATCGATTCTCTATTGATTAAAGCTAGACTCACAATATTTGTGTGTGATTCTCCTCATGTCAGACTCTGGTTCTTAGACAAAGCTTAACATATCATAGCGACTAGGAGAGTTTTAACAAAAACAAACGTGCTGTACCAGAGTGTTTTTCACGATTGTTATATATGAGACAAAGTTAAAGTTCTCATTTATACAGATACCCAATTTATACAGGGTTACACAGTTATGAATAAGAACCTAGTTGATAGTCTGGTTTATACAGGTGTCCAGATTATACAGGGTTACATAAAAATGTGAACATTTGGATCTAGTTGTCAGGTTTATACAGGTGTCCAGATTATACAGGGCTGCATAAAAATGTAAATTTGGGTCTAGTTGTCAGGTTTATACAGGTGTCCAGATTATACAGGTCACAAAAATGTATAGAGTGGGACCTAGTTGTCTGGTTTATACAGGTGTCCAGATCATACAAGGTAACGAAAAGATGTATACAGTGGGACCAAGTTGTCTGGTTTATACAGATGTCCAGATTATACAGGGTTACATAGAAATGTATAGAATGGGACCTAGTTGTCTGGTTTATACAGGTGTCCAGATTATACAGGGTAACATAGAAATGTATACAGTTGGACAAAGTGATGCCTATATTATTCAGAGTTACATTGAAATCAGTTTTACCATAATGTACAGTTGTCTGGTTTATACAGGTTTCTGAATCATGCAGGGTTTGCTAAAGATGTTTTGTTATAATAATGATAACACAGACATGCCTGCCAGGTTCAGACATCAATGTTTGTTATGGACTACTTAGGCCTTGCATGACAAAGCAAAGGTGCCTGCCAGCTACAGTAGTAGTCTTATTGACTACTTTTAATAATGAAGGTTTTCAAAGAGACTGGTACATGTTTAATACAAAGATATTTTTGGCATATGGCTACTCCTGTAGATGCCAATGGCACACATGGCCCCCTATGAAGATAGAAGCAAACACAAGCACGATATGGCCACCAGGTGGTGCTTACCTAGGGAGGGGAATGAGGGGAAACCCCAGGGTCTATGTATGTATATATATACAGGCTGCAGGGGATTGTTGATAGAATGGTAGAGAACATGTGTCCTTGTTTTACTGAGAATCTCTACGTAAACAAAGAGGTGAGGTGCTGAAGCAGGCAGAGAGGTGGGTGTCCATCGGCCCAGGAAACTCACAAAGAATTCTCACCAGGAATTTGTTTAAAGAATGTTCTCACAGTTAAAGTTTGTGAAATTCTATATAACCTGTCAGGCTTTGGCATTGGCATAAGTTACAACACTGATGTTGAAAATGGTTTTACCTCCATTTCGGGACCATACTTTCACTTGTGCTGGTGTATAGATTCAATCAATATCAACCCTTGGGATGTACATATGTTTTAGGTAAGTTTCCTTTAAATTGCTGCAGTGCATGTAATCCAGATACTGTTCTTTATGTAAGGATAGAGTTTTATTTGTTGTACTTCTACAAATATGTTTATTTTCATAATAATGAAAGAAGAAGTTGTGTTAAATTCAACATTTGTCCATTTCATATAAAACATTTCTCACATATATGAGTTTATACATACACATCCCAGCTTACAGATGCTTTGATACAATACACTGTACCCATCTGAAGAAGGGTCAAGGTGCTTGACACCAGGAACTACTGGTATAGGGATAACACATCTGTGTGATCTTGTCCTGGTTAGTCTGTAGTTGTATAGTAAGGTTTGAACCTGACTTGTGGGACAACCTGCCTCAAGTTGAGAGGTCACCTGTGTGAGGGACCATATCTGTGCTGGTGATAACTTACTGTATTTTAGAACATTCTGTCTTGCATGACAACCTGTGTTTGGGTGTGAAAAGTTTATCATCTAGCTACTCT
Organism: Pecten maximus; assembly: GCF_902652985.1. Lineage (NCBI taxonomy): Eukaryota > Metazoa > Mollusca > Bivalvia > Pectinida > Pectinidae > Pecten > Pecten maximus. Next base: position 31,127,555 of record NC_047021.1, read on the forward strand.
ATGAGGTGAATAAGATACATCTAAAAAGATCACTTTCTTATTTTTTTTCTGGCCGAAGTTTACCTGTTGTTTGGAAATTCTTGATCTCAAATAGTTGCTTGTGTAGTGAGACTTCCTGCTATTCGAGTCTTAAAATAGCATCTCCCTTGAGTGGCCACTTTTCCACAGTGACCACCTGTCCTGAGGGACCAGTTGTCCTGAGTGACCACATGTCCTGATCAAGTCCTGAGTGACCACTTGTTGGGTATTGTTCCCAGACCATGTAGCAGTAATTCACTGTAACTCTACATGCTGTGTGATGGATGGTGGGAGGAAAGTGTGTTGTTTGGGGTCAGTAAGAGCCAAGGTGAGTTGGTGCTGTACTCCCTGTGGTCTCATTAACCTTACGCTGGTGTGTGGGGATGATTACTTTCATCATGAATTCTATGGCTCCTTTTACACATTTTAATGTTTCACTTCCTCGTCAGGTTATTAATTACGGTAATGCTATTTTGTTTTCACCACGTACCCCCCAAAAAACTGCAAGCACCAACGTTTTGCTCAGTGCTGTTAATTACGATATTTTCATCTAGATCTTGATCACCGGAAAGCTTTGAACTTTGCTGGTCACCAATAGCATGTGATCTCTGCCACATGATCAGAAAGTCCCGTCCCTGTGGTAAATGAAAACGAAATATTCTAGTCCCGATGGTAAATGAAAACGAGATACAATGTAGAATTTATAGGAAAAGTCCGCAGACATGTTTAATAATGCAAGCTTCCATGGATGTGTGTTGCTTGTTAATTATCTCTGTTTCGGGATAAATACAAACATACACATGCTATCATGGTAAGTCGTACTCTTAGCTATCCCTATGTTTTACCATGATGCCAAGTTATTTTGTATGGCATTTGGTTTTTGCGATCTGCTTAATAATAAAACTCCTCCGTAGCTAATTTTGATTTTGATACTGATAGGATATGGGCGATTTTCATCAAAAATATGCCTATTTGTAACTCCGTTCATACCATGCATAATGGATAGACAATCTAATATTACCAACTTCTGTTGGCCTGCAGCAGTCCTGTTTTGGAGTACCTTGGGGAACCCATGGCAGGTGACTCCGTAGCTTTTCACGTCCAATCCAGGTATATAAAACCCTTGTTACCTAGGTGATTGGAGTGTGATTCACTACCCTACCCCACAACCCCATAGACTATATATGATTCAGCACCAAATTTCCAAATATCCATTACCAGTCGGTATAAACCGCAGGTCATCAGCCACAAAGGACTTAGTACTGAATTTCCCATAGTTATAAAGCTGTCGCCACGTACAGTTAAAAAATCATTCTACTTAAATATCTCGTAACTGTTTTTGTTCTGTGTATGAAATTATATTACCTGTGTGAACTGAATAAAAAATCGCCATTTTCACGGTTCTATTTTGTAACAGTTAAATCGATTCAATTTGTTGGCTCTTTAAAGTTGCAGACTGCTTCAGTGGGTTAGTCAACCTGGTATTTGTGTTGGTGTGCAGGCCCCCTCCTACAGTGTGGTACTGTCTGGTAATGGGATCAGCCTCTAATTGGCTGTGTAATAGGACAGGCAGATCAAATCTCTTAACAATAACAACTTTGACCTATAGGTCCTTCTGTAAACTACTAGACTCAGTTTTTATGAGCGTTTGGTGTATTTTGTTACCCTGAAATATATCTGGTATAATTACGAAGCCTTGATCAGTTACAACACGATTATGTTCCCCTTTTGTGTGTTGGACTTTTAGATAGAGGAAAAAAAAGAGATGTCTGACGCATTGAGTACTTAAGGCTTTCGTAATTGATGTTTTGTCTTCTTTAGAAAATTTTTGTTACATCTCCTAAAAGGGACATAATTACCAGGCATGAAATCGGTTTTTAACTACCTTACATTGATATCGTTTTATCTACAACAAAGTGCCTGTTTATTTATGGAATGCAACTTTTTACAGCCCTATATGACCTTGACAACAGCCTTTTTGTACTGTATCATGTTTAATGTACATAACATCGCTTGGTTGTCATGGTTTCTGATCTGAAATAAAAATCAATTAACGATCAGTAAAAAAGTAAATCTAACTTAATAAGTACAAATTACCTTTTATATATTAATTCAATAATATAATTTTTATTTTTAGTGAAAAAGAACTTTAAGAAAACCTTAAATCTAAATTATTATAGTACAGACTGAATTTTGTGCCATAATTATTTTTGAGGAAGTAACGGTTAATACAAAATGGGAGTTTCAGGAATCTGTGTTGGAGAATATCAGTGGATCATAAACTGCCTCATCCCTGTAACTGCTTGATCAATAAATATCCTTTGATATGTTGTATATGTTGAGATAAGGATACTACGAGTCTGATATATGTTGAAGAAATGCAGATGTCGTAGACCGTTTATCTTAGCTCTGACAAGGGAGACAACTTTGGCTTATTTAGAACAGCTGGAAGTCCAGTGTTGCTGTTGAAAACTGGACAGGACATAGAGAACATACAGGATATTATTTGTGAGATTTGTCACAAGGACATATATCAGGCCTCGCATTCAAAATCAGTGAGGGGTTCAAAAATGGCCTTATATACCAACCCTTTCAAACATTTGAAGTATTTCAATTTTTGTTGGTTTTTTTTTTCAAATATATGCATCTTTTTTTATTAAAACATTTGTCATATAAATACCAACATTTTGGTTAAATAGGAAAATTGAAAATTAACATAAATGTATATTGTCTAAAACAGGAGTTAGGAGATTTGAATAAATATATCATTAAGTTGTAAAATCATGAGTAAAACATTGATTTTTTTTTTCAGTACTATATTATGTAAATCAGGTTAAGTATATGTTTTGTGATAATAGTCATTTGCATGTGTTACATAATTTTCAAGCAAAATAATATCATGAATATTTACCAAGCCTAATGAAACAAGAACTCTTTGTTCCTTTTCACAAATTCACCCAATTTTGTCATCAGAAGAATAGTGGCAGAAATATTTACAAAAATTCAGTGTTGTAGATTATTAGAGAAATGTTCCAATTTGTGGGTCTATGTATCTGTAGGCCCTGTTACCATGTGCTGGTGCCTTGTGAAATTTTGCCAGAATGATTAACATTGTTTAAAGCAGCGGCGTAAATTTATCAACTGGCGCCGTGAATAACGACACCATCACATGCACGCCATGATGTTTGAGCAGAGAAAAGACATGCGTGCATGATGCAACAGATAAATTGCAGACAAGATTTTTTCCCAGTTTTGTCAAATTGATAGCAAAGACGCCCAATAACTTTTAAATTGTGTTTAGCCATTCATTTCTCATTCGTTCTCGTTTAAAACTTATTTATGTGACTACAGTTACTTCTATCACGTTACCATGGTTTCTCGACAAAAAACTCTGCTACTATTTGAAACCCATATTATATCATCAGAGTTAAATATGGTGAGAAGGTCTGGAATGTTCAGGTCAATATAGCACAAGGTAATATTACAAAATTGAAAATATCTTCATAATTTTAAATCCAACAGGCTGACCTTGGTTAAATGTTTGTGCTGATAAAACTGTAGTCAAGTAGACAATGATCTTGTGTTAAAGTCAGTAGTCACAAAACAGATTTGGTTACTGTGTGTATAACTGGTTATTTTACAGCATTTATTACAATTTTGTACCTACATTTAAAAAAATGAAAAAAAAAATGCAGTTGCTATATTTAGGTTACACGAAAGTTGTAATCAATAGTTTCTAATTTCCACTGATCTGATTCATGTCAATGTTTTTTTTATTTCAAATCAGTAGTAAATTCATACGGAGGATATTTTCAAAGGAAGTTTTCGGGTAAGATATCCATTCAGTACATGTATCATGGCAACAGAAAAGCCAAGATCCAGGCCCTTGGGACCCCTATAGTGTGATTCACCATCCCCTAACCTTCACATTGTGTGGGTTTCATTTTCTCTGTCATTTAAATTAAGGCAAATCTAGTGCCATCATGGGACCAGTAACTTGTATAGATCTGCCTATCTGCAGACATAGAGCCAGCGAATAATTGCATTTTACTTGTTTTCAAATATTTTTTGTTGCCATGTTGGAATTGGCAATGTAATACTAACTACTGCATGTACTAGAGAGCCCTAAACTACATATATACTACCAATGTACAACAAACCCAACCCAGTGATTACCACCACATCACAGTCCCCACCCAGTGATAACCACCACATCACAGTCCCCACCCAGTGATAACCACCACATCACAGTCCCCACCCAGTGATAACCACCACATCACAGTCCCCACCCAGTGATAACCACCACATCACAGTCCCCACCCAGTGATAACCACCACATCACAGTCCCCACCCAGTGATAACCATCAAATCACACCTCCACCCAGTGATAACCACCACATCACATCTCCCACCCAGTGATAAACCACACATCAACAGTCCCACCCCAGTGATTACCACCACATCACAGTCCCCACCCAGTGATAACCACCACATCACAGTCCCCACTCAGTGATTACCACCACATCACACCTCCCACCCAGTGATAACCACCACATCACACCTCCCATCCAGTGATTACCACACCACATGACAGTCCCCACCCAGTGATTACCACCACATCACAGTCCCCACTCAGTGATTACCACCACATCACAGTCCCCACCCAGTGATAACCACCACATCACAGTCCCCACCCAGTGATAACCACCACATCACAGTCCCACCCAGTGATAACCACCACATCACACCTCCCACCCAGTGATAACCACCACATCACAGTCCCCACCCAGTGATTACCACCACATCACAGTCCCCACCCAGTGATTACCACCACATCACAGTCCCACCCAGTGATTACCACAACATCACAGTCCCCACCAAGTGATTACCATCACATCACAGTCCCCACCCAGTGATTACCATCACATCACAGTCCCCATCCAGTGATTACCACCACATCACAGCTCCCATCCAGTGATTACCACCACATCACAGCTCCCATCCAGTGATTACCACCACATCACAGTCCCCACCCAGTGATTACCACCACATCACAGTCCTCATCCAGTGATAACCACCACATCACAGTCCCCACCCAGTGATTACCACCACATCACAGTCCCCACCCAGTGATAATCACCATATACAGGTCTCACTTAGTGATTAACAACACATTGAGCTCCCATCTAGTGGTTCCAATCACATCACAGTTCCTACACAGTGGAAATATTGCATGAGAAGCTATCAGAACTGTGAAATGACTACACTTTTTATGCAAGACTGGAGAACTGTGATTGATTTACTTGTTCTTACCTTATGTAAATAATTGATGCATTTGACACTGTGTTAGAATGAGTCTGGCCTGTCTCACCTCTATTGCAGGTATTTATCTCACCTGTAATACAGGTGTGTACTACAGGTGAGTTCCCATCTGTATCAGATCTTCAGCATCTGAAGCCCTGATACATTGAGCCTGATGACATGTAAGATGTAGTTTACCTACACAAGCACAGGGGTGTTCAAATTCCCTGATTACAGGTATCTACAATCATGACAGGTATGCTTGGATCTGATTGGTTGCTCCAGTAACCTCAAGGGAGTCATTTGAACTCCTCATGCACTTTCCGTTTCTGTAAATTTGTTAAAAAAAGTGAGCATCTAATGAGACATTAGAAAGAATAGATCAACTTGATGCAGAGTAAACAGCTTCAGAAAATAAACACAATACTCAAAATACAATAAATAGCTATAAATACCAACAAAATGGAGTTAATAACAATTTGTTTTCCCCACAGAATCATTGCCATGGAAAATGCTTGATAATCTTTTAACCTACAAATGTTTAAAAATATCATCGCAATAAAAGTGTTCGCACATTATTCCTTTGCGACAATGAAAACATGATAGGTCGAGTTGATAAGATTCTAGAATATTGCATTTGTGTATTTCCTCTTGTAACGAGTAGAAATGCTGTTGGCTTTTAGTGAACAGAATAGAATGAGAGACTAATTTGTTCTGTGAAGTTTAATGGTTCCCTGGGGAGTCAGACAGTGCAGCCTCCCATCTCAGTAGATAATATCCTGCCAGATGTTGCAAGGTTTAACAGCCCAGAGCTAATACTACAAATTGACAATATAAAAGGCAATTTCTTTAAGTCAAATTTGAAAAATTGCTGAAATTTCATTCAATCATTGACACCCAAGTGTGGTTTTGTCGGCAAGTGGTATAGGAATACACCAGTGTCGATCTTCTTGATGACATCACCAACGACCTCATCAGCACCGCATCTGACCTTGAAGGGTCATGTGACTGGGTACAGAGGGTGGTGGTGGGGGGTAGTATCATTGGCCAGGGGGAGGGGTGTCTACTTTAAGGTCCTAATGACATCTGTCTCCATTTCATTCTGCCAGATTACAGAGGCATGCCAGACACAGGGCATCAAAGGGTCTAGATTGTCTCCCACTCGAGTCAAAGGGGCAGGCACAAGTCAAGGGGCCCTGAGATTGTCCCCTGTCACCCTGTGAAGGGACCAGCCCTACCTTGGTTTCCTGTGTTTATTATCCCCAAGGGCTAGCTGATAGGGCACTAATGTGTGTTAACGGTGTGAGATTGGTGATTACTGTTCAACACAACCATAAAACAAAGGCACTGCTTTTGTTGTGATTGGTGTGTTGTATGACACTATGGGGAGATAACTCTGGGAATGGGGGAAACGTTGGGTAACAATGACAAAAGCTTCAGATGTAGATCAGCACAAATATTGGAGACCAAATCTTATGTATTGATTAACAAGATTTTTATTTTATAACCGTTAAGTTAACGTAACTTTGAGCGTATACAGTGGAGCTGTAGAGTATAGAGTTGTCCAGATTATACAGGGTTACATAGAAATGTATACAGTGGGACCTAGTTGTCTGGTTTATACAGGTGTCCAGATTATATATGGTAACATAGAAATGTATACAGTGGGACCTAGTTGTCTGGTTTATACAGGTGTCCAGATTATACAGGGTTACATAGAAATGTATACAGTGGGACCTAGTTGTCTGGTTTATACAGGTGTCCATATTATACAGGGTTACATAGAAATGTACAAAGTGGGACCTAGTTGTCTGGTTTATACAGGTATCCAGATTATACAGGGTTACATAGAAATGTATACAGTGGGACCTAGTTGTCTGGTTTATACAGGTATCCAGATTATACAGGGTTACATAGAAATGTATACAGTGGGACCTAGTTGTCTGGTTTATACAGGTGTCCAGAGCATACAGGGCTGCATAAAAATGTAAATTTCGGGTCTAGTTGTCAGGTTTATACAGGTGTCCAGATTATACAGGTCACAAAAATGTATAGAGTGGGACCAAGTTGTCTGGTTTATACAGGTGTCCAGATTACACAGGGTTACATAGAAATGTATACAGTGGGACCTAGTTGTCTGGTTTATACAGGTGTCCAGATTATACAGGGTTACATAGAAATGTATACAGTGGGACCTAATTGTCTGGTTTATACAGGTGTCCAGATTATACAGGGTTATATAGAAATGTATACAGTGGGACCTAGTTGTCTGGTTTATACAGGTGTCCAGATTATACAGGGTTACATAGAAATGTATACAGTGGGACCTAGTTGTCTGGTTTATACAGGTGTCCAGATTATACAGGGTTACATAGAAATATATGGTTTAATGAATGTATGAGGGGGGCCTGGATGGATGAGAATTTATCTATGATATTTGACAGTGTCGCTTAGACCATAGGACATTTTGGTGAGACAGTCCAAACTTGTGTGGTAGACATTATGGGGTTAAATCTCCCACCTGTCCGTGTCTAATTGATACAATTACAGCCACTATGGAACATGTTACTCTGCCATAAATGTCCAACACAAATTGACACATTTATGGCAGCACAAGTTTCTCTGTCATAACTCATAGCTATCCCAGTCTCGCCCATGTCACGGCTTTATGCCAATGTATCCTCTATAATGTCTCAATCAACTGCGATTGTGTTGGATCCGATACAATCAAAATTCCACTCAGTATCATTTACAATGGCTTGGTCCAGATATTTTATCTGCTTGTTCAGTGTGTTCTTTGTATAGTTGTAAGATCTGAATCCTTTAATGGTTAATTTTTGGGTTCAAAATTGTATTGGTCTCTACCTGATTTAAGTGTGATCCTTAATTTCAGAGTGTACAGATTTCATTGGGACATCAGTTTTTGTGTTTGGAGATAGGTTGACTATGTTATCAATGTCATTGGGGTATTCTAGTGTTAACAGTACCTGTTTGGGACTAAATACAAATTCATTGAATTTATTGGGTTTATATAGGAATTTATTGTCGGTCATTTGCAACCTCTCAGACAATATGCTAATACCATTGACAGCCTAGGACAAAAATCTATTACCGCCATTGAAACACCATTAGCAACAATCGGACCTATGCTTCTCCAGACGCTTTTGATAGGTCTACCACTGGGAAAATATTACGCAGTAATTTAAACATATAATTCATAAAGGACTTAAGTGTGTTGTGAGTTTGTGTAGATACGGGGGTACTTAAACACTGGACGTTTGGAGATAAGTGTACCGAGGCTTAGTAATAATATCCTAATATGGAATCGCATCTTGGTGACCGATGACAAATCCCGGAAAATTTCGGCCTTGTGTTTTCCTAAGTCGTCTGCGTTGTATCAAATGTCCTATACTAATGATGTGTAAACAATTCTGAGGAATTCAATTATTCCTCGCAAACACTTTTATCCAGCACTCTCGTCCTCAATCATCGATCCGACTAGGAAAGAAGATTGTTTATTGATCATAACTTTCATGGATCGGGGGTCCCTATCTCCGGAGTTTCCACGTCAGGTCATTCCTGGGTTTGGTGGTCTCCACACATAGAGTAAAGAGGAACACTTCACAGGTATGATAGCGACAGGGATAGTTTAGATACAGGGTCAATCAGCTTTAATTCCTTCATTGATGGTCAGGTTTATTACACTAACAGTTAGGTGTTTAATGTGGACACTCGTAAAACTCTGGATAAGAAGGAGAGAATACCCCAATGGCAGATATAACTCTACATACATGCAGTATCACTATGTTATAGACATGCAATGTAATTTGGAATCGCCCTCATCAGATCAATGTTAATCTGATCAAGGACGTCTGCCTTCATAAGGTGTCCATACTACCCAGAGGGTAACTGGTCAGTTAATTGGTCATTCAATTTGGCCTAATCGGGTAAAAGGGTCAGAAGTCCTGAACCCTACAGATTGGGGCCCAGTGTCTGAGTAAAAGGAAGTACTGGTATGTCGTCTGTAAGACACCCATATCCACTGTCAAATTGGATATACCTGTAGGAAGTCTGGCCATACTTGTGATATTATACTCTAGTACTTAGTTAAAGGTATATATATAAAAGTTTTTTTAAATGTTCGGAACCTGTATTGATCAGTGTTGATACAAAACCATTTTCGTTCTTTTTGACAGGTTTGTTCCAGCACTGATATTGTGGAATATTACCAGTACCATATTCAACACCAATTTCTCTAAGCTGGTAAGTATTTCAATTTTTTTTTTTTTTACCTGTGTTAAGTGTTTACCTGTGGATTTGTTTGTGGTCAGAGACAAACACTCAGATCTTATCCATTATCCAGGGAGTTAAAAAAGTAGTGCAAAGTCATTCTCCTTCTACAGACACTTAACAGTACATAGCTAAAGTTTAACTTGCCTGCATTGTGAATTACAAATCGTATTGATAATCCAATATTCTGGTAGTTTGTGACCTTGGAATAGTATTCATTACTACAGAAGACATGTTTGTAAGTGATCACATGTCCCTATCATTTCCACTTTGAGTTTGAATATGATAAGTCTCTAGTTTTGGACTAGAGCCTACATTTTTTTTATTCCATAAATATTTGGAATTCTCCAGTGCAAAATGTTGGTATCAAACTGATTTAGACATGCTCTATGTATACGAGGTGTAATGTAATGTTTAGGCAACGAAAAGGTCTGACTAAATATAAGTAACAGTTCAAAACCCTCCAGGTTTGAAATCTACATAAATTGGAGATCTCCAGGGATTACTTATTCAGGCATACCACAGTTTAACAACAGTTTTAAAATCCTGATCATTTCTGGTAAAAGTAACACGACAAAGTTTGCAAAACTCTCACCAATCTTCTCCTACCTGCCTATTTTACGGAATACAAACAGGTTTTTTTAAGTAAAGCAGAAATGAAAGTAAGCAAATGACCTTTGAGCCACTGTGCCCAGTTAACAAATTTTGACTTCTCTCTTACAGATGTGGTCAATACATGGTAAAAGATCTAATGTTAATATACAGAGAAATACTTTAAAACTTTGACATGACATTGTATTTGAGATGTCAATCATTGTTTTTTGGAAAATCCTGGATGATTAAGTAAATATGCAGGTTTTGGATTCTGTAGAGATTGTTTATTTTTTTGCAAAATTTGAAACGAACCATAAGTTTCTTTGTGAATTTAGTGCTTAAGGTTTTTGAAATTTTGTTTATCATCAAAAATAGCCAAAAAATAATTTAAAAAAACTAAACAAAGAAAATAACTTTTGTAGTAAATATCTGAAGTTGTATCATTTCAAAAGTGGAAGCAGAGCATGGATTCTCTTAACTTATATGAGAAACATGTTTTAAATTCCTCTGTCTATTGAGTAAAGGAAGTGGTGACGTCTCCGAGTCGTCGTCTCCGAGTCGTTGACCTTGGATATTTCAAGGATAAGAGGGTGTCTGTAACTACGGTCCCAATTGGCTGCTTCCTCATAAACACTAGCAGCGTTAAATGCCTATTTTCTGCCCAAAATCCAATTATGCTATCTTAACTGAAGGTGTATTGATTGAAGTGACCATGAAGATCAGGCGCAAAGCATCTTAGACACTGCTTCTTAGACATACTATGGCATATGAGATGAAAATCTCAAAGATTCATTTTACCAATATTACACATTGTGATGAAATTATATCTCTTCATGGAAGAAAAAAGTTTCACTTAAGGGCAGAGATTTAAGTGATATGATATATGGGAGGATTCGTTACATGTTTGATGCGTTTCCAAATGGAGAAACCAGAGTTGCATTTCATATCTGACAGAATGGTGATGTATGCACCACGCTCCATCGGTAACCAACCCAATGGCTGACCAGGAGGCAATGACATGGTCAATTGACCATTTAACAGCTGTTTTCACTATCCAGCATGTAATGTCTTTACCATGAAATTGAACCTCCTGGTCCCCAAGTCAGCTCTGATGGCGGAAACTATAGAGTGGGGAAGAGGTGGTATAAAATAGGTGGAGTGAACTAGAGGTGGGGAGGGTTAGTAGAAAGGGGGGGGGGGGGGGAAGAGGTTACAGAAAGGGAGTCTGGAAATATAGGGAGGGGGGCAGGATGTACAGAAATCGAGAGAGAACAATTGTCTACTAGTGTACAAAATTTCAAGAAAATCCATTGAGAACAAAGAATTTGGCAAAATTCAGGAAATATATAGTAAAGAACTATTTGTCCCAATACCAGGTACTTCTTGTAGTTTGTTATTGGGGGGGGGGGGATAAAAGTGTGAGTGGGATCAGCTATTTGATGTACAGAGGGGGAAGGAGATGATGAGGGAAGGGATGAGATATAGATATGTGAGATATAGGAGGAGGAGGAGAGGAGGGGGGAGAGGAGGAGTGGGAGGGGGGGGGGGGGAGGTGTCGGAGGAACAATATGATGTATGGTGACCGCACTAGTGGTTGGTTCATTAGAGTTTAACAGTTCCCTTACTACCCCCATAAAAACCACCAAACAACTTGGATGATGGAAGTTTTAGGGTTTTGTACTGATAGTGTCTTTGTGTCTGAACTTCCTGGTAACAGCTGTTGGATAGATATATCTGTATATTTACTTTCTCTGAATTCTCCATAGTTGTATATTAAAATGTGCCTCCTCTGTAGCAGGATTTCAGTCATCAAGACTTGGATGTTAAACGTCTTATGTCTAGTAACATGTAGTGATGTTAAAAGGAGAAAGAATAATAATTAATCTGTGTTTCTTATCTGTTGTAAAAAGTTTTATCTAAGACAAATATCGGAAACCAGAAATTATTTTTGAAAAAAATTTAAAATGATTCATTAGTTATTAAAAAATAACCAAAAAAATAAAAAGAATATAAATAAAATAAGAAGATAAGCAGATATTTAAAAGATATGCTTTAGATTATGAAACATTTATGGAAACAACTTTTGGTATTTCGGTTGACAATCAAACAAAGGCTCTCAATTTGTTTGGTAGTGGGGATCTGTTACAAAGGACTCAGTCTTGGTATGGTTGATATTGTAGTGATCAAGATTTCATACTCTCAATTTAATTGTTGGGTAGACATTCAGTCCACATCCATTCTCCAAATCACTGCTCCCAGAAACCAATTTGTGTTAGGTCTTCCGTGCGAAGTAGGATAGATGAAGCAAAATGAATCCTTTATATTTGTAATAAAAACCTAGTTCCATCTTATCAAGGATTTGATATTGTTATCGATTAAAAAAAAACTTCCGATGGGTTATCTGGAAATCACTTAACTGTAGAGGATATTGCAATCTCAGTGAAATTTGTTTTCTTGAGGTTTTTTGTGATGTTTTCTAATTTGTTTGTTAAATAGCATGTTTACTGGTAAAACGATTTACAATTCAGACAAAGGCAGGTCTCACATGTTTGTTCTAATTGTTAAAAAACTTGCATCGTTTCCAAAGCCGATGACTCGACAGGAAATGAGATCTAGAATTAACACATGATTAGACAAATTGCAGTACGGGGTGGTCCGAGCCAGTAATGTTCACATGCAATAGCCATTGGCAACCTCCTTTGCAGCTAAATTAGAGAGAAAAAGGATTTAGCAGATGCCTTACTGCCATATGAATGGTTAGGTCTGACCATTAGGGCAGTATTTCAGGACTCACTTCACTGTCCCATAGCCTTCTGTAATATCTATCGCTCCCTTGGGGGCGAGACGGGGAGATCTCATCCCAAGGGAGTACCTTTTAACCCCTTGGGGGCTAGACAGGAAGATCTCACCCCGAGGGAGTACCTATCACCCCCTTGGGGGCGAGACAAGGATATCTCATCCCGAGGGAGTATATATCACCCCCTTGGGGGCAAGACAGGGAGATCTCATCCCGAGGGAGTACCTATCACCCCCTTGGGGGCGAGACAGGGAGATCTCATCCCGAGGGAGTACCTATCATCCCCTTGGGGGCGAGACAGGGAGATCTCATCCCGAGGGAGTACCTATCAACACTTTGGGGGGCGAGACAGAGGAATCTCACCCTGAGGGAGTACCTATCACCCCCTTGGGGGCGAGACAGGAAGATCTCATCCCGAGGGAGTACCTATCACCCCCTTGGGGGCGAGACAGAGGAATCTCACCCTGAGGGAGTACCTATCACCCCCTTGGGGGCGAGACAGGAAGATCTCATCCCGAGGGAGTACATATCACCCCCTTGGGGGTAAACAGGGAGATCTCATCCCGAGGGAGTACCTATCAACCCTTTGGGGGCGAGACAGGGAGATCTCATCCCGAGGGAGTACCTATCACCCCCTTGGGGGTAAACAGGGAGATCTCATCCCGAGGGAGTACATATCACCCCCTTGGGGGCGAGACAGGGAGATCTCATCCCGAGGGAGTACCTATCAACCCTTTGGGGGCAAGACAGGGAGATCTCATCCCGAGGGAGTACCTATCATCCCCTTGGGGTTAAACAGGAAGATCTCATCCCGAGGGAGTACCTATCAACCCCTTGGGGGCTAGACAGGAAGATCTCATCCCGAGGGAGTACCTATCACCCCCTTGGGGGCGAAACAGGGAGAGCTCATCCCGAGGGAATATATATCACCACGAGGGGGGATATTTAAGTTGCCAAACATGACGTTTGCTGCTTGCTTTTTAGAATCTTACCCTGGGGGTTGAGATCTCTTGTCTCACTCCCAAGGGGGTGAATGATTATTATTCTCTTATGTCCAGTTTTAGAGAAAAGGAAGATCTCACACTGTTTGATTGTGGATATACATGTCCAGGTTTGGAGATGGTTCAGTCTGATCAGAAGGGACAACACTATCACCTAATTTAGGAATTCATCCCACTATTATCAGGAACTACCACACTGTCCGATAGACAATCTGATTTGCCTTGACCATTCAGTTGCCAGATGTTTAGAATTTCTGTTGTGCTACCAATTTAACTAAAAGGCTGGTGATACAAATTAGCAGACCAGACCATTGGAAAGGTTAATGAGGCACAGATACAAAAACTGCCTACAAATGCTGAACTGTAACATTTCAAGTGTTAATGAGTTAATGTACAGGAAAATACTTCAGTGGAGAAAATCTTTAATAAATTTGAGATGTTTGAAACAATCTTTAATTCCAAAAGAATGGAAACTATGATACAGTGATATGTTGTAATTTTTAATCTTGATTCAAAACTACAACAGTCAATGTACTTTATAGTTATTTAACAGGTTTTATGTTGCAAGCAGGCACAATCCGGATGTCTCTATGTCAAGTGAAACCTACAAGACATTTTCATCAAGCTCTCCTTTCAAAGAGAGATCCAAAAATAACCTCTTAAATGATAAAAATAATGACATCTACAAAACTCAACTAAGTGAAAGAATATATTGAAACAAATCTAAAATTAAAAATAACAAAAAATCTCTTCAATTTAAAAATAAGTATTTATAAATCAGCCCAGAATCCCAGCTTCATCAACAGATGGTTTTAAATTGCTGAATAAGGGTCAAAAAGTTGAACACATGAAAACTATCTCTTTCTTCATCCATCCTGTTATTTTTGTGGTTAATATATATTTCATTCCAGGGAACATCTGCAATTTGTGGATTTTTTAGTATAGTTCAAGGATTTCCTTGCAACATTTAAAGTTGAAATGTTTAATTGCCGAATGGATGACTTTACATCCCAGATGTAATTACGTATCAGTATGTTTCGTCTTTGGGAGTGCATGCAAATATTTTTCAAAGAAAATATCTGTTATTTCCATGATGACATCACCAAAAATCTGTATTGTGTGTGGAAAACTTCACCGAAACAGGATGTTGTGAGAAAATGTGCATATAAAATTACAAAAAAAAAAACCAAGATGGAAGAGATGTTTTGTTCTAACTTTGGTCTATCTGTTGTTATCACTTCTAAGAATCTGATGGGGTGTGAATCAAATTAAATCGGACTTAAATGGTGAGGATGGTGGAGTATGGGAAGATAGTGGTTATTGAGTCTGAGAACTTGTGATATATTACCGCCAGCTAGTAAATTCTGGATTTTTATCAGGTAAATAAACTTGACACATGCTACAAAGAGCTGACTGCTTTCCACCTGTTTCTCTTCACGAAGAACAAAACCCTAGGTAATGGAGCATGGTTCCACCCCTGTCGTTAATCTTATTCTTCCACCCTCTCTTTCTATCACTCTGTTATTCTTCCTCTCCACCTCAACATTTACTGTATCTTATTCTTCCAATTCCCTCTCTCCACCTTTAATCTTAATCATTCTTCCACTCCCTAGCTCTCTCCATCATTTATCTTATTCTTCCACTCTCTCTTTCTATCGCTCTGTTATTCTTCCTCCCATCTCAACATTTACTGTATCTTATTCTTCCAATTCCCTCTCTCTAGCGTTAATCTTATTCTTCCACTCCCTAGCTCTCTCCATCATTTATCTTATTCTTCCACTCTCTCTTTCTATTGCTCTGTTATTCTTCCTCCCATCTCAACATTTACTGTATCTTATTCTTCCAATTCCCTCTCTCCACCGTTAATCTTATTCTTCCACTCCCTAGCTCTCTCCATCATTTATCTTATTCTTCCATTCCCTCTTTCCATCACTCTGTTATTCTTCCTCCCCATCTCAACATTTACCGGTTTTTATTCTTCCAATTCCCTCTCTCCAGCGTTAATCTTATTCTTCCACTCCCTAGCTCTCTCCATCATTTATCTTATTCTTCCACTCTCTCTTTCTATCGCTCTGTTATTCTTCCTCCTCATCTCAACATTTACTGTATCTTATTCTTCCAATTCCCTCTCTCCACCATTAATCTTAATCATTCTTCCACTCCCTAGCTCTCTCCATCATTTATCTTATTCTTCCACTCTCTCTTTCTATCGCTCTGTTATTCTTCCTCCCATCTCAACATTTACTGTATCTTATTCTTCCAATTCCCTCTCTCTAGCGTTAATCTTATTCTTCCACTCCCTAGCTCTCTCCATCATTTATCTTATTCTTCCATTCCCTCTTTCCATCACTCTGTTATTCTTCCTCCCCATCTCAACATTTACCGGTTTTTATTCTTCCAATTCCCTCTCTCCACCGTTAATCTTATTCTTCCACTCCCTAGCTCTGTCCACCATTCATCTTATTCCTCCACTCCCTCTCCTTCATTCCATTTAATTTTTCCTTCCCTTGCTCCATCACTCTTTTGTGCTCCTCTCCTTTACTCCATCATTCATTCATTCCTTCATTTACAATTGACTGAGTATATACTCTGAAACAAATAAATCCTTTCAAAGATTCAAACCTAGAACCCTATAGACTTTACATCAAACTCAGAACCCTGAGCGATAGGCCATACTTTTCACCAAATTACCTACAATTGTATAGTCAGATCTAACATTATCATCAGATCAAGATTTTAAGTTAGGCTATATAACTTCCTTACATTTCAATATCTTATTGACAACACTGTATGACTGGACTATTTTTTATTGGTGTAAATGTCATATATTATGTGTGAAATAAGATTCTAACAAATTTGTGGTTTTGATATTTAGTATACCTAAATGACTCTGCAATTTTATTGGGGTCAAATGAAGTATGATTTTAAGTATCATTACTGTTTCTTCCTCATCGGTGAAAAGGAAAAGGAAATCAATCTTCCTACCAGGAAAATTATATAAGTGTTTTAAGATTTGGGTGGTATCTTTAGAAAGCATCACATGCAAGCTCCGTCCTGATGTTCAGCTGGGGGATATCCCATTGGGACCTAGCTGGGCTTAAATTGAAACAGAAAAAAAACTTCTTAAAAATAGATATTCTAAAAATGTTTTATTACACAATTTAATGATGCTAATCTAATTCCAATTTTAGTGATTTTAGTAAAAAAAAAAATACTTAAGATTTTTTTTGGTTAAGTTGACTTTCCTAAGCTAAATTCTAATACTAGATTGTCTGCCCCTAGTTTGAAACTTAGGATTTGGTTTATTTTGTTTAATGTTCTATTAACAGCCAGGTTTCGAACTCGAACCCAGATGTGGAGGGCTAGTGATGAAGTGTCGGGATACCTTATCAACTCGGCCACCGCCGCCCCCTTAAACTTAAACTTAGGATCTAGAATCAGACATATCCTAGGGACCAAAATCATAAAGCTCAATCATATTTATAATTTTGATATTCTAGAGACAGGGGGCAAGTCTAGTACAATAAATACTAGACAGATTTTTTACATAGTTATAATAGAATTATCCTTTGTTAAACTTTGTGTGTTCAAATAAAATTCATAGTCTGAAAGTTCATCAAATCAGCTCCATCTGAGAAAAAAGAAACCATTGTTGAAAGTGCTAATTTTTTCCCTGTTGTTATTTACTTCTTTTTTTGTTTTGTTCAGCAATCTTTTTAAATGTATGAATATAGACTTTTAAAGTTTTTTTCCCAAGGGTGGACACCAGCTAGGTGAAGGTCAAGCTAGTAGTCCTACTTAACACAGATTGGATAAGGTTACATAACCTTACAAATCATGGGCTACAATTACTGTAAAGTGGTAGCGGCCTGTTGATTTTAATCAGATCTGCTGAACAGATTTAGGAAGTGCCTTTGGCTTAAATCTTTAGTACTAATGTGAGAACATGTAAATAAAGGGGATAACATGTGTAAATAATTCAAATTAAACGCAAACTTCTCACCATCTTGTAAAATGTTGACTTGTTTTTGTTGATTAAACAATAATGCTGACCAGTTATTATTGTACATGTATGTGCATGTTGTATAATGATTAAAATTCTTTTTAACACATTTTGGTATCACTAGGTTAAGAATTTTATTGAATATTTTTGTATCATATATTTCTGATTTTTAATTGAAATAATAGAAAAAGATAATAAAATCAAAATGTATAAAATGATATCATCTATGGATATCTTTTTTTAATTCAATATGTGATCGGCAAATAGTGGGGCTGTTTTTTCTTTAATAAATGGCTTTTTTTGTGACATATTAAGCAAACATAAATTATCTCTTTATTTATGCTAAAATTGATACTAATGCAGATGATTTATACAGGTCCTTTGGACCTCTAGGCTTCTTTCCCTTATTAAAGTATATATATAAATTTTCTCAATGGAACTTTACCAAGAATCTAAAGTGTGACAATTAGTGTGATTTAGTCGGTGCGAGATTAGATCGTACAAGTGCCAATTACACGCAGGTCTAACCTTACTTCCTTTTCAAGAACTCAAAAGTCTATACCAGTGTTTAACACAGAAGGCTTCACCCACATAAATAGTTTACACCACAGCGCTACACTCGCTTTTGAATTTTATCGATAAAATGACAGTTTTGAAGTGAGGCAAAGTTGTTTTGTTTTGAATTGGAAGAGGTTTGGAATTTAACGAATCAAATGAAATGTAAACCTCTTGGTATTCCATAGTGTGTTTTATGTCGGTCGTAGGTTCCATGAAGACTTTATATAATTAGAGCATTAGTGTGACAGACAGTCCCTTAAAGGGACAAGTTAATTGGCAATGATCCCGTCGTCCTGTAATTGTATACAACTTACCTTTGCCGTGTACAACATGATGGAGCCTAATTAAGTACAGGGAACAGGTATTCTTGGTTCACCTTTAAATATCCACAATTTACGATGTAGATGTTTGTTGATAAACTGAGGAAAATTATTCTGATGTCTATTTCGGTGTCGCTATCAAATGTTACAGATTGAAATCAACATCTTCAAGTGTGAGTACCTTATAGTTGTCAATTTCAACATGAAAAGATTCTGATATTCAATATTTTATATAAGTGATTTTGGGGGAAATTTTCAGATGGATTCTAGAGATTGCTTTTAAAAATGTTGAAAGGCACATTATTAAGTGACATGACTTTTCAAAATGGCCATGAGTGGAACAGGATTTTTTTTTTCATACAGGCCATATATTATACAGATTTTAAAGACTATGTTAGTATTCAGTTTAAATTATCTATAACTATACCTCTTTGATTTAATTAATGCAACCAACCTTAGTCGACAATTCAGTTAACCAGGGCTTGGTCAGTTCTTTTGTTTTATATATGGTCAGGACTGTTAAAATATTAAAAACTTTTTCCATGATTCTATCACTCCTGGAATTCATGCAGTGATGAAAATCAATGGTTTGGCTCGGAGGTAAATATCAGAGATTTGTATTGTGATTGGGCACCAGACAATGAACGAATTCTCACCTGTCCACAAGACTATTGTGTCAGCTATTGATTATCTTCCTGTGTTGTCAAATATGCCAATTATTTACAGGGAGGTGTGCAAGGATTTTATAAGCATGACTTGTAGAACATTTGTATACATATATAAATATAAATAGTCTGAAAATGATTATCAGCAAATATCTGGACAATGTTAACATGTGCGTTATTAATATGGCTGTTCAGTAAGGGTTATTTGAGGCCCTTTTAGTGGGATATCAGACAGAATGGCGATGTGTCCTAAGTCAGGTAAATTACCCTCACAGACTTGATGAAGTTTAGTTTTGTAGATATACATAAAACAAAGATTTTTCTGTATCAGAAAAAACTGTTAAAACTATACTAGATCGATCAGTTTCATAAAGACATCATGTGTGTCAGCACAGGATTCTTATATAAGGTACAATATTGTTTAAGGTATACACAGTACAATATTGTAAAATAAGGTATACACAGTACAATATTGTAAAACAAGTTATACACGGTACAATATTGTAAAACAAGGTATACACTGTACAATGGAGTAAGACTTATTAGGATATATACGGTACAATGGAGTAAGACTTATTAGGATATATACGGTACAATGGAGTAAGATTTATTAGGATAGAGATAAGACTTATTAGGATATATACGGTACAATGGAGTAAGATTTATTAGGATATAAACGGTACAATGGAGTAAGATTTATTAGGATATATATAGTACAATGGAGTAAGACTTATTAGGATATATACGGTACAATGGAGTAAGATTTATTAGGATATACAGTACAATGGAGTAAGACTTTTTAGGATATATACGGTACAATGGAGTAAGATTTATTAGGATATATACGGTACAATGGAGTAAGATTTATTAGGATATAAACGGTACAATGGAGTAAGATTTATTAGGATATATAGTACAATGGAGTAAGATTTATTAGGATATATACGGTACAATGGAGTAAGACTTATTAGGATATATACATGCAGTACAATGGAGTAAGATTTATTAGGATATATATAGTACAATGGAGTAAGATTTATTAGGATATATACGGTACAGTAGGATTTATATATAAACTATATATTTAAGCTACAAACATTGCTTTTCTTAAGAAATTCATATGTTATTTCAGTTTTCTTTAAAATCCAAATACACAAGAATGAAAAAATTACAGAGAAATTGTGAAAAGAGAAATTGTGAGTGCTCCATAATTTCAAAAACAGATATTCTCACAAAACATCCTTAAGCAGATCAATACCATTTATGGTTTCAGTATTAAATGTTATTTGGTTATCAATACATGTGTGGTAATTCACCATTTATGTTGCTGGTATGCTGGGCCCATGTGTGTGTGTAATATGATTAAGACTTGATCAATATACAGGGGGTGTAGAATATGCTGGAAATTCCTCATAAATGTGGGGACACTTATAATCTACCCCACTTCGACTGACTTTTATTCCGCCATTTAATTTAGACATAAAAAAAAACAACCCCATTTAATATATACAGCGATGATGGCTTCATTTGCTTACTGTAAATCATATGTGATGTCACGCCTGAGGTAGCCGTCTGTGGCCGTGAGGGAAGAAAGGCAATGTGGTACAAGCCATGTGGGTTACAGATCAGTGTGGACCTACAGCCTTAGTATCCCAGGGATCCATTTAGCCTCGAGTATTCTCAGTTAGCGAGGTGCTGGTGCTGGTGGTACACTTAGTTTTTTCTGTCATTTGAGGGAGCACCTATCTACTCACATGGGATTATAATGATTTTCTAGGGACCAAACTATAACACTGCCGGTAGGTATACAAATTACTTACATGACAAAAGGTCTACTGGGTCATCAAACATGTATCTTCATCTACTGTAGATCTGTTTTACCCTTTAGCAGGTAAAGCACAAGTTGATGAATGACATTTCAAATTTGTAAGTAGACCCATAAAACTTTAACTGTACTGGTATATATTATATATATATACGCACTGTAGGGATGTATCGTACTGTCATCCATTTGTGTGAATTTACTTGCTGTATTTGTTTATGAAGCTGTGTAGGAAATGTTTATAAGTATTTACAGCTTTTGTTTGTGTGAGTTTACAGATTGATTTCACCATACTAAAGATATTTTTAAGTTTGGATGGCTGAAGTTGTGGATTTGTAAGAGCAGGCTAGCTCATGGCAATTTCTTTTATGTGGTTTCATTTAAAAAATTGTCTGTATTTAGAAAATTTGTGTACCTGTACTAGTCAATTGATTGTATTGTGGTATGATTTTGCATGCTGCATTTGAAAAAGTTCAATTATTTGTTGTTGGCCTGGATAGAAGGAGAACTATTTAAAATATTTCAAATATTTTTGTTTGACTCTAGAGCATTTAAAAAATTTCAGATGTACTTTACAATATTTTTGTGCAAATGTATCTTTGAACGATGAAGGTAACCAATACAAACGTATTGATGATGCTTGTGTGTATTAATTGTGTTGACCGTGTTGACAGAATTGTGTTGACAGAATTTGTGTACTGTACAACAATTGTATCAAATCGGTGTGATTGGTTTGGACATGGGCTAGGGTAAAAGTTCGCTATTTTCACAGCTGGTTAAATCACTTCCTGTGACACTTAAGTAAAAATTGACCACACAGAGCCTATTGACTCATAGCATGTAAATGTTTGCCAGGTTGATGGACCAGGGCCAGGGTTATTATTAAAATCCTGTAATACAAGTGTGGAAATGTGATGTTTGACTTTGTCACAGCCTGTGTACACACAAGTGTGGATTTCCTTGGTCCCCTGACGGTATGGTCAGTAAATAGTATGTCGGTATGGCTGCAGGCTGGACAGTCTTGTGGGTTACATAGACTAATGTGTTCTCTCACCTGTAATGAAGATATTGTCCTTTTCAACATTCTCATGATGTTCACACAGGAATTGTATAATTATAGATTATAGCCGAAACTCATGATTGGTTCTTTTCAAACATCTATAGATGGCTTGTTTAAGGATACTTAACCCTTAAGTTCCTGTGTTAAATTTTCAATAAATGGAGACAATATCCTGTAGTAAGTACTGAATGTCTCAGGATGCGTTTCCTCTGTCCTATGACTTGGGACATGTTTCCTCAGTAGAAGTCCTATGACTGGGGACATGTTTCCTTGGTAGAAGTCCTATGACTGGGGACATGTTTCCTTGGTAGAAGTCCTATGACTGGGGACGCGATCCTCAGTAGAAGTCCTATGACTGGGGACATGTTTCCTCAGTAGAAGTCCTATGACTGGGGACATGTTTCCTTGGTAGAAGTCCTATGACTGGGGACGCGATCCTCAGTAGAAGTCCTATGACTGGGGACGCGATCCTCAGTAGAAGTCCTATGACTGGGGACATGTTTCCTCAGTAGAAGTCCTATGACTGGGGACATGTTTCCTCAGTAGAAGTCCTATGACTGGGGACATGTTTCCTCAGTAGAAGTCCTATGACTGGGGACGCGATCCTCGGTAGAAGTCCTATGACTGGGGACATGTTTCCTCAGTAGAAGTCCTATGACTGGGGACATGTTTCCTCAGTAGAAGTCCTATGACTGGGGACATGTTTCCACGGTAGAAGTCCTATGACTGGGGGACATGTTTCCTCGGTAGAAGTCCTTTGACTGGGGACTTGTTTCCACGGTAGAAGTCCTATGACTCGGGACATGTTTCCACGGTAGAAGTCCTATGACTGGGGACGCGATCCTCGGTAGAAGTCCTATGACTGGGGACATGTTTCCTTGGTAGAAGTCCTATGACTGGGGACATGTTTCCTCAGTAGAAGTCCTATGACTGGGGACGCGATCCTTGGTAGACGTCCTATGACTGGGGACATGTTTCCTCAGTAGAAGTCCTATGACTGGGGACATGTTTCCTCAGTAGAAGTCCTATGACTGGGGACATGTTTCCACGGTAGAAGTCCTATGACTGGGGGACATGTTTCCTCGGTAGAAGTCCTTTGACTGGGGACTTGTTTCCACGGTAGAAGTCCTATGACTCGGGACATGTTTCCACGGTAGAAGTCCTATGACTGGGGACGCGATCCTCGGTAGAAGTCCTATGACTGGGGACATGTTTCCTTGGTAGAAGTCCTATGACTGGGGACATGTTTCCACGGTAGAAGTCATATGACTGGGGACGCGATCCTTGGTAGAAGTCCTATGTCTGGGGACATGTTTCCTTGGTAGAAGTCCTATGACTGGGGACGTGTTTCCTCGGTAGAAGTCCTATGTCTGGGGACATGTTTCCTTGGTAGAAGTCCTATGACTGGGGTCATGTTTCCTCAGTAGAAGTCCTATGACTGGGGACGTGTTTCCTCTGTAGACGTCCTATGACTGGGGACATGTTTCCTTGGTAGAAGTCCTATGACTGGGGACATGTTTCCTTGGTAGAAGTCCTATGACTGGGGACATGTTTCCTTGGTAGAAGTCCTATGACTGGGGACATGTTTCCTCGGTAGACGTCCTATGACTGGGGACATGTTTCCTTGGTAGAAGTCCTATGACTGGGGACATGTTTCCTTGGTAGAAGTCCTATGACTGGGGACATGTTTCCTCTGTAGAAGTCCTATGACTGGGGACATGTTTCCTCAGTAGAAGTCCTATGACTGGGGACGCGATCCTTGGTAGAAGTCCTATGACTGGGGACATGTTTCCTCGGTAGAAGTCCTATGACTGGGGACATATTTTCTCAGTAGAAGTCCTATGACTGCAATGGGGACTTGTTTCCTCGGTAGAAGTCCTATGACTGGAGACATGTTTCCTTGGTAGAAGTCCTATGACTGGGGACATATTTCCTCAGTAGAAGTCCTATGACTGGGGACATGTTTCCTTGGTAGAAGTCCTATGACTGGGGACGCGATCCTTGGTAGAAGTCCTATGACTGGGGACATGTTTCCTTGGTAGAAGTCCTATGACTGGGGACGCGATCCTTGGTAGAAGTCCTATGACTGGGGACGCGATCCTTGGTAGAAGTCCTATGACTGGGGACATGTTTCCTCAGTAGAAGTCCTATGACTGGGGACGTTTCCTCGGTAGAAGTCCTATGACTGGGGACATGTTTCCTCAGTAGAAGTCCTATGACTGGGGACATGTTTCCTCAGTAGAAGTCCTATGACTGGGGACATATTTTCTCAGTAGAAGTCCTATGACTGCAATGGGGACTTGTTTCCTCGGTAGAAGTCCTATGACTGGGGACATGTTTCCTCAGTAGAAGTCCTATGACTGGGGACATGTTTCCTCAGTAGAAGTCCTATGACTGGGGACATGTTTCCTCGGTAGAAGTCCTATGACTGGGGACATGTTTCCTTGGTAGAAGTCCTATGACTGGGGACATGTTTCCTTGGTAGAAGTCCTATGACTTGGGACATGTTTCCTCAGTAGAAGTCCTATGACTGGGGACATGTTTCCTTGGTAGAAGTACTATGACTGGGGACATGTTTCCTCAGTAGAAGTCCTATGACTGGGGTCATGTTTCCTTGGTAGAAGTCCTATGACTGGGGACATGTCTCCTCAGTAGAAGTCCTATGACTGGGGACATGTCTCCTCAGTAGAAGTCCTATGACTGGGGACATGTTTCCTCAGTAGAAGTCCTATGACTGGGGACGTTCCCTTGGTAGAAGTCCTATGACTGGGGACGTTCCCTTGGTAGAAGTCCTATGACTGGGGACATGTTTCCTCAGTAGAAGTCCTATGACTGGGGACATGTTTCCTTGGTAGAAGTCCTATGACTGGGGACGTTCCCTTGGTAGAAGTCCTATGACTGGGGACATGTTTCCTTGGTAGAAGTCCTGTGACTGGGGACATGTTTCCTCAGTAGAAGTCCTATGACTGGGGACATGTTTCCTAGGTAGAAGTCCTATGACTGGGGACGTTTCCTTGGTAGAAGTCCTAAGACATGTTTCCTCAGTAAAGTCAGTACAGGTGTATCTGTTTAGGACTGCTGGTCCATATCTAGACCACCATTATGATGTATTTGACTGACCACCTGACAGCTGGACATTGTTCAGAAATGACTTCCAAGTAGGTGGTAACTAGTGGTGTATTTATGGATGTGTCACAAGTTTATAGCCAGGGATAATACAGATATCAATATTCATTTATTGCCATCTATAAAATACCAATTATACTCTCAATACTCTGTTACAGATGGTCAGGTATGAGGCCTAGACCCTACCTTGCCACATGGGTGGTCAAACAATGGATCTGGTCTGTGTAATGGTTGATGGCAGAGGAGGTGTGAAAAGTTGCTCTGATGTAACATTTCCTATAGAAATTCTTTCCCATGTTTGCATTCTTATGAGGGACATTGCCCTTGTCAGTGTTCTGATAAGGGACATTGCCCTTGTCAGTGTTCTGATGAGGAATGGTTGCCCTTGTCAGTGTTCTGATGAGGAATGGTTGCCCTTGTCTGTGTTCTGATGAGGAATGGTTGCCCTTGTCTGTGTTCTGATGAGGAACGGTTGCCCTTGTCAGTGTTCTGATGAGGGACATTGCCCTTGTCAGTGTTCTGATATGGGACATTGCCTTGTCTGTTCTAATGAGGAATAGTTGCCCTTGTCTGTGTTCTGATAAGGAAAAGTTGTCTTTGTCTGTGGTCTAATAAAGAATGATTGCCCTTGTCTGTATTCTGATGAGGGACATTGCCCTGGTCTGTGTTCTGATTTTGGACATTGCCCTTGTCTGTGTTTTGATGTGGAAGACTTGCCTTCGTCAGTGTTCAGATGAGAAACAGT
The DNA here is from genome assembly GCF_902652985.1 of Pecten maximus. Taxonomy (NCBI): domain Eukaryota; kingdom Metazoa; phylum Mollusca; class Bivalvia; order Pectinida; family Pectinidae; genus Pecten; species Pecten maximus. Next base: position 31,153,855 of record NC_047021.1, read on the forward strand.
TGCCCTTGTTTGTGTTCTGATGAAGAACAGTTGCCTTTGTCTGTGTTCTGATGAGGAACGGTTGCCTTTGTCTGTGTTCTGATGAGGAACGGTTGCCCTTGTCTGTGTTCTGATGAGGACAGTTGCCTTTGTCTGTGTTCTGATGAGGAACGGTTGCCCTTGTCTGTGTTCTGATTTGGGACATTGCCCTTGTCTGTGTTTTGATGTGGAAGACTTGCCTTGTCTGTGTCCTGATGAGGAACGGTTGCCTTTGTCTGTGTTCTGATGAGGAACGGTTGCCTTTGTCTGTGTTCTGATGAGGAACGGTTGCCCTTATCAGTGTTCTGTTGAGGAAGGTTGCCTTTATCTGTCCTGATGAGAAACGGTTGCCCTTGTCTGTGTTCTGATGAGGAACGGTTGCCTTGTCTGTGTTCTGATGAGGAACGGTTGCCTTTGTCTGTGTTCTGATGAGGAACGGTTGCCCTTATCAGTGTTCTGTTGAGGAAGGTTGCCTTTATCTGTCCTGTTGAGAAACGGTTGCCCTTGTCTGTCCTGATGAGAAAAAGGTGCCCTGTTCGGTGTCCTGATGTGACTTTTACTGTTGGAACATTCACCCTGATCCATGTTTTGATAGATGTTCAGTACAATAAACACATCTCTGATTGGAGAGGATAAGCTGTAATTCTGTATTTAGACAGGCTGAACAGATACTGGGAAGCCTTGTAATCACACAGACAACAGGATTACCCTGTATATATACATATTACATGTAGAGAAATTTGGCCTTTAAATGTTTAACCCCACACCCTAGCATTCCCTCCCAGCAACCATCATCACCATCAAAACCCCTGTGCCAGCACCATAAAATGTCTACAACACATTTAGAATTATCTAATAATTCCAGAGATATCCCTCACTGTATCCTATAATGAAGACAATACAGGAACTGAATGTTAATATATGGCTACATGTCTGCTTAATAAACCGTAAATTCATAATTAAGACATATAGATAGCCATACAGGCCTAATGAAGTGTTGCCATGGTAACGAAATAAATTGTGGAATTGTGTATTGGCATATAGATGTTAAGCTTCAGAGTGAGGCTGCACTTTTAGATAGAACAATTAGTGTAGCATGGGATGAAGGCATTAAGTTTGTATTATTAGTGTGTAGTACAACAGAAATCAGCTAGGCACAGAAAAGATTTGAGTTTATTCATTCAGACAGTTAGGAAGAAATATAAGTTAGTTCAATATAATCTAATTTTCTAATGATTTTGTATAATATCTAGAACTGCCGTCTGTTGATTCTGTAAATTTCTGAATTCCTAATTTCTGTACATGTCATTGTTATATTTTCAATTGTGTAATTTAAAGTTATGGAAATCATTGCACTTCTTATAACTATGCTCAGAACAAATAAAGAGTATTTCAATGATTTAAGCATGATATTTAAGAAGGTCTAGTACTTTGTATTCTCATTGAGAAACATTCAGGTTATCCCGGAGTCCATGTGATTCATGCTCGAAGTCCTCTACCTGTTAATTAAATGGAAAGATATGGCTGCTCTCTCCTTTTCTCAAAAAGCCCAGGACTCTTAGTGTTAGCCACACGTCAGTATCAATAGGGATTCAATGAAACCTACCCATCTTCTCTGAAGTCAGAGTCACCTGGACTCTTGTGTTTCCATACAAGTCAGACAAAGACCTTCGTCAAAGACATGGATACCTGTAACAATACGCCTGTCCGATGGCGTGAAATAAATAACGCATATTTTAATGTTTTGTTGAGTTTTGTGTTACTTTAAATGGATGTGGGTCGTGATTAATCTTGGTATGCTGTCTGCAATTAGGTCAGCCCCGTTGTTGTGTAACTGTTGTCGTGTGTGCCAAAAGGAAATGATTCAGGAGAGCGGGGATGGATGTGATGTGTACCACTCATGCAACAAGGACATGTGACTCCTATGGAGGAAAATAACAATCGTTTAATTGTCCAATAGCAGCAACCAGTCCATTGTTGCTCTGCCTTCGACACCTGGCAGGTTGTCTAGCAACCAGTAGGCAAGTGGCCATTAGAGGCTAGTTCAAATAGCAGTAGAATCCTCTCAATCACATTGCCATCATCCATACGGAGACATTAATCATGATGTACAACAAGATATTTGATTTAGTATTTCAGACCTTTCATGAAAAACATTTAAGCCGATAATTTGATGTTTAATTCAGAATTCGAGAAGAAATATGAATGTATCTCATAATGAAATTCAATTTTTTTTAGAATTAAAAAAAAATATCTTACAATCAAATTTGAAACTTTTTTTTCGGATAAGAATCAATTAAGAATTCGAGAAGAAATATTTTCTTATAAAGTTCAGTTATTTTTCCAGGATTTTTCTTTGAATTAAAATTTATTTTCATTCAGTAAAAATTTGTCTTGAATTTATAAAATATCATGATATTGACAGTTAAAGAAGTCATTTTTTACATATGAAAGGTCACACAGTGTTATGGAGGTAAATCAAAGTTAAGTACTTGGTTTCATTCAGTATTACAACATTGACAATGTGTTTATGAAGTGTGACATGCGACCTTGATATATCAGACTCCTACCATCATAAACCTGTAAATTTATGTATCGTGGTGTATTGACAGTCATTATGGTACCCATGGGTAATGTATCAAACCGACCGGTTTATGCTCTTGTCAACGGCTGGCTGCTGGTTGTTCAAACAGTCCAGTAGCTGTTGCATTTCCTCCGCTGTAACCAGAAATAGCCTCACCTTTATTGCAGTGATTGATGTTGTTGATGTAGATGGCTTTTCTGTCTTTTATAACGGCACTTTGATTTAGTTGACAAGAAAATGAGCAGCAACTAACGATTGGTTTGGTCCAATTATGTGTACTTACGAAGATTGTTACAACAGTTGCCCAAGATGGTCTCGGGTAATGACTGGTTTCATGTGCTGCTGGGCAGAACACAAAACTCAGTCATCTTGATCTGATGGATGGGATAGTCTGCAATAACAACCTTTATTTTTTTCCGCTCAAACAAACAAAAGAAAGAGAAAAGAAACAATATTTGTTTTTCCAATAAAAATCAGAAAATTTATAAAAATAGGTGAAACTTGGAAATAAAAGTCAGGAGACGGGAGAGACTGGAAGATGAATAGGGCCAAAGCTGATGGGAGATTGTTAGGGTGCTGAAAACAATGCAGGATTATTGGTAGAACTATTGTAACTGATATTAGGTAACCGAAGGACTTTTAAATCGTCTTGTATCTTGATTGCACTTCTGGAACACAACTACTTTGTTGACAGTTCATATTGCATGCAGACCTCCCCTCCTCATCGAACGACCATCCTCCGTAGTGGCAGCCCTTTGAAATTTTAACTGGTTCCCATGACTCCCGCATATAAGGGAGAATACTTGTGCAATATGATGCCAAAAAGATATCTATGATAAAGATCCTGATCAATACAGTCGTTGTATAAAATATATCAATGTCACCAGTTGTTGGGCGACTTACAAAAATATAACAATCATGCATTGATTCGGCTGTATTGAAGAAATAGGAGTTATGGACACAGTCAATTGTCTGGCCTCTGTAATTGTGCACAAGGTTTATCAATAATCAATTAAGCGGATGAATTGTTCTGATATCTGTGTTTGTTTCTGTTACGTGGAATGCTCAATAACTAGTATTAATGATGAGGAAGCTGACTGGCGTACAGCTGATTGGTTGTTTCATTGGTGGTCACATGTCTGACATGATGAACTGTGATTGGTTGTTTCGTTGGTGGTCACATGTCTGATAAGATGAAATATGATTGGCTGTTTTATTATTGGTCACATGATACACCGAGTCTTTACAATGTTTTACAGAGTATAATATCATTCTGATGTGTGAAGTATCCAGCATTGAGTATTGTCAAAACCAAACCCCAAAATGTCATACAGGAAATGACATGATCATTTTGACAAGTTGTTAACTGGCAGTAAGTGTTAATGCCGCAGTTTGAGGAAGCATTAATCAGCTTTCCTGAAATTTATGATATTCATTTATAAACAGGAAGTTCAGGTAACCTGCTTTAATATTTGGCTGGTTACATTATGTATCACCAGCCATTCGTCAGTGGATGTTAACTTCATACTTGTCAATGTCTAACTATCCAATGGGAAATGAACAAATATGGCACAGTGTCAGCTTCCTGTTTACAAAAGGGCTATATCTGTACATTATGATATGGTTTGTGACTGGTTGGGTCCCACTTTTGTATGAATTTACTAAGACTTCAATTTTTGACAGGCTTGGTGCCAAAAATAGTATGTACACTGTAGTTGTATCTGGTTGGGTGCCACCATTGTACAAATCTACCTGGGTTTGATATAAGTTTGTGTCAGGGTTGGTGTCACCATTGTACAAATCTACCTGAGTTTGATATAAGTTTGTGTCAGTTTGGGTGCCACCATTGTACAAATCTACCTGGGTTTGATATAAGTTTGTGTCAGTTTGGGTGCCACTATTGTACAAATCTACCTGGGTTTGATATAAGTTTGTGTCAGATTGGGTGTCACCATTGTACAAATCTACCTGGGTTTGATATAAGTTTGTGTCAGGGTTGGTGTCACCATTGTACAAATCTACCTGGGTTCAATATAAATTTGTGTCAGGTTGGGTGTCACCTTTTGACGCGGGCATATATAACTAGACTTGTTTCAGCAGGCTCTATATGGTACCTTCATATTTACATCATCACCCTACTGTTTTTGTATAAGTTTTTGAGAAATCCTGGCAAAGGTTCTGATCTAGTAATGTCAGATTTAATTATCAGTGTAGCTAAAGGCAATGATTTTTAGAACAAGCTGTTACTGTTGTTTTGTTTGATTGGACACCTGAGACAATAATACTTAAATGTGTGAAGTATTTTTTTATCACCAGCAGCTTGTAATGCAAGCTGGTAGCAATATTTCACATGTCATTAAACATTACACCATGTGTAGCATTAAAAATTAATAATCACATGTGTATTCACCGTGCCCTGTGATAACATTACATATTAAAGGAAGCTCGTCGTAAACACAGTAAGGTATTAGGCGTTTATAGAGAAATGTATGTCAACTCCTACAAAACGTTCGGCTAATTTCCCTGGTGGCGATTTTATCGCTCCGATGTCGGTGAAGACCTTGGAAGATACAAATGTTCTCTATAAACAAGCTTAAAACTAGTATAAGTTTGAATATATATCACCATCACAGTATTTCCTGGTTTTATTTTGACATAAAGTTTTAAATACATACAAATATCCTTGTTGAAATCAAGATTGTTTGTGACAGAACTTATGTGAAATGCTCCCAACGGAAGAATCTAGCACTTCTTTATTTGTCGTGGGGTGTCACATGATGAAGAAGTTCTCCTAGCTGGGTGTGAATCATATTTATGGGAGATTAGAAATCTGTTATTGATCTGACCTTTTTGTTTAATGATTATAAGTTTTATTGAATAAACTCTATATTCAGATACCCAAAACCTCAGACTCGACACAAAATGACATCAAAAAACCTCCAACCAGTATTACTGTAAGAGACGATACTTTCCGAATCCATTCAATGAATATTCCATGGGTCACCTTACCTGAGAAATAACATATACATGTACATATTTGTTTCACCTACACCAGCCAAATTTTACTTTCAGAAGGGCATGTGTATCCTAAACTAGAGTCTTGTTCCCTGAACTTTGTTCTTCATATTTTTTCATGATTCCCACAGTTTATCAGACTTTCCCTAGAGGTCATTAGGTGATATTGGTTCTGTATGGTTTTTCTTGACTCCTACATTTTATCAGACTTTCCCTAGAGTTCATAAGGTATACACTTCATGCTTATAAAGATACATCATAAGCAAAAAATTTCTTGCCAATTTTATGAAATATACTTGGAAGCGATCTCATATATAAGTTGGATTTTAGTCACTATGTGGTGAGGAATCTCTATTCTTCCAAGTGAAATCTAAATTATATGTATGTATTAGGACTTTTTATTTTAGAAATTAAGACGGAGCTATACTCATGCATTTCCTAATCTGCTCAAAAACTCCGGAAATTTTATCAAATCTGTCAATACTAATAATGTTTGAAATATTAAGGGCAGACTGCATATATAGTATGAAGCTAGCAGAATTTGAAGTTCACAGCATTTATTTGAAGTCAAAATGATTTTTAATTTTATGTTTGCGGTGTTAGAAACGGATGAAACATGGAACTAGGTGATATTAAAACAGCCATTTTGAATGACCTTGATGTCTATTGAGACTGTCTATTTCAATCAGACTCATTCAAGGTTCCTTTTAGATTAAGATGAAGTGAAACGCAGAAGAGACATTGATTTGCCTGTGATATTAGAGAAATCCACCGATAACGCATCTTTTCAAATCTGTATTTTAATACCAGCGGCTGAGCTCTAGTGCATAACAAGTGGTTATTGTGTAAGAAAATGTGATAAGAATGGAGTTTTTGCCAATGAGTTGTTATTGTGCTGTGTTTTCTCTTTACCAGGGATGCTGTCGCAGTACATGTGAAGTCTCAATGTGAAACAGAAACAGCTAAATGGTAAGATATATATATATATATATATGACATGCTGGGTGCTTCTTTTGTTTTCACTGAATACAGTGAAAACATTAGTGCAAATTGGAGCGTCTTCTCTTGTCACTTCTCCACTGTTAGCTTACCCGTCCAATTGTATTAATTGCTGTTAGTCATAAAGGTCTAGAGAGTTTATGCCATGGTGGGACATACGTCGCCCATCTGTCCTTCGTTTGTCCATCATCCGCCAGATTTTATTATTAATTGCTACTAGTCATAAAGGACTGAATGGATTTTGACCAAATCTGGTCAGAAGCATCCTTGAGGGAAGAAGAAAAAATTTTGCATGAATAGTGATTCCCTTAGGGCTGGAGGGGCGGCGCTCAATGGGGAAATCAGGAAGATCACTACTACTCATGAATGAGTGATTGGGTATTGATAAAATTTTATCAGAAGCATGTTTTTGGGAATGAGAACAAATTCTGCATAAATGATGACTTTGTCTCATTGAAGAAGGGCAATCATTGACGATCTATCTATAGTGATTACACAGGATTTTGACTCTTGGTAACAACAACTCGGAGGCAATTGAAGACTGGAATTGTTTGAGGAAGAATGTGTAATATCTTTCAATCAATCACCAGGGCAATGAAATTATTCTTAAATGACACACACTAATTTTAAGGAAGTTAGATTATTCATAATGACATAATTATTTCAAATGTGAATTTCTCAGAGTATCTGTAGAAATTTAAATATTCATCAATAAGGACATAATTCAAACTGTGAACTACTCAATGTCTTGAAATGAAAACATGTCCATTTAAAAAAAAAAAAAAACAACTTTCCAATAAATAACCAAATTTTGATATTAAGCCTTGGAAAAACTATTGACTTAGATTGACTGTTTGATATCTGTAAAGTATACAAAATCTCACAAAGGATATATACTGACCTTAATTCCACTTTGATTTGTATATATGAGATTTCAGCAGTTTGGTTCATGCCACCTCAATTTGTAGTTTGTACACTGAGCTTGTGGCAAGTTGGATGGCACCAAAATTTGTATTTCATTCATTTATTTAAGTCTTGTGGCAGATTTAGGTATTATATATTTCTACGAATACTTGTAGATTATGTTGTATGTATTACAGTCCCTATAACAGGTGTTATTTCACATCCTCTCAGTTCCTATGTATTGTAATATCTTCCCCTGAGGAACATTCTAATTTCTCTGACCTAGATCAAATATATCTTGTTCAGAGAAAACTCCATAAAATATGTCTGACTACTAAAAAGGCTAGAAAGAAGAAAGACCTAGGGACACTAAGGGTACTTCTCGCTAAAGCCGACCCACTTGTGAGATTATATGTAACACACTTGAAACAGACTCCAAAACAAGTCCTCCATCGCTTTGTTTATCAGCCCTTTGATATAAATCTTTCCCTGTCTGATTTTGTCATTGCTCTCTTTGACCTGGATGGAATTTCAATTAGTTTTTGATTCTTATGATTGCACATCTTCAAAGACTGTAATTGAAATTTAAGTCAAATTATCCGTCTTGAGTAGCCAGGATTACTGTGGAATCGAGATAATGCTTAAAATTTAATATTACAGAACAAATGTTTTCTACGATCAGATACCAACATTGGGAAGCTGTGAGAAATTATGGTAGTATACTAATCCAGAAAAACCTGATGTTGTTTTGAAAAGCTGTTTCAGAAATAATGACACTTTGGTTAATTGGCAATGTAAGCAAGAGGTCAGTGGAAGATGTTTTCGGTCATATGTACCAGAAATTCTGTGAAAATTCCATGAAAATTTAGCTTTATCGATGTAGAAAAAGGTCTGTGGAAGATGTTTTAGATCCTGTACTAGAATTTCTGTGAAGATTACAACTTTCAGTTATGTCTGAAAAGTACAGAATGGTTCATAGACCAGAGTGCTTGTACAGTACGTCAATCTGTGAAAATTACAAAAAAGTTTCTGGCCAGAATGTCTGTAAAATTTACAATTTCCAGTCAAGTTTGTGAAAGTTACTGACTACTCATGTCTGTAAAAATCACAACTTTCAGTCAAATCTTAAAAATCCAGATTGGTTCAAGTACCAGGACATTTGAAAGTACAGCCTCGAGGTTTAAGGTCGGTGAAAAGTACGCTTGGTTCACAGGTGTGAGAAGGACCAGCTTACACCAGGTATTACATTGATGTGAAATGATCAACAAAACGTACGTTTGTTCTGATTGCATGAGAATGAAAATAATGAGGTAAAGCCATTATCAGTCCAAGTGTGTTGATCTCCGGACAGACCTGTGTCCAATCGGATTACAGATATTATTGTCTCCAACAAAAGGTGTGTTGCATTTTATGTTAGGTCTCTTATCACCTACCGTCACTGATATCTGCCAATTATATCGCCCCTTAATCAGGACGTAGTAAAAGAACCCGAGATGGAGTTTTGGTCAAACCTGTCTGTGTGAGACGACGAGCTGATCAATATTCAGTGTTAAGGTCATCAAATCAAATTCAATGGTCATCAACTGTCACTCTGTCACATCGGCAGACATTTTATGAACTGGCCACACCACATTAATACAGTTAGAAAAAGATATTTTTTCCATGGTCAATGAGTTTTTGTAACATGAAGCGATGAAATCTAGCTTAAGGTGTTTCGGCCAGTCGAGACGAACAAAAGCATGAATAAGTCTTCTCGGCTTGTGATTCAGTGAAGTGGTCAGTTTCTTGGGTCAATATTTTTTGGAGAAGCCATTCAGATGGTGTTTTGAATGGACAATACATTGGATTGTGTTTAGGATAGTTTAACTGTAAACAATTGACATGAAATCAGTGGTCAGAATTTTTGTATATACTAATCCCTCGGTCAAATACTAGCATGTCAGGGATGGATGTCAGTGTATAGGTGTTGATATGTGTCACAAATAAACGTTCACCAATATTTATATTGGAATTCAACTTGGCTTATTTACAATGAAACGAGAAGCGATAGAAATGATGAAAACAAGATCTTAGGGATTGGTTGATTTCAGCTTGGTAACTTGCACTAGAAAGCTAACAAGCTATTTATTGTTAAAATTTTAGGTAACAAAAATAGATGTATTAGTCATCAGCCTGTTAATATGTAAGAATTGTAAGAATTTCTTTTTTCTTAAACAATTATTTATAGTTCTGTTCTAAGTGTGGTTAGTACATTTGTCGATTTGCATATGATAGATCTAGAACATTGTATAACTGTACAATCAGTCACTTTCATTACCTCATGAAACAACATGCATTAGACCTGATAGGGTTGCTTGAACTTCAGAGGAGGACGATGATTTGCAGTGCCAAAATTGATTGTAAAATGAGATTTTGTAGTGCCAAAATTGATTGTAAAAGTGTGATGTCGCTGTGTCGAAATTGATTATCATCGCATGACAAAAGTAACGGTCATTATCGAAATTTTTACGGTAATTAGCGTACATTACATCTCATTTAACTCTAGTTAATTTAAAACTTTTAAAGACGCTTCATGTACCTTATGTCTTTTGAACATTTTCAAATTAACTGACTCATTTTAGACAAAAAAAATGCTGAAACCAACCATTACTCCATAGGGAACCTCTATATAAAGTTGAGGGCTCTGGATTCCACCTTCAGCCCTTTATCGGCTAGTATTGCATTGTTATGGTAACAATGGGTTTCCATTGTGTCAGCACATCCAGGGCTACAATATGTTTGTACCAGAGATATTCACTAAGTAGTTTCTTACCTTAATTCAATTGTTTATAGGAAATTGGCGAGGAAATATATTCTGTAATTCCTTTCAGCTGTGCCTGAGAGAGTTCCGTTTCCTTTGTGATTAGCTGTGATAGCTGTAACTACTTGAAGAGTTACATGTTATGGAAATTAAGAAAAGCTGTAATAACTATTACATAAACTAGATAATACTTATCACAACATGTTTAGGAATTAAGATAGTTGTTATTGTAAATACTTACCCAATTTATTTATATCTTCATGCAAGTGAACAAGGGAATGTGACTCAGTGTACTTCGGGGCAATTAGATATATGATAAGTGCAGATGTACATGTTGAAAGCATAATTTTCTCTAAGGATTTCAAAATTTTATGGATGAAACTTTGAATTAGTTTTTCAGTATGTTTCTTTTATGCGTCGTTCTTGATTTGATTGTAGGTTCACAGATTACAATGTAAAGTTGTTTTATGCTGTTGTTATATAAAAAAATAAAAAAGGAAAATGAATATATATTAGATTTTTTGTATGAAATTAATAAAACATGAGGTTGTTGGAATATATCTTCTGTCATGTAACACAACAGCGTAAATGTTCGTCTTGTAACAAGAAAGGTACAACATGATGGATTAATGCTCACATAACGCCATCACAAGCAGGGCGCAGATTTGTCTTATAAATATTTCAAGGCCTCAACCCAAAGGTGATGTAGGAGTTGCTACAATTTTCTTTTTTAATTGACAAGCTTGAGCTCATGATGGCTCAAAGTTAATGAAGCAGAGATTTATGGTCTTTGTAAAAGTTTTTATGAAGGTGGTGTATGCAGGGAGTGCAGCCGTTGATCATGTCAACCAAGTATTCTGGGAGTGCAGACGTAAACTTGATCATGTCATCCAAGTATTCTGGGAGTGCAGCCGTTGATCACGTCATCCAAGTGTTCTGCAGTCGTAGATGTGACCAGACTGCCATAGATGTGACCAGGTTGTCGTAGATGTGACCAGGTTGTCGTAGATGTGACCAGGCTGCCATAGATGTGACCAGACTGTCGTAGATGTGACCAGGCTGTCGTAGATGTGACCAGACTGCCATAGATGTGACCAGGTTGTCGTAGATGTGACCAGACTGTCATAGATGTGACCAGGTTGTCGTAGATGTGACCAGGTTGTCGTAGATGTGACCAGGCTGTCGTAGATGTGACCAGGCTGTCGTAGATGTGACCAGGCTGCCGTAGATGTGACCAGGCTGTCATAGATGTGACCAGGCTGTCGTAGATGTGACCAGGCTGTCGTAGATGTGACCAGGTTGTCGTAGATGTGACCAGGCTGTCGTAGATGTGACCAGACTGCCATAGATGTGACCAGGTTGTCGTAGATGTGACCAGGCTGTCATAGATGTGACCAGGTTGTCGTAGATGTGACCAGGTTGTCGTAGATGTGACCAGGCTGTCGTAGATGTGACCAGGCTGTCGTAGATGTGACCAGGCTGCCGTAGATGTGACCAGGCTGTCGTAGATGTGACCAGGCTGCCGTAGATACGACTAGGCTGTCGAAGGAAAAGAACAGAAATATATAAGGCATCATTCCATATTTTCGGCCCACTACTATCCTGTTGGTAATTGATCAAGGCTTTTATGGAACATTTTAACGGAGATTTCAAAAGGCAACGTACACATTTAAGTGCTGCAGTCATCGTCATGGTGATCTTCAATGTTTTAGGATTTTAAATTTAATTATGAAATCTTTAGTGCCAGAATGACAGGGTAATTTGGTTTTGGTAAATTGTGTTCATGTATAATTTAGTTATGGGAGTGACTTAGAAATTGGACCAATATGAATGTGGAGAATCAATTTTGATGTTCCTCAATCGAAAGGCACTGTACATGTACAGGGACCTGGAATAACATGTAAACATGGGTTTCCACAGGGTAACCTGGCAACAGGGGATATAGAATAGTATGTAGATATTGGTTTCCACGTGGTTACCTGTCTACAGGGAACATAAGATAGCATGGGTTGCCATGGGGTTCCCTGACTACAGGGGACATGATAAAAAGACCTTTGTTTGTCTTGGTGCCAGCTAGCTGAAAATGAACTCTAGTCTAGATTCTTGAGGATTACCTCAACACCATGCACCGGGGATATATGAAATCAATGTTGCTTTGGGTTTCTATATTGTTGGCTCAGTACAAGAATCATGAAATAGCCTATAGTGTTGAGCTCTACAAGGTAACCTTAGGACCAGGGTTACATGGAATAGACTGTAGCCTTGGGTTTCCATAGGGTTACCTTAGGACCAGAACCACCTCAGCACCAAGGATTTAAGAAAAAGACTATAGTCTTGGGTTTCTACATGGTTACCTCAGTCTCAGGAATATGAAATACACTACAGACTTTATTATCCTACCTTGCTACTTTGGCAACAAGGGGGATTAGCTATTGGAGCAGATTGCCTGAACATACTTTCACCAAATTAGATACATACCATAGAAAATGGAGTGTTTATCTAGAATTTTTTTAGCTGTCTGATATTTTGTAATCACTTTTTCTGTGTGTGTGGGTGGTTTTTTTTCTGAAAGGAAAATGAACATAAAATGTGCTTGTAGGTGATGATTTGAGTTGAACGACAACTTTTGATACCCAAATTGTACCACTGGGGAATGGCAGATATATAACATGTGAACACACTCATTGCGAACACATGCAAATAATGAAATTGATTCTATGGCCCCTGGCAACCAATTGTCTCCCAAATATGAAACTTACTATATTTTTTTTATCTGAGTTGATTAATTTTCTAAGGTTAGTGATAAGCGTGTTTTATTATAAAGAACTAAATGAACATGTTTTATTCTAAAAGAGAAATTTATTGGCCCCGTCAAATAAGTTATAGCTATATTTTCAGATCAATGATGGGCGCCGAATTTAGGTAGCTAGTAGTTTAGACATATAGTTTTCCTTGTCTGTCAACAAAAAGAAATGTTCTATATTATTACAAGTGATAAAAAGCTTTGTGTAGTATTACCGGTGAAGGTACATTTTGAAACATTACATAAATTTTCTCAGTAAGTTTAACTTTCAAGGTATATCGTATTGCTTATGATTTTGTTCTCTCCTTAGAAATGACAGCCGTTGTAGTAGAGCAATCTCTTTTGGGGCCGTTGTGGCAGTGGTTAAGGTGTCCAGAAACTTTATCACTTGCCCTCCACCTCTCGGTCGCGGATTCGAATCCACGTGGGGCAGTTGCCTGGTACTAACTATAGGGCAGGTGGTTTTTCTTTGGGTACTCTGGCTTTCCTCCACCTCCAAAACCTGGCCCGTCCTTAAATGATGCTGGCTGTCAATAGAATGTTTAACAAAATAAACCAAACCAAACCAAACATAAGCCTGTCATAGTTAGAATCTACTGACCAGATATGTTGCCATCAGGACAACATATTTGACAAGCATAAATTAAATTTATTAAGGTCAAAGGTCAAGTTATCTGAGGTTGAAGGGTCAAGGTAATAATTTAGAGGTGGTTGACTTCAAACATATCACATGATCAAAGATGATGAGATCAGATATTTTTAGTTTAAGAGTATGGATACATTTTAAATTCCCATTACTTACAAATGATACACATTTTTAGAAGATGGCATCAGATTGGTATGTTTTAGAACATTAATTTCAGTTCATAAAATCCATGGTGTGATATTTTATAATTTTTTCGTGCAGGCTTCATTCCTAACGGTAGCAAGCTGTCTTATATAATTAAGAAAAGTAAGACTCGATCTTGCCCATGTGCCCAGGATTCATCTCTTGTAATATATGTCAGGAGTGTTTGGTTGGCCCAGAGCCACAGTCGAGTATGCAGGGTGGTGCCGCCCAACTTAATGGCCGTCGTGGGGCCATTTACAACAGCGCCAACAACTTAAACACTTTCAAAACTATTGGGATCGTCAATATTTTTCACTTCTCAGGTTATTTTTGTAAGAGTATATATATATTTGGAGAACAAGTTGGAATCACAGGAAATGTTGAAGTTTTGTTGCAAAAGATCACTTAGACACTCAAGATGAATGTATCATTTACCATCTCTGTTAAGTTGTCCAGGCAAACAGCATCGTATATAGATTCTACTAGTCAAAACATTTTAATGCATCTGCATCAACTATGTGGATTTGAAATGATGGTACTAAACTGCATGGCAGGTGACCGTCTGCTTCAGCACCAAACGCTGGCCTGGTGTCTACTTAAATGTGTCAGAATACTTTTAGACGGAAGTTCAAAATGATTTAGGCAAATGTTTTTGATAGAAAAGAAACGGTACATATATTTGTTAGTTTTTAATCATTTTTATTTTTTTTAAATTGTCTTCTGTTTGCAACTGTTTTCCGCTCCTCAAATGTGTGATCGTAATATTGTTACCGAGCTTTTCCACCATATAACCTAATATAGTTACGAGGGGCTGATGTACTTTTGATGGTATTTAAAACGTTACCCACTTGTGTGGCGGATGTCATTTCTTTTAATGGTGTATGTGAAACAGATCTGCCAACTTCACTGTAGAAAATGTGTGACTTTAATTCTTTGTGACCTGTGACTACGGTGACATCAGGATAACTAGCAAGTTTTCAGTACAGAAACATGTGAAATATTGTTGATTTTTTTCCCCTTTTAAACAAATATCAATCGGAAAAGAACTGATGGAGAATTGAACAGTTTTCAGACTTTTTTTGTACCACTTAGCTCTGACAGTTTTGAACATTTTAACTGTCCTAAAAATGATATGGTCTAGTTTAATCACCATACCGTCGCCTGATTGGACACACATTCTGATTGCTGCAGTATTTGTAATGTTTTCTGCGGAAGTGTTGTGTTTTATTCTTATGAAATTTTATTGTCCCGTTTTAAAAGCAATACCTCAATTCTAATGTTGAAGGTTCATTTTATGAAGATTTAACTGTATATATATATAGATAAGTGTCCCATTGGTGCCATGAATATTCTCAAAGTTAGGTTTCTGAATGAAAAAAAAAGACAGACTATTTTAAAATGGTTGTTACATGTTTTAAGTCGAAGCCTGCTTAGAAAGAGAGAACTAATAAATAAGATGTGCTAGGTGTTTTAGGAGATGTATAGCTTATTTATAACAAGCATGGTTTTATATTGCTAATATAATACAGATTATTTGTAGATCGTCAATATTCCATTGATATTGTATTTTCATTGTCACGTTGTAAATTTCCCTTTTACGTTGCCCTACACACGGCAATGTGTTAGTTTATCAATATTTTCATTGTGCTGCAAACTCTCGCAAACAATAAGGCTGTGTCGGACAATGTTTCTACTTCATTTGAACATGAGAAATGGCTTTATAGGATGTTTTAATCTTTTGTTTTCTCTCACAGAAAAAAAAACTTGTTTCAGAGCCAATTATACAGGGCTATAACACAGAAAGTGATAACTTAGAGGACTTGTTCTGTGCAGACAGTGTAAACGGAACACACACTGTGCTGGCCAGCGCGGTAACACTGATCGTAGATTAAGATATTGACTGGTTTTCCACTCGAAAAGAAAGACAATTATTATGATATTGATTGTATTATGGTTGTGTTTGGCACTTAAAAATATTGTATTCCTTTTTTAACAAATGTAGAATTCTTTATAATTTTTGGGTTTTTTTTTTGCTTCTATAAAACAATGAGATGGAGTATGTTTAATTGCCCATTGTTGGTTTTGAACATGTCTAGTTTTGAGCTAAAATTGCTTCATACCTAAGGTATCAACCCTGTTTTTTGGCAGTATGGTAAAAATAATCACATAATTTGTTAAACCAAGCTGTCTGGTTGAAATGTAACAACAAAGTGCTCCCTTAAGCCTGTCGAGGGAAACTGCCTTGGGGCTTGTTCAGAGATAGATCTCCACAGCTATGTTGTAATATTTCTTATCAATCATCTTCCTATTTTTTTTTTTCTGCGTCCAGATGAGAATTTGATCAGTGCCATTGTTGCTGTGGACGATGAGTTCAATTCATCAGATGTTGCGTCAGTAATGTTAATTTTTTGAAAGAGGCCAATTTGCTACATTGGTCCGTCAGATGAAATGTACTTGTTCAAACTAACTTCGGTAGATAACCGATCTCGGATACCAGTTCATCTCTGGTCCAAAGCAAATGTATTTTCCTCCCTAAAGACCCTGACATTTCAGATGCACCTGCTGGCAGATGTGTAATGGCGGACACCATCGTTTTTAATGTTTAGAGATGGCAATATGTCATTTGAGTACATACCAATTAAAAGAATTTTCTAATTAGTAGGGTATGCTAATATGCACTATCTTTTGTACTGTCCATCTGTTCTTGCGATTGAAACCGATTCATTTTCTAGTAGTGTTACAAAAACCATATTGACATCACACAAAACCAGATTAATCATTCAACCGATGTTTGGAAAAATCTCTAGCCATGGTGCTATTTGAGTAGAATTTGTCAATGATTTTTTATTATCTTAATATTTGTGAGACCCCATTTGCAAAATCATACCATAATTTAATAGTCAGGTTACAAATGTGGTTTAAATATTGATGTCAAAAGGCTGTATTTCCTGTGCATCAACCATGAATTTAATTTTCGGCAGGTTTCCGGATATGATAATGGGACGGATGTATTATTTGTGATCGGTATATACTTGATTTCTATAGGGAAATATATACCTCCATCTATTCATTTTATTATCTGTCGATCGAATCTTGCTTTTGTCATCATGAATTTATTGAAGCGTGACACGAATGAAATCTCTGTGTAATAAGTTGTTATGGTTGAACTGTCGACACCTGATGTTGGTGATTTTCTGGGTGGTAGGTTTCACAGGAAGTCGTAACTGATCGTGTGTCATGTTTGTATCATCCCCTGTGTGGAGTGAGCATTTGGAGATGACACGAGGGGGAGGTAGGTATACCAGACTTTAATACAAGATCTCTATTTTATGTCTACTTAGCCAGTGTAAGTTCCTGAAGTATATGAATCATGCTTGAAGTGTTTTCATATAAACGTATATACTAGAAAATTTGTAAGAAGAAAGATTTCTAAATTATCACTAATATTTGGGAATGATCTCAAGCATAATACATTGCTCTATAAATCCAGTTAATTATCACTGTTTACAGACATTTTTTTGGCTTTTGTCCTTGTAAAATCTAACTGGGGAAAATATTTTTCTGGCACATGCTTTTCTTAAAAGTAATCATTTGAAATGGATGAAAAATTCAAATGAGTGTCAGAAAATTTTGAAATTTATGTTTCCATTCAGAAGCGATTTGGTTTTCATTGATTGTATCTTTATTTTCACCGTAGTTTAACAAATATCATATAAGGGCTATGAAAAACCAGACATTTTGGTCATGAAAATATCTTTTTGATAACCCATGCATTGTTATGCAGTAATTGTTTGGCTGACCAGCTTACAGAATGAGATTATATGTTTTGAATAAATTATGTGTGACATTAATGGTCGAATCTCACATTATTTAACAGTATACATTATAAAATCCCTAAATCTACAGAAATTTAAAATAGAAATTTTTCTAAAATTGTTATGTACATATATTAGGTTGTTTGTGAAACATCTCTTTCAATTTCTCCCAGTATTCGTTAATTATTAACTGTGCATTTTAATTACTGCCCATAGGGTTTGTTGAAGCTACCAGTAAACCAGATGCGAAGATATTATTTGCTTACAATCGCGGGTAATCTATTCTCTTCATACCAGGCCATGATGTATAATTAAAAACTCGTCACAGTTGATGAACTTAAAGCTGTCACAGTTGTTTATATGGGAATATTTAATTCAATATGTTTTCCTTTGAATCGTTGAGTCACGCGAACCCTCTAATGTACGGATATAATTTTATAAAGGACTTGGCATTTTATATATAAGTATTGTGACATTGTGTTGTTTGATAGCATGTTGAAACTGTGCTACGTAGAAGTATAGGTTACCTTTGGCAGGTACATTGACTTGGGAAAATGAAATGTATCCCACTGGATCGGATGTCTTTATAAGAAATTGATTCCGCAACAGACATTCAGGGTTGATGAAATGTGACCACTCAATGATTTCTGTTTGAAATGTATTCATTCTCCAGAATTCAGTCAACATACCTTGACACCTGTCACACTCTTCCGTATCAAAACATACACATTGTGTCTATAGACTGTCTACATGTATGTTGTTCATTTCAATATAATATAAAGATTTGATTCCTGTGTATCGCCTACTCATATTATATTCCTTTATTGCTATGCTGGTAGGCTGAAATCAGCATTTAGAGAAAGCATATGATTTTGATAATAAATATTGATGAAATAAATATTTGCAGATAGTAAATATTGATAAAATAAAAACATATATTTGCAAATTCATGACAGAGCCTTCTAACGAAATATTGATGAAATTTACTGTATCTCATAAAGGATAAAGTGATATTTTGCCACACAGATCTTTTAGATCTTTTTCAGCAAATATATATACATTTGATATGTATTACAGAGTATATATATATATATGATATAGATATTCATCACAGTAGAACTAGACAGAAAATTCCAATCTTTATCTTCGGATCACCAACACATAGTGCATATGATACATTGTGTTAATTATTTGATATGTATAACATATAAACTCTATGGCACCCAGTTGCCTAGGCCAGATATATTTATATATTTCTGTAATGTGTTAAGTCTGTGAGTAAATGTTACAAACAAAATGTTGCTATGAAAGTATTACACTATAAATTGCTCTATATTAAACTGGACTCCTACCAGAAACTTGGATTTATTAAATTTGAGAATAAATTAAGGACCATAGAAGTGAAAACATGACTTTTTGACATTTAATTTGTTTCCACGAAAGTGAGCGCACTACCAATGTGGATAAAAGTTTGTGTAAAAGAAATTGGAGAAGACTCACCAAGAACTAATGTCATATGAAAGTACAGGTGTTTGTTGTACTGTCTGTCAGATCTAGTGTTGTATTGAGCCCTCTTACACAATCGGAGATAAAGAGTATATATTTACATATGTCTAGAGATCTGCATGTTAAACTTAAAATTTTAAAAGTATAAATATAGAAACAAAGAAAACAGTATTGCAGATTTATTGCCTCAATCTTCCATATCCAAAGGATATTTTTTTCATATTTCAAATTTGTGCTAAATTTATATACAAAGTATCTCATGTTAAATTACCAGGTAAGAATAGAATTGGATTTTTTTCCTGTCAGAACTAATGCACTCATTACATCGTAATTGGGCAAGTTATTATAATAATGTAATTACGATAATCTTCTGAGGTTATAAACTTCAATGTGGCAAATTATGATAAATGCTTATCAATAATTTACTTCAACTGACTCACAAAGCAACGGGACTGGTGCATTTATTCAGTTGGTAAAATTATTATATATCCTGTTTCACTGGTGTATGCATTAATCAATTTATTCCATTGACAAA
The DNA here is from genome assembly GCF_902652985.1 of Pecten maximus. Lineage (NCBI taxonomy): Eukaryota > Metazoa > Mollusca > Bivalvia > Pectinida > Pectinidae > Pecten > Pecten maximus. The sequence continues at coordinate 31,173,662 of NC_047021.1, forward strand.
TCGGTAGATTTCATCTTTAAAAAAGCAACGTCGGTGCCATAAACACTGATACCCGTATCTGTTAGCATATAATGGCCGACAGTTTAATTACGGTGTGACGCTGGTCATTTCTGGATGAACACACACAACTAGAGTTGAACAATACTTCTACATTTGATCTGTCCCGTGTTGTCATGTAATTGTATGATATCACATGATAGATGTATTGACCAAATATGGCAATGTTATTTGCTCCAGCTCAATTAACTTTGTCAATTAGTTGACTAATGTCATAATGAGTAATGGGTTATAGATTCAACCTAGATACTGAGGAAACAGCAAGCTGAATTTCTGTGTTGAATGAATTATTTATCGTACTCTTGTGTTGAAATTATTACAGGTTCGAGTCGGAGAGAGAGATGAAAACGTAGAAAGATGCTTTGTTAACGATTGTTATGTGAAGAAAATATGTTTTATTCATTAATCATTCTATCGGGTTGAATTTGTTATTACTAATACTGTCAAATTGATGTTGCTTTATATAGGTTGTTGCTAACATTAAAGAATTGAACATGTAGATTTGTTTGACTCCAGGCTACAACTCCAATGTATTAAGGGGAACTAAACTGATGGTACTGAGATACTAGGGGTTAGAATTAATATAGATATTGTCTGATTCCAAGGTCATACATAAATCTGCTTATGGTTCTTGTTAATGAAAATAAACAAATAATAACAGGCAGTAGTTGTCAGGTCCCTGTGTTTCCTGGGTCACACACTTGATCAGGCTAGCATTTGGTTCCTGTGTCAGCTAGCTCAGCTCTCAGGTCCCTGTGTTAGTTATCCTCGCTCTCAGATCCCTGTGCCAGACAATTGGTCAGCTACCTGGATGACAAGCTAGCTGCCAGGTCCTTGTATCAGACTATTGGTCAGCTTGCTGTGTGTTGAAGGTCAGGTCACGAGTCCCTGTGTCAGACTTTTGGTCAGCTTGCTGTGTGTTGAAGGCCATGTCAAGAGTTCCTGTGTGTCAGCTAGCCCAGCTTTCAGGCCCCTGTGTCAGACTATTGGTCAGCTTGCTGTGTGTTGAAGGACAGGTCACGGGTCCCTGTGTCAGACTATTGGTCAGCTTGCAGTGTGTTGAAGACCAGGTCACGAGTCCCTGTGTCAGACTATTGGTCAGCTTGCTGTGTGTTGAAGAACAGGTCACCAGTCCCTGTGTCAGACTATTGTTCAGCTTACAGTGTGTTGAAGGCCAGGTCACCAGTCCCTGTGTCAGACTATTGGTGAGCTTGCTGTGTGTTGAAGGCCAGGTCACGAGTTCCTGTGATGATGATGGGTTGAGTAACACTTAAATATTCCTTTGTTCCGGACATAACAATGACCCGCTGTGTGATATCATTTGAAGCAAATCATACAAAGTGATCTCTGCTATAGGACACTAACCGCAATGTATACACAAATTTGGCTGTAATTTCAGCACGCAAATGTCATTGACTTCATTTAGCTAAGCTTGTTGATGGAAAAAGTTATTTTCATTTGACAATGAACAATTTCCGTAGGGAGGGCAGGCGAATCCGATACTGGACATTCATGTTGGACAGGAAATTTTGTATGATGTTCCTGCATTGTGTGTATAAACGTATTTCAGTTGTAATGTTTGGATCAAATTACTATCATTTTACGGGTGTAACAATACGAAATCCAATAGAACTAACGTAAACAGAATATTGGATCTCATCCTTTACTTCTGTCAAATACGACTTAACAAAATGATTGGTTAACTGCCCCTGACAAAGACTCAAATTATCTCCGATTCTCAGGGTGTTATTTTGTCTATACAAATACCACTGATCTATATGAGACACAGTATTCATGACAATAGGGGGGACATATTCAGCACATACCATAAAATACATAACTATTTAACCCTGGTAATTTTCTAATGGTATCTTTCAAAGCATCCCTGATGATCGACTCTCTGTGTCTGATGTTTAATAACGTTGCCTTTTATAGATGTTGTTCCATTTCATCACACATTGCAGTCATATATAGAAATTCTTCATCTCAAAGTTTGGTACTGATCCACCTCACTGCAGCCACAACCAAAATGGCGTGGGGAATTTTCCTAATTTTGATATCAAAGGTCGCCATAGTGACAATTTGACAAAGTCGACATGATGAGTTTTGTGACTTTTGCTGTTGTATGTAATCAACATAGAAGTTATAAATAATTTATATTTTATTGAAGTTGATATATTGTTTAGAGACTCCAATTCTCTCTTGAGATCATTGGTATTTATTGAATTTCAAGCTTCTGTTTGAATCAGACCTCTGAATAAATACAAACCTGAACTAGACTGATTTTACACAATTGAACAGCTGATAAAATTATAATAAATATAGATCCCTTCGGATGACATGGCACCTAATCAAAGTACCATGACGTCACACATCAGTATAATATATATTATGACAATGGGTGTTCCCAAAGTACCTTACTAAAATAGACACCAAAAAGTAAAGCATGATCTTGATAAAGTAAATGATTGTTGCTTTGAAAATCAGGTCTAGCAAATGTTTGTTTAAAAGGAATTTTTGTATCCATATCCAACTCGTTAATAGGGTTTAATTCACCGATCCAACCAGAAAAGTTCAGGTATGGGGTCACATGCTCGCCCATATGATTTTTCTGCTGATCAATTCTCCAAATTCCTTTTGTATATTAATTGAACACCTTACTCACTATAATTTGGTCCAAAAACAAGAGTGACTCAAATATCAGTTGAAGAAATAATTCTTCAGTTTTGATATCCTTGCTTTTATCTAAGCGGGGCGGGCTCTGTATACCATCAGGTTTCCTCCTAAAAGCTAGTAGATCATAAAAGTTTTTTTGTTTTTTTTTTTTAACAATCCTTATTGACCTGTATCATGTGAATAAGGAGATATGTTTACAAATGTTTCGCTTAATTTGTAGAAAACAATTTACTTTTCACAATTTTTTTATAATTAATCACAGTTGAGTTTGATGTTTGGTCCTGCAGTGTACTGTATAAATACTGATATTGACTCCAGGCGTAACGGCGGTAAATACTGATAATACCAGCTTTATTGAACCACGTAATTATAGAAGATATAATGATTTTGGTGTTGTCTATTGTGCGGGGATCATCAAGTTTGTCTGTTTAGCAGATGTCACCGTGTGTTTATATTATAAATACTCTATAACCTTGGGGAAGATGTATTGATTTTTTTTTGTTAGTACGAGTATAAAACATCATCAACACGGCATTGAACGAATTATGTATCTAGCCCTTGTTAAATCCTTCACATTAAATCTGCTTGAAGGCAAAATAGGTTGATCATATGGATGTATTAAATTGGCTAACAACATTAGGACAAGGTGAAAATTATCCTATTTCAAACCAATCAATATGTGTAATGGATTTTCATTTTTTCGATATTTTTTAATCAGTTTTTTCAAATGATGTCAAGTTTACACAGGTTATTAGACTGACCCGAATATATATACTGCTTGTACACGGAAGGTCGTGATATATATATAGGCTTGTCATACAGCGACACACTCTATAGAGATCACAATACACGTTTGTTTAAGAGATTGTAATATCTCGCTGGCCCATTTTTCAGCTATAATATGTGTGTCTGTTAAAATTGAAAGTGTTGAAATAATCTGTGGGTTGTTCCCAACAAAGCATGGCTGATTGACGCTTATTGTACGACTGTTGTGGCAGACTCATTGTGTAACGAGGACAGGTGTTCATGTTGACCCGTAACACCTCTTTAGGTACGTCTGTAATTACAAGCTTCGCCGTAAACAGGCTGGAAAAACAGCTGCAGAATCAGATACGTCACACGAATCATATAGCCACTTATGGTCGTCACAGGTACGGTTGCACATTGATGACAAACGGTTGATGGTCCAGGTATCAACTTGTCAGCTACACAGAGGGGAACTAATGCTCTACCTTAAGGGCGAAATGATTTAATTCAGCACACGACCTCGTCAAAGCAATGTTTATGATACCGATTTATGATAGAATTATACATTTTTACCTGTGTGGATGGTGATTTAAACCACTTGGAGTTTGTACGCTAATGGACAGTTAGGAATGCGTTGGACTTGATCAAGGTGAGATCGTCTTTGATATTTACCTGTATGATAAATATATTATATACTGGCTTTGTAATCAAACATATGGGGAATCTGTCTCCTGTCTCTTTGATATCCATTTGATGACTTTGTCAGGAAATAATTGGATCATTGTTAATATGTATGGTTTGAGATGTTTTTATGGCATGGAACAGGCAGAGTTGGTGAGTACAGGCAACAGAGAAAGAACATGTAATTATTTTCTATAGATTTGTTTTATTCTTTGTAATCTACACTCCCATTAATCTAGTGATGTTATTATATTATATTGAGACTGTAATTAGGTAATTTTTTTATCAATTACACATAATTTTCAGACAGATTTTTCTGTTGATGTTTGATCAAAGCAGACATTAGTGAGTAATTTTCTGTAAATACTTTTTATTCTCAATGACAGGCCTTAATGTATTTATCCAGTTATAAACCCTGATATAACAGATCAGTCATTGTCCTCAATAAGCCCTATAATATATATAGTGTTCATTGATTTGTTATATAGCTTAATTAATGATATACACAAGGTCACTATGATGAAAGCTCTGTGACACTTCAACCTGCTAAAAAATGTTGTTCTTGCAATGATTAACAGTCTGAAGTTCTAAACAGGATCTTAATGACAAATTGTGTATTTACACCGGAGGTCCCCGGGGATCTTTTATAACATTGAACTACAGCAGAAAAAAATTAAAAATACATCACTTTACGCGATCCTTATCATTGGTTTAATGAAATTCGAAATTAGAGTAATTTGATTTTTAGTATAATTTTGTCAATGAAATTATATAACAGAATATATAACAGAATTTGAATGTAATTCCTGGTAATGCTATAGGCAGACTTGATGTCAACGTAACCATTTGATAATCTCATCTTTGAGGATAAAGCTCGGTGAATTGTAAAACAATTTTAGTATTCTACTCCCTAGCACATCTTCAACTGATTTTTTGTAAAAGATGCAAAAAAAAATTCTCATTAGGCAAGTTTCCAATTTCAAAGACATATAACTGTTTGGTGAGTGTATATAAGTATCGATCATGTTTACGGACAGGGTGTTTATAAGGTAATGTCCTTTATAAGATTATGACGAAGACAGGCTTACACGCTTAGATAAATGAAGTTGCATGTTACGTTATATATATATCGGACCTGTTTACGGAGTGAGATCAATACTCTTGTCTAAAGATGAACTTTATTCCACGTATTGTGTCACCGTTCCTTTAAATAATTAAAATATACATTTATATTGACTCACATATTGGAAACAATTATTTGCAAAAAACAAGTATATATATACACAAGTACATCTGTAGCTGTATACTTTTTATGTATTATTGACTTGTTGAACGATTCCGGGCCCGTGATATTGATTGAGTCTACTCGACTAGAGCCGTTTCATGGTCTTACGCAGAGAAACACTGGTATATTGTTTTGAATTATTTAAACTGCATTGTTACATATTTTAATAACTATCAATGCTTATTGACTTGTCGGGATCGTGGGATCTCTATTCAATATTGACAAGTCTTTAAAGTGGGGGAAACCAATGAATTAAAAATGAACAGGACTTTCCTGTATTGCATCAAATGGCCAAGGTGCGAGTAATTCTAAATGTATCGAACTCAGTTGATATGGGACTGGTTTTATAAAGATCAATTAAAATTTAAAGATTACAGCCAGAGTTTTCAGCACTGGTAGTAGTTACATTTTTAATGCCAGTATGGTTTGGTTCTGTTTTTAGGTCTTCGTAAAAGTTAAGGTCATATAAAGATAGTATATATATATGGAATGGTCTCACCACATGCAGAAGTGTACACAATACTCAATCAGAGGGACTCTCATCGCTGCAAATACCATATTTCACTGTTGTAAGCCCTAGAGTTAAGTCCTTCAAAAGGAAACTGAATGATTTCTGAACTGAATTATTCCTCCATTTTAATTCCGAAATTGACTTTTGAGATAAGTAAATTTAAATATGTAAACTATATGTACCCACTAAGAGTTCAAGTTCAATACAGGATATTGGATTATATCATTGATAGAACTCGAGCTGCCATACAAAAATAATGTATATCAATCACAAGTATCTATTTATCTGATCGTAGCTAAGGTCATCACTATTATAGACCTAAAAATAGTCTTAGTGTCAACCATTTACAATATATCCATTGACAGAATCCTCATTTCTGTAGAGACATTATATTCTTGCAATGTATTCTTCAAAGTGATTGGTTTACCCAGATAAGAAAAATCCAGACAGACAAAAACAAAATGCCAAAAAAATACATGTGCTGTCTGAATGACCTGTTTCCAAATGTCTGAAATAGCCGGTAGATATTTGTGATGTGTTTATAAGTACTTTCTAGAGTAATCTGAACTATGTACAGCCAAATGTGTAGTTTTCTGATCACTAAATCAGGTAAAGGATTAATGGCGACAGTGAAATGCAGAAAGTACATAAAAATAGAAAACATGATAAGGTTATATTCGTAAAACCAACAAGGCTTAGGAAGATGTTGCCGTAATCTTTCACCAGAACACCTGTCTTCGTTTCATGGTTTTTTCATTGTGTTACTGATACCATTTCCAGATTAGATATGGAGAATGTTTGAATACTAAGAAGATTTTCCTTTTAAAGTTTCTGATCTCCTTAGATAGTTCATTCTGTCATAATATATAGGAGTGTTGAAGACATGGCTATATTTTATCTGTAGGTGTAGATTTTCGGGTCAGAACACTGACAACTTTTTCTAAAATTCTACAGAATGTAAATAATCCTTATTTTGTTAATTACAATAAGCAAATAACAAAATATACAAACATTTATGGTAGTTTGCAGTCTTACAAGCTTCAGTTCAAAGTTCAATGTTTTTTCAGCTTCTCTGTTCTTGCTTGAAAGCATATTGGCAGAGTGGCATTTGGTGCATGGTATTTTAGTCCATAAATATTTTGTCACATTTCACGGTTGATTTTCTGCTCTGTCTCTCACCATGTAGATATCAACATGGTAGAAGGTTTTCTTGTTGGTGCTGATTTGATCCTCAGCAGACACCCTTTCATGACAGATTTGTGAGAACAATTGCGGCTTTAGGCTGAAACCTCCAAACAGGTTTCAGTCTGTATGTTAGAAGAAGACATACTGGCATATTGAGAGAGATCGGCAAATTGGACATGTGGTGCAAAGGGGAAAGAAAAACAGAACAATTCTTAAGAAATCTGTTTAATTTCTGTTGGCAAAGTTTCAGAAACGTAAAATGAAGTATGTATTTTAAAGTATAAACTTGGTAATTAACAGAGGATACAAATCAGATTAATAGATTTGATTAAACATGAATAGGGAAAGTTTTGTATTAAAATTTAGGTTTCATGAAAATGTCTTCCACACTTTTAATCAATGGTTTCAATTCTGACAGTTGCTTTGTTCTTTAAGATTTGATATATCAAAAGAAAACTTGCTTCAATTAGATCTGTATTACACACTGCTATTAATTTTTTAACTGAAATACATTTTTTCCATAAAATAATTTTGCCATGGATATTATATGGTAGTTATATTTTTACTGAAGTGTACGAGTCACAATATAACTTCAGCAAGAACTGCAGAGATGGTACAAATTTTGTGTCAAATGTCAATCTTCACTTCAAAAACATATTTTCTCATGGACATGTTTTCAGGGTTGAACTTTTTATCTGTCTTAGTATACGAAGCGATTCACACAGATGAATATTTTAAGGATTCTGAATGAAATTTTTAATCTTTTACAACATGAATAAAACATCACTGGTCGACAAAATCGGAAAAATGTTACATGGCATTTCATTGATATCAAATCAACCTAGCAAATGTCAAAACACACTGCCATAGGGTTCTATTAATAAAACACAGAGTTCTTCGGTATCCAGGATCTGATTTGGTGATCCGAAAACTGGATCAGAAAACAGGATTTTGGTACTTAGATTTTTAAAATTTGTGTATATATTTATGTCACTCTATGTAGATGTTCAAACAATCGAGCTATTATATGTTGTTCAAGCGAGAAAGGACATTTACAGGAAACTCGGCCAGTGTGACAATTTCCTACCACAATCCTCTACTTGGAAGGAAGCTCACAAAACATACACAGATGCACAGCTGGATTGAAATGTCCATGCATGAATGATTCTGAAATTGACAGGTTCATATGAAATGGATATTGCAATCCTAGTCGGTTCGACTGGCAGTGGGAAGTTGTTTTTGAGGAAATTGTTTTTCGAGAGTCTGGTTTAGTCATCCTTGGATTAATCTCGCCTGCTCAGCTGGACGATACACATAATACCTGTATAAGATTTCTCATCATTCGCCTGATTTTTAGAATTCTTTAGGTGTCCAGGATATCCTTTGTGTGTGGTGAGAATTTAACTATTTTACTGTCTACATGCCCTTATACTCGGAGGACTTCAGCTCTTTGTGAAAGGATTTGTATGCTTTTATTTAATCTGTCTATTTTTCTGTCTGCCCATCTTTCTGTTTGCTTGTCTTTCAATCTTTTTATTTCTCTTTTCTTTACGTAAATAATTTTCAGCTGATATCATTTTCAATTTGTCTGTCTGTCAACGATATTATCTCTCTCGGTCTGTTCATCCTCTCTCTCTGTCTGTTCATCCTTCATGTTTCTATAACAATGTTTGAAACAATTATCTGCATCCATCTGTCTATTAATTTGCCTGTCCATCAGTTAATACCCTAAAACTTGTACATTCATAAATTGAAGACACCTGTCCATAACGGATGTTCCTAAATTGAAGACACCTGTCCAAAACGGACATTCCTAAATTGTAGACACTTGTCCATAACGGACATTCCTAAATTGTAGACACCTGTCCATACGCACATTCCTAAATTGTAGACACCTGTCCATTACGGACATTCCTAAATTGTAGACACTTGTCCATAACGGACATTCCTAAATTGTAGACACCTGTCCATTACGGACATTCCTAAATTGTAGACACCTGTCCATAACGGACATTCCTAAATTGTAGACACCTGTCCATTACGGACATTCCTAAATTGTAGACACCTGTCCATTACGGACATTCCTAAATTGTAGACACCTGTCCATAACGGACATTCCTAAATTGTAGACACTTGTCCATAACGGACAACATCAGAAATCCCCTATGATGAATATATATATTTAATATTCAATCAAAATGAATAATTTTATCTACTCACAGACCTTAACTGAATCTATCTTCAAATAATGAATCACCAGATGTATAATGTATGATTCTGTTTCCTGATGTCAATTTGTAGTATGTTTGGTACTGTGTGTTATATGTGGGTGTCTAAAACACCAACACATACACACACCTTAGTCCTCTCCACCTCATCCTGGGTCAGATTTTATTCTGATTCAAAGGTATGTCTGTTTGTTGTGTACACATATAATTATAGGGTTCGTCAATCATCTCAATCTCTTTGTTGTTTACATGAAATTGATCACATATAATACATAGGTGAAACGGCACTTGTGGTTGAACTTAGGATGATGTCACGAGATATGACAGTAAAGATGTGACAGTAAAGATGTGACTGTAGAGATGTGACTGTAAAGATACAATAAAGATGTAACAGTAAAGATGTGACAGTAAAGATGTGGCAGTAGAGATGTGACAGTAAAAATGTGACTATAGAGATGTGACAGTAAAGATGTGACAATAGAGATGTGACAGTAAAGATGTGACTGTAGAGATGTGACTAAAGATGTGACTGTAAAGATATGTCACAGTAGAGATGTGACTGTAAAGATGTGACTGTAGAGATGTGACTAAAAATGTGACTGTAGAGATGTGACTGTAGAGATGTGACTGTAGAGATGTGACAGTAGAGATGTGACAGTAGAGATGTGACTGTAGAGATGTGACTAAAAATGTGACTGTAGAGATGTGACTGTAGAGATGTGACTGTAGAGATGTGACTGTAGAGATATGACTGTAGAGATGTGACTGTAGAGATGTGACTCTAAAGATGTGACAGTAAAGATGTGACAGTAGAGATGTGACAGTAAAGATGTGACTGTAGAGATACAGTAAAGATGTAACTGTAGAGATGTGACAGTAAAGATGTGACAGTAAAGATGTGACTGTAGAGATGTGACTGTAGAGATGTGACAGTAAAGATGTGACAGTAAAGATGTGACAGTAAGGATGTGACTGTAGAGATGTGACAGTAAAGATATGACTGTAGAGATACAGTAAAGATGTAACAGTAGAGATGTGACTGTAGAGATGTGACTGTAGAGATGTGACTGTAGAGATGTGACTGTAGAGATGTGACAGTAAAGATGTGACTGTAGAGATGTGACAGTAAAGATGTGACAGTAGAGATGTGACAGTAAAGATGTGACAGTAGAGATGTGACAGTAGGGATGTGACAGGGATGTGTGACAGTAGATAATTGTCACAGTAGATATGTCACAGTAGAGATTTGACAGTAAAGATGTGACAGTAGGGATGTGACAGTAGAGAATGTCACAGTAGAGATGTCACACTGTAAAGATGTCACAGTAGTGTGTATCATATAACCTGCTCGGTTTTAAGTGTGTGTTTCATGGACAGCTGGTACAACAGTATACTGATAACCCGCTTTGTCTAAATACTAGACGTGCAGATTCTGCAGTGATTATTTGTTTATTCTACCTGCAGTTGATCATCTGCTTTTAAACATCAGGAACCGGGCACTCACCATATTATGGAGTAGGTAAGAGGCCATGGAAGGGATATATGTGCCCTGAGGCCAGCAAAAGGGGTGGGGTGGGGGGGGGGGGGGGGGCTTACAAGAAGGACTGATGTCATTAAAACGGAAGGATTTGATTCATGGAGAGATAGCAGTTGGTTAATACATTTTATTTTAAATTTTGATCCAAATCCAATGAATTTTTAGAATATTGAGCAATTTTTAGCATGACTGTAAGTCCTTTGTTTTGGAAACAGGATATTGTAACATCCTATTATCCCATTGGATTGTTAATGGCCTCGGAAGGCGTCACCCACATGTTGGATGAATCAGATTTAAAATGTTGTTTGACTCTAGCCTTGGTCACAAAGACACCTAGATTTGAAAAGTATAACATAATTAAATCTTCCACTTCCAAATTATTATTGAGATGAATTTTTTCAGGGGTTAATTTTTTTGTTGATTGTATACAGACAGGCTTAGTGGAAATATATATATATATATGTATTTGTTCAGGTTACACAGGGTTACATAGAAATGTATTGCAGTGGGACCTAGTTGTCTGGTTTATACAGGTGTCCAGATTATACAGGGTTACATAGAAATGTATACAGAGGGACCTAGTTGTCTGGTTTATACAGGTGTCCAGATTATACAGGGTTACACAGAAATGTATACAGTGGGACCTAGTTGTCCGGTTTATACAGGTGTCCAGATTATATATGGTAACATAGAAATGTATACAGTGGGACCAAGTTGTCTGGTTTATACAGGTGTCCAGATTATACAGGGTTACATAGAAATGTACACAGTCGTACCTAGTTGGTTAAAACAGCTGTCCAGATTATAAAGGATCAGTTTAATCAAGTTGTTATTTGAGATGATGTTATGAAACAGAATATAAAAAAATTACTTGACATTCATAATCTTATGAATTATGAATTATTTATGTAACTCATTATACAGTATACCTAGCCATGAAATGGATTCTCCTCGCTCCCACATTAAACATATTATATAGGTCTTTATCACGACAGGGAATGACATTCGTATAATTATGTAAACATGTGTGAGATTAAAATGTGGGTAAACACTGGGGTTATTTCAGTGTGTGTTCACTTAGGTCACAGATAGATGTGAGAAACTTTTTACAGGGAGACAAACTTGATATCAGATAGATAACAACAGATTCAGTGACTTTTTACACCAGGCCCTAGTGCTTTCCGACTTCCTAAAACTGTTTAAAAAGTTTGAACAAGTAAGTAAAATTTATAAAATTTCTACAAATCTTATGCTTTTCAACCTTCTGCATCTTCTTGTTTTTATTTGAAAGTTTAAATTAAAGAATGAAATGTTTTTGTAATTTAAGACCAGATAATGTAGTTGTCAAACTTTAAACTTTTTCCCAGCGATCATGTGACCTTGACCTTGACGGAGGCCTCTAGTGTATTTTTCATTCATTCATTCATTCTCGACCTCGAACCAGTTAATTTCTCTATCTCTCTGCAGGGCTTCTCTCTCGTACAACCAATACGTGGTGTCCGTGACATCTTCACTATAATATAGCCTAATGGGCTATCAGCCATTCGTTATTACACCTTTTCTACGTTTTTATCATGTTTGAACGCACCTGTAGAAAATCGCGTTTAGCTAGGTGCAATTCAAATACTAGCAGTGTATGGAAGATCGCGTGTGCACAAGTAGGTTTTAAATACAGCAGTGTGTTGTCACATGTGAGCTGAATTTTATCCACAATTTTGATTCTTGTCACACGCGATACAGATTTATACTTGTCGAGCATGAAGATATGAGGGGTATTAATAACATGTTACTAAAATTCAAAATATATTCCACTACTTGTTTATTTTTTCCCAAATGTTTATCATATGAAAGACACCATTGAACTTGTGTTGATATTTCTCTATTTAGATGGAAGTCAGGTGTGTGTGCGGGTTAATGATGTTTGTGAGAAGGTTTTAAGGATCGGACAGGTGTGCTCGTTATAACACCTGGTAGAATGCCTTGTGTAGTGTTAGTCATGCTTCCAGTGGATAACACTGGTGCTATTAAAAATGTCAAATCTCTGATGCAAGGTGTTGTATAATATTTTCATCCATAAACTCGGATGTTGAAGTTTGCATGTAAACTTTAGGGTGTGCCGACTGCCGCTCTCAAGTACTGTAGTGTAATATCCCTAGAACTTTTTAAAAATTTTACTTCACTTCAAGATAGTTGTATTTCATTTTGTCATCAAGCTCTTAATCAAACTGCATAATCCAAGTATCTTTTCACATTTCAAAAGTATTTTTGGACATTTTGCAAATATTTGTTTTCATAAGATAATGATCAAACTCTGTTTACCTATTAAAGAACAATTATAGAACAATAAATGTTGGGTTTATATCACTAATACTAGAAGTATGCTAAATTAATTTTATATCTTTAAAATCTGTTTATCAATTTATATCTTCAGTTTAAAAACTGGTTTATGTTTAAGTTTTAAGTACTTTTGGAGTGATTACAGCAATGCTCTATTCATCATTGAAAAAAATGTCACTTCATTTAATTTTATCTGGAATATTCAAAATTGTGTATTTTGTTTTTCAGATGGAGGAACTTAAGGGAAAGAACAAAGATGTATAAGACTTTGAGGGACCAGGAACAAGTGTTAACAGGACTCAGAATGACTTAACGTAGCTGACTAGGACAGAATTGACGCATGAGAGTGGACTGTGAGATTGACCATTCGGGAGCATGGAGAGAAAATGTATCTTGATGATATGGGTGTGTAGCCTTGTGTTGCTAGGCGCCAAGTTACTACACGGAGAAAATGTATACTCAAAACAGGAGGCAAATCTTTTGCCTCTGTCAGGAAGTAGAACTACACCATTTCTCAATCATATGGTGATACATAAAAATCTCTTATATATTGGCGCTGTCAACGGGATATTTAAACTGAGCTTCAGTTTGACTGTTTTGGCTAATGTGTCAACAGGTCCACAGAATGATAGTGCCCTCTGTGACCTGCCTCCATCCAGGGATCGGTGCATGCATAAAAAATCCCTGCGTGACAATGTCAACAAAGTGCTTCTTATCCACGAGCCAAAAGGAGAGCGCCCCATCCTCATTACATGCGGTAGTGTTTTCCAAGGAGCCTGTGAAACTAGATTCTCCAATAACCTTCATGTAAGCAGAAAGTACTACGGTCAGTTGGACAGTATGACCAATGATCTCCCTTTACAGGATGTGTATGCCATAGCGGCAGATACTGAAAATGGTTCAACAGTGGCCTATATAGCACCTGGAATGAGCGGCAATGACGTCATGTACATTGCTTCCACGTACACTGGTACTAATAATCGCCTCATCCGACAAAACATTCCAGCCATAAGTACGCGTAAACTTAGTCCAAGAGACAAAATTTTCAGCTATAACAACATTGACACCTCACCAATCACGCCGCGTGCCTCGAGTGTTTCGATCAAGGCGAGTATACGTACTACATTTCTTGTGAATTACGTTACTGGATTTACATCAGGAAATTTTAGTTACTTCGTGACAACACAGCCATCACAAAATAAAGACAGTCCGAATACAATCACGAAACTTATCCATTTGTGTCAACAGGACCAATGGCTCACTTCTTATGTGGATTTACCTTTAGTATGTAAAACAGAGAGAGGCAAAGTGTTCAACAAAGTGACGTCTGCTCGTGTGATCCAGCCAGCAAAAATTCTTCAGAAGTCCATGATGCTCCAGCCTGGCGCAGAGGAGGTTCTAGTTGCTACGTTTACAGATGACGCTGAGAGGAACTCTGCTGTGTGTCTGTTCGGGATGGGAGAGGTTCGCAGGAAAGTTGTCGCCAATGTGAGGCTGTGCAGAACAGGGAACTCATCGGCAAACGGAAACAAATACATAGAGAGTGGATCTGAATGTAAATTAGTTGTAAGTACAAATGATACATGTATAATCATATGTTGACCATAAATATCAGAATTATTCCCCAGTTAAAACCTATTAGGTCAGTTAGCAATGTTTGTCAACCATTTAAGATGTGACTTAATATTGGGTTCACTGTTGTCTGGGTTTTTTTGTGTTTTTGGGAAAGAACTCAGTCCACAAAATTGTGTCAATAGAAATAAGATGGAGGCTGTCATGTTGAATCTCACTTCATCACAATGAAGCTACAAGTTGAAAAGTCATCAACTTTAATATCTGAACATTGACCTATATTTTTGACCTCACTGACATACATGTAGGTGCATTTTGTCCCATTTCTTAGGCTCAGATTCTATCATAGTGGAATGTGACATTTCCGAATGATAACATTATGTCACTTCCCGCTACTCCTGTGGTCTGTTTAAGATTTATCAAAGGCAGTACACTGGGGACAACTGTACATTGTACATTTACATACCCCAATCTACTGTTCAGCAGAATGACCTAACGAGAAATTCCCTCAATTTCTCCATCTAATGTTCAACAATTTGAACTTAAGAGAAATTTCCTCAATTTCCCCATCCACTGTTCTGCAGATTGAGCTAAAGAGAAATTCCCTCAATTTCTTCATATAGTATTCCACAAATTGAGTTTAAGATAAATTCCCTCAATTTCCCCATCTACTGTTCTGCAGATTAAGCTAAAGAGAAATTCCCTCCAGCAAGAAACTAGATGATCGTAATCATTTAAACTACAGCTCCAAATGTAGTCCAAGAAAGACAACTCCTGACATTCTGTAAACATGATTTAACCTCATCTCCAACATAACAGCTCACCCTATTACATAACAACATGACAGCTCACCCTATTACATACCAACATAACAGCTCACCCTATTACATAACAACATGACAGCTCACCCTATTACATACCAACATGCAGAGACGGGGTCTTCATGAAAACATCACATGTAACAGGTTTCTTGATTGACTCCTCCACACAAAATTTACCTAATCCACACTCGCCAAGTGCCATGATTTACCCAAGAAACCCTGGTAAATACTGGCCGCAATATACCGCTCTGCTAGAGACAACTTCTCTTTAGCTTGGCCATGACCCAATGGGGTCAACCCAGAGCTAGCAAAGAGTTATCTTGTGGGTACAGAAGATGCGGTAGGGATGGTATAAATATTGAGTAAAATTGACAGACCTCTTTTATGTGTAGTGGAAATGGACTGGGCTAAACATTTGAAAATTTAGATCGCTTATGGTCATATAAGGTGATCTATACTCTCCACATCCTACCACTAGGCTAAAGGGAAATTCCCTCTAGCCGGAGCTAGTAAGGTGATATTTACTCTCCACTTTTACACTACAGACCTCCTTCCTAAGTCGTCATCTCCAAAGATACCAGGTTCTGTTGCTCCAAGAAAGCCTATTAATCTCCTATAGCTTTCACTAGGAGTGGTCAATGATACCAACTCTGTAATTGGAAGGCGTGATGAAAAAATGTCCTTCTCAGTCTGGGCCTCAAACTAGTGGCCTCTCGCTTTCTGAGTGGATACCCTACCACTAAGTTAAAGGGAAATTCCCACTAGTTTGAGCTATTAAATTGACCTAATACTCTCCACACCCTACTACTAAGTTAAAGGGAAATTCCCACTAGTCTGAGCTAGAAAAGTGACCTTATATTCTCCACTTTTGTCTATATGTTTCACCATATATATTTTGTGAGACAGGATGTTACTAAAAGTTGTCTGCCCTTGTTTTTCCTAGGACATGATGGAAAGTGATGAGTCATTGCTGTGTTTCACAGTCATGTCACAGAAATTCACCCGAATAGCCGGCATCTTACCAGTAGAGGCTCAACCTGTCCTTGTATACAAAAATACGACCTTGACATCCATCGCCCTGTCAACCACAACAGATTTTACTGTCGCTTTCCTTGGAACAAACTATGGGAACATCAAAAAGGTAAAAAACAATTGATGTAAACTGTAAAGAATGATGAAAATATGAATAAAACAACAGAAATGAAAGATAAAAAATGAAAATAATCTTGCCAGTCATCTAAACTCAATTCTTTTGCTAATACCCCATCAAAAGTTAAAAATTTCAGTCTTTGAGTAATTACCGTTAACATTAACATTATTACGCGTGATCCTGTATCTGATATTTTGATAACGCCTACAGATTGTCATCAACTCCAACTTGAGTGCCACAGAATACGACCAGAATCTGCAGACAGACTTGACCATTGACCCTCGTAGTTCTATCAACAAGGACATGCAGCTTGACCCTACCAATCAGTACCTCTTTGCTATGAGTGATAAAGTGGTATGTTTCTGTATACACTTTATCTTACCTGGTTTAGCCTAACACTATTCTCGATTGCCGTCCTATATGTTGTGTAGAGTGGTAGCCACCAGCTACTACATGTAACAAATGACCCTAGTTATACATTCAGCAGGCAAACAAGTTAATTAGAACCTCTACATTATACACACCAATTGTTTGATAATGTCAGCATATATCAAGGTCGTTTCTTTATGCCTTTCAATAAAGCATCAACCTCATTACAATGCCAAACTTTTAATAGCAGAACGGTGAAACGGCAGAAAGGTATTCATTTCTTTATACCAAAATAAGATTGTCAATAGTTGTTTACTTTTGAAGAAAGTAATGTACTTTCCATATATTAATATTATTATATTATATCTGCCCATCTGCAGGTTGCCAAACTGCGTGTGGAAAATTGTCAGCGCCACTCCAGTTGTCATGAATGTCTGTCGAGCCAGGATCCCTACTGTGGCTGGTGTACCCTGGAAAACAGGTAAGTCAGGTCCAGACCTTAAAGATACAGTAGTATATTTATACTCTTGAAACAAACAAAACAATATCTAATGAATTATATGGTTTTATAAATGACTGTCATTTCAGGTGATATTCTTATAAGATATTCTCAATGTCATCAATTTGTACTGTTTTTCCAGATGTACTGTCAGAGGCGCCTGTTCTAACCACGATGTTGACCGATGGGCAAACGGTCAAGTTGGAAACTGCATCACTATTATGGACATTTCTCCTCCCAGTGCCTCAGCCTCCGTAGTCATCAAGGTATGGCACTGTAATCGGGTTATGACCTTTGACCTAATAGATTGTATAAGGTCATGACCCATGACCTTTCATATTGTATTGCCTTTAAACTTTGTTTCAAGTGTAGTATACGGCAGTGTGTTTGTGTTTTTTTTTTTTAAGTTTTGAAGCTTTTTTGTATCTTTGTTGTTTTGGGGTCAAAGGCGATATAAGATATATATTTATTACATACTGGTAATAAATTCCTAAAAAAAAACTTTGTGTGTAGCAGCTATATCTAAATTTAGTAACATAATTCATATAACACTTGAAAAATGTGAAAATTAATATTTAGGTAGGGTTTCACTATATTCAGTAGAGAAATATTTCTGATGGAGTTGGATCATTGCTGGTATTGTGTGGTGTGTGATTTCACATCTAGTATATATGTCCGCCCAGAAGACTGATTTTAATGTACAGCTCAGAATGCAGACAGACAAATCTTTCTGTAATCCCACCGTATCACTGCCATCTCCCAAGATTAAATTCTAATCTGAAACTATTTCTGTACAAGCCTAGAATATTTAACATGACCTGCGGAAACTTTATCCTTCTGAAAACAAACCATCTATTTAAAAAGGTTTGTTTTGAGTCTGGTCTGTTTTGAATTGGAAGAATGTAAAATCGTGTAAACAAAAACAAATTTTGCATCAACACCAGAGAGATTAAGATATTTTAGAAATTAAAAAAAAATCATTTGTACTTTAGTCAGTGTAAGGGGCACCGGGGCGGGGATGATGGGATGATCTATTACATTCTGCATGGTAACGTGCATGCAAGAGATTTCTCTCATTGTGTGCGAACTTTTGTGTACCAGCCATTTTGGATTTGTATAGCATGTGACTAGTTGGTATTGTAAGATTTTGTCAGCTTGAAGTTTAACATTATTTTAATCATTTAAATTTTCAACTTTAATCAAATAAAAAGTGAAAAAATTCTGCTTGTTCCTGTGGAGTCATTGGTTCAAGATGATATACATATGTATACAAAAAAGATTGATAATCAAAATATACAGCTAAGCTGACAAAACCTTATACAACTGAAGCCTGGACTCAGTTGTCGTCAATTTCATTAAGGTGATGACAGTACATTATTAAATTAAAATTTTAATCAGAAATAATTCGTTAATTATGATTTTTTTTTACAAAAATAGGAACACTATGGAATTCAAAATAATCACCATCAAGAAAAAAAGTTTTTAAAAATTTTTTTTTTAACATGTCTGAAAAAATGATAGATTGGTAATTTGTACTCAAACAAGTCATTACTTTAATGTAAACAGATAAAACTAGATCTAGTGAACTGCAAAGTGGAATAAGTCTAGTGTATACCACTTATTATATTTGATGCCTTTGAATATTGTTGAGATTGCCTGTTTAGAATCATAAATATGCATTAGCTGTTTAGAAATATCAATATTTAGCATCGTGATATAAAATCTTTATTTCAGTACAGAAATATAATCACAATTTACTGCTGTGATTTTTTCTTGATAATATTAAAAATGCTTTTGTTACGGAGTATGCCTGAACTGTATTTCTACCTTTAGGGACCTTCTCTGTCACGAAACGTATCAAGTGAATTGCACTGTGCAGATGTTTTTGTACACCCGTGCTAACGATATTATCAATTACAGGATATTGTAATTAATTGATGAGGTTCTCAACAGTGACAACCTGTGGGACTCCGCTGGGGTGTATACAAGTTCATTTGTTGATGGGTTCGTTATAATCAAATTATGAAAAAGCTTTAGATGCGTTTCATTTCATGTTGCTAATGTTGGATAACAGCCCAGTTAAGATTCTGGTTTTAAAACGGTCCATGATTTTTCTGAAAATAAAAAAATAAATGAAAATAAGATCAGACATCAGAATTTTGAAACACTAGGTAATCTTTTTGCCATAAACTGTTTCTAATTTCTTTTTTAATTCTAACTTAATTTTCTGTATCATTGTGTGTCTAGTCCAGGTTTTTGATCACAAGAAAAAGTCCTTGATTTTGTGTAGCAGACCAAAATCTCTAGCTATAAAATGTTTTCTTGATAAAGAAAAAAATTAAAAAAAAAAAAAAAATAAGTGACAAGAAAATCCAAGAGAAATTAAAACAAAAATACAAGAGAAAAAAAAATATTGGAAAATTTTAGACTATCACAAAGGAAAGTTTTAAATAAAAATACAGTATTTGTAGTATTTTTGGGAAAATGAGAATCAGAAGTTGAAAACTATGTTCTCCTCAGTGCATTATAACCTTTAACTTTTTTGTAGTCTAATTATATTTGATTTAAGTTTTTTTTAGCTTGACTCATCTCTCTAACTTTCTTGGTATCTCTAAGTGACATAGAAGGTCGGAGGTCTTCGTTATACTATTGTGGTGTATAAGAGAATGTCTTTAGTGATATGTGGTTTGATTTATAGTGTGATTTTTATTTTTATATCTGGTTTCATTTATAGTTGAATGGTTCTTTGATTGTAAGTACTAATTTGCTAGTCATGAGGGTTCCTGGTGTTGAGATCTATATCATGCACCATGTAACTTTCGCCGCTAAAGCTATTTCCGCTACTGTGGCTGGGGATAATACTGGATAGCGACTCGGCGCTTTACGCTGCTGCCATTGATAGTTAACCATTCATTCTAACATCACCACCTATAAAATCAAATTCCTAAATGTACAACATCACATGACATAGATACTAATGTACATTACATGTATATAACGTCATACTTCAATGATTTTATACAAGATCACATGCTAACTCTCATCAACTTATTAACTTTCACCTTTAATTAAATCATAACATTCTATTATTAAATCATTTATATTAGATTGTATAATTTTGGTCACATGTAGGATCAGTGATAAGTTAACTAGGCAATTTAATACTTTAATGTCTCTTTGTGGTTTGACAGTGAATTACATTTCATGAGCTGTTAATTGACACTGGTGAAATCTACATATTTATACAATCATGGACATTCATACTACTATTCAATAGGCTGTCTGAAAGCTGAGCTGGCTATTTAAAATAAGTCAAAAAATATTAATTAGCAAGTGTATTATATGCATCATATCGCCAACATTACAGTACATTTATTTTTATTTAGATATGTGTATAATTTATCGATACAATAAACTCCTGTAGTTATCTCCCCTGCCTCTATATGGCACAACTGGAAAAAAGTCAATGAAGCAAACTGCAGACATCAAATATACCTGACTGCAGTAAATTATTATTGCCATCAAATGATATACATGTATATATGTATTGTGAGATAAAAAGTTCCTGTCCACATGGAGTCAGGGTAATTATAGGAAAAATAACGAACATCATATATATATATATATTACATATAGTCCGCCTGAAGAAGCCTGTGAATTTAAGGAAGAAAGGCCTTGCGAAAGTCTTGAAATTCTGTTGTTGTTCTTTTAATGTTTCCCTTCACAAGGAATTCTTTGTGAAGGAAAATATTTTTTTTAAAAGAAAGACTTTTCTGCAAGGCCTCCTGCCTTCACAAACTTCTTCAGGCAGAAGAAAATATAGTCTCATCATAGGCTTTTAATTAATGTTCTCTAGTTTCAGCATGTAAATTGCTATAATATAACTAGCCTGTGTAACAAGGCTTCTCTCACTCCATCCATATATCTGCACACTGTAGATACCTATGGGATTACTAACACTAATTCTCAGAATATCCTACAGCTAACACTCATGAATTTACTTCTAAATTTATTATCTTTCTGTTGACAATAAAGCCACTCTGTTAAATAAGGTTTCGTGATTTTGATCACCGGATTGAATCTGATGTGTGAATCTTTCGTAAAAATAGCTGAATCTTGCATAAAATACTCCTTGTCGTATAAGATAGAGAATATTTCACATGATGTAATTTGCTAGCTCTAATCTTGAAAAGGCCTGGATTGGCCGTTTTCCAGTTCTAAGGCCGAAGCTGTGCCTTAATTCACGTTAACTATCCTTGTTGCATGTATCGAGGGGGGGAAAGAAAAGAGTGATGAATTTTGACAAAAACTCTTGCCAAATGAAAACCTCAAACTATCTTTTAAATGAAAGATAAAAAGTTAATTTTCAAGACAGACTCGTGTTGAAGTGATCAGCTGTTATATAACTAGAGGTATTATGATAGACAATTTACAGAATTGGGCTTCAATTTATTTCAAGTATTATGCAGGTAACAGAGTTATCTCCCTTACAGGATCATTTATTATACATAGGGGGCAGGCCGCACTGAAGCGGTACACAGAAAACACTTTAATTACGTTTTTCAGAAATTGGTCATTGAAGGCGTGATGAGTTCGGGATATATGTGTCTGTATTAGATTTTAATCTCCATGCTGAGTTAATCAGCCATACATTTAATTAACTGCTACTGGTAAAAGGATATTTACCTGTTTTTTCCATCCATTATAACCTTATTGGAATGTTAAGATCAAGACACTTATTAAAGAATGGGGTTAGGAGTGCAAGTTACCTTCTATATGATCCTTAGCTAACTTGATCATGTATCCAAGTTTCTTTATAATACCATAATTCACCGGCCATATAAGCAATTTATATGGCCTTAAGCCCACCTCTCCATAATCAGATGCTTTAAATTAGGATTATTTTGTTTTAAAGGCATATACTACTGTTATTGAATCAATTGATAGATGACAGTTCTTTTTGAGCAATATATTGTCTTGATTATTTAAAAATATAATTAGTGTCCATGTAATTCACTTACATCACCCTGTTTGAGGTGGTTCATAATATGTTGGTACAGAATTGTTAGTTTTATGTTTCATTTACTGTCTACTTTGATTGATTACAATACAATATTGATATTAATTATACAACTAGTGATACATTCTAACTAAAATACTGGTAGGTCATTCACTTAACTTAATGCTTTAAGAGACATTAGCCTCACTCTGAACTTGGCATGAGTATTATTTTTAGAGCATGAGTTTGTGTGAGTTTAAAGCATGCTGAGGTCTATAAATACCTTCTGTGCTAGTGTAGACACCCTCAACTTCCCGAGCTGTTGACCTTCGCACTCAGTGCTAGAAAACCACAACATGCAAAATGAGTAACATTCAAAGTATTTCAGAATTTACAAATATAAAACTTGGGCATCAGGTTGACACACTGGTGTATAGGCTGTGTCTTAGTGGAATTAACAAGCTTGTACCTTTTGCTTAAATTCTTCGTAAATGAAGCTGTTTTTTTCCAAAACATGTATGAATTCCTTAGAAGCCATTCAAATTTAATGTATAGAGATGTACAATCCAATTCGCTCAAAAGGGGATCGAAGGATGATAATTCAGAGGTCAAGGTTGAATTTACAAATAGGGATTAAAAGGCATTGGGTCATAGGTCAAAACTGATTCTACAAATGGGGACGAAAGGGTGAAAGTTCAGAAGTCAAAGTAAATCTGCAAATTGGGACCAAAGGGTCATAGGTTATAGGTCAATCTGTCGAGATGATCTTTCTGCAATAATTACATTGCTGATGTTACCATTGATGAACAGGTCCATCTGTCCATCCTGAAGCTACCCAGAATGACCAACTACAGCTGTGTGTTTGCTCTGGATAATGGACCGTGGTCAGTTCCAGCTGAGCGATGGTCGTACGGTCTTACCTGTCAGACTCCAAATGTTACCAACTTTGGCCTTCTGTTTGGAGAAGCAGGTAGAGTATGCTCGGAATATTGTGTTCCCCTTACCATGATACCTGTAGTAAGCCCATCACGCCCTGTAATAAGCCTATCACCTCCTGCAATAAGTCCATCATGTCCTGCGATAAGCCCATCTCCTCCTGCAATAAGCCCATCACGTCCTACAATAAGCCCATCACACCCTGTAATAAGCCCATCATGTCCTGCAATAAGCCCATCTCCTCCTACAATAAGCCCATCACGCCCTGTAATAAGCCTATCATGTCCTGCGATAAGCCCATCTCCTCCTGCAATAAGCCCATGACGTCCTACAATAAGCCCATTACGTCCTGCATTAAGCCCATCATGTCCTGTAATAAGCCTATAACGCCCTGCAATAAGCCCATCACCTCCTGCAATAAACCCATCACCTTCTACAATAAGTCCATCACCTCCTACAATAAGTCCATCACCTCCTACAATAAGCCCATCACGTCCTGCATTAAGCCCATCATGTCCTGCGATAAGTCCATCACCTCCTGCAATAAGCCCATCACCTCCTGCAATAAGCCCATCGCCTCCTACAATAAGTCCATCACCTCCTACAATAAGTCCATCAAGTCCTGCAATAAGCCTATCACCTACTCTGGGTTAATGTGTTGCCGTCCTAGACTTATTACAGTATAAATACCATAGTCTATACTGATCTTTCAGTTCCATATACCAATTTGTAAACATAGTATTGTCTCCATTGTGCTAACTGCTGGCCCCAGCACCTTATACAGACCTGGAATACAGACTGTAACCAAGAGTCTGAGACAGAGATTACATTGTCGTGCATTCCTAGCTACTGTCTTCTTAAAATGGATTTTGAAAAACTCAAAAGGTCATCGAAGATCTCAGATTGTCTGACAATTAAATGTCCTGGAAGATGGTGTCTGTTGGAGCCGGATTTATAATTCCATGTATCAGAGGTCCCCCCCCGATTGAATTACAATGATATCATTAGACAGACTGTCTTCCAGTATGGTTTATTCAATTGCCCAAGATAAGTTATCTCCCTTGAAAATCAAAAAATGATTTTAGAGAATTTCATCAATCTGATCTATTCATATTGAGTTTGTCTTAAGTCGAAAAAGTTTCATAATATTACTGTCTGTGTTTGTGTCTGTTTTCAGGTCATCAAAGTCGAAAAAGTTTTATAATATTACTGTCTGTGCTGTCTGTTTTCAGGTCACCGTGATATAAAATTATCGATCAACTCCACAGAGACTGGTAAATTGTTTGTGTCCAAGAACTTCACTTTCTACAACTGCGGAGCATTCAGAAGGTATTTGAATAAACTTTTATTGTGAAGATTAGCAAAGTTCCTTTGTAAATATTTAAAACAAATAAAATAAAAAATTGATATATCCCAGGTGTTGCATGATTATTTTGCCTATCATTATATTTTACCTGTATTCTACCAATATTTTACCTGTATTTTACCAATATTTTACCTGTATTCTACCAATATTTTACCTGTATTCTACCAATATTTTACCTGTATTTTACCAATATTTTACCCATGTTTTACCTGTATTTTACCAATATTTTACTTGTATTTTACCAATAATTTACATGTATTTTACATTTGTTAATAAGATCATATTTATCCAACAGCTGCAGTCCATGTACAGACAACCGCTGGTCATGTGACTGGTGTGTTTACGAGAACAAGTGTCTGTTTAACTCTGGCAATTGTGACGCCCGCGGCATCATCGTGAGTCGAAATGTACGTTCCGTGTTGTATCACGCTTGGTTTCTTGTTTTTAAGTGGTCACAACCTACCCCATAACACTCACAATTTTATTTGGTTTCACAGTATTCCACCCCATGTTTAAATGTTGTCCAAGTGAAAACTGTCGATGGACTAACAGGAAATTTCAGGTGAAGATAAAAAAAGTGAAACATTGATATACATCCCTCTATGAATTCCAAAATTTTGAAAGATTTTTGTTTTTGTTTTAGAATTAAAAAATTAAGTTAACCTGTGGAGGAATGAAATATATTTAAATGCTTTTATATGTGTTCCTAGAAAGCATTCGCTTGTTACATACTACTTTCTGTTATTATGAGAAATCGGCTATATATTTATTTTAGAAAGTTAACTTTATGCATATTGTTCCGTAGGCTATATGGTATAAGCATTGCTTGTACTTTAAAGAATGGGACAGTTCTATATACAGAGTTAGCATGCGGCTAAAATAAATTATCAAGTATTTAGAGAATGGTAGTAAGCATAAGTTGATCAAGATCTGTTGATGGAGTAGAATAGATAAAGAAGTATAATTTAGAAAAGGATATATTATAATGTTGCGAAGGCTTAAGCAGACAGTATATTCCGTCCAGAATTTTCGAGATACCTCAATACCACCAGACAGTTAACATCTTAACCACAATAGTGTATTTATTTCAATAAATTCTTCACCTATATAACGATTTTGAATTCCAGGATCAATACCGTATTTGAATTATTCATTTTTAACTGCATGATAATAGTTTTGGTTGTTGTTTTTTTTACTGTTGTTTAAGTTTTGTTTTCAATATTAGTTTTGTAATAAGCACATTTTAATTTAGTTTTAAGCATTTTCCATCCTGTGGTTTTAATTTTGATACCACCGCCATCCTTTAATTAACACTGAAGTAATGTCTTTATTTTTCATCATTGTTGGCTATTATTGCTTTGAGTTTTTATTTGCCGATTAATATTGAATTTGGTTTGAAAACGGGTGTAAATGCGGGCTTCTGGGCAAAGTATATATATAACCCAGCATTGTTTCATTACTTGTGACAGGTGTTTACAATTTTTTAAATTACAAATTTTCAGGAGACAGATGATGATAACTCGACAGTAAGTTGACATATATGTCATTATTATACATTATAGATACCTAGCTCTTGTGTATAAGAATATTTTGTCTGGTTGGATTCCTAGATACGACTTCATTGATAATATCATTCGTACATTTGCTGTGTTGTTGGTTTTTTTTCTCTATTCCGACTTTCTTTTTGGATGATTATGAAATTTTTTATAGTACATCTGTTTTCTGGCAAGTGATTTTTTTTCCAATTAAAATTTTTACAAGAATGAAAAGTGTATTCTTTCTTGAATTTTCTAGATAAAAAGTTTTCATCAATAGCTAAATGAATCAGCATGGTATTATTTCAACAAGTAAACAAGGATATTCTAATTCATGGAACAACAGAGTACTGCATGGCATGTATATACCACAATGTCATATTTCTATGGATTTATGAATGCCATAAATTTGGAGGAGGCAGATTCAACTTGGAAAATATTATATTTCCTAAATCCAAAGCATGATGAATTCCAGTCATATTTTTGTGAATTTTTAATACTATCTACTATAACAGTAAAATAACTGGCAGTCAAAGATATCTATAGGTATCATTGTCTGGACCATCATGGATATGTGACCAATCTGTAGGGGTTTGTTTGGCCAAAACACTTAAGATACCATCACCAGACCTTTTGGTTAATATGAGTTATCTCCCTTCTATGACATATATAACTGGTATTTGTTGACAAGAGTTATCTCCCTTCTATGACATATATAACTGGTATTTGTTGACAAGAGTTGTCTCCCTTCTATGCAGTGTGTAACTAGTATGTTTTAGTGACTGGTATATTGATGATAAGAGTCATTTGCCTTCTGTGACGTGAGTAACTGGTATTTTGTTGACACAATTAAGTTGTTGCCCGTTTATGTCATAATTGTTATATTGTTGGCTGAAATCCTTATCTCCTTCGACACTGTAGGGAGTTTCACCCCTTACCAATAAGGGATATCCTTTTTCACATCGTAAAAAAATCTGCCGTTGGTAAGTTTTGCCCCAATCTAGAATCTCAGAATTGACTTAAGTTGACAAGAGTTGTCTCCCTTCCATTTATTATACTGTGCAATAAGCAGCTATATGGGGTTTATCCAGTATATATTTAGATTTCTCCTATTTCAGGAGATACAGTAACATAACTAATACTCTCCTGCCTGGAGCACAGAATTCAGGACGCTCTTCTTCATACCGTTGTTTTGTTACCTGCATGTATCGTACTACCATGCATTTTGGATTTTTAACTACAGACTTTAAGCATTTAAAATTGATAGCATCAAGAAATGAAATAGTGAAAACAGAAAAATAGTGAAAGTAAACATAGAAAATCATTGCATTTTGTGAATACGGGTAGAAAATAATATCTGCATGCTACAAATATAGGACAAATTTATATTTGTACCTTGGATATCCATCATAGTGATTTATACGAATTTCATGTTGAATAAAGTATAATGAAAAGTAGAAGAAAAAAAACATAATAGTATTTTTTTAGCTTGTGCATGTTACAAATTTTAGATTTAAAGTTAGTTAAATTGTGGAATAACTAGATTAATTCAACATAAACATGAACTTATAATGTTTTTCCAGACTATATTCTAGCTTGGTACACTAAATGTAATAGTAAAGATTTGTTATCAAGGTTACCACCAAATAATTAATATAATAATTATATAGGTACCAACGAATTTAATACCTGTTGTCAACATCATGCTATATTTAACAAAGGTCTCTTGTCAAACCACGTATGTGAAGGTAGTAACAGGCCTGTTATCAACGTTTCCACAGAATAAGAAAAACAAAAGTCTGTTGTCAACGTTACCATGATAAATGAATAAATAACGAAGATCTCTTGTCCAACTTGACACAAAATATGTGAGACTTGTTGTCAAGGTTACAGCAATATTCCTACAATGTATGTGGATGACAATCATCTTTTGAAAAGCAGCCCTATGTCCTGTGTACCAGCTCTGTTGTTTATTAATGTATGATACTCACCGATAAGTTTGTTATTTTCAGAAATACTCTGGCGAGGGAAGACGAGGGCCCAACCACTGTCCTCGCGTTGACAGGAACAAGACTGAACCTGTCTACATCCCTAATGAAAAAGCCAAGCCTATTACCATACAAGGGTTCAACTTTCCAGAGCACCTTGTAAGATAAAAACATATTTTCAGTGAAAACTTTAATTGTTTTTCTGGGGGTTCCTGGAATATTTATAGCTAAAAAGTTGATAGTTTTTATCAAATTTGTTACATAATTTTCTTTTCTATGTCGAATACCAAACATATTTACAAAGATGACAAAGCAATCGTAAAGTCTTACAAGATGTTTTACACAAATATAATTTTATGACTAAAGATATGTAATATAAGGTTGCTTTAAGTTTGTTTTTTATGTTTGTTACTATGACAACAGCCTGGGATGGAGGGATACCGTTCTGAGTTACATATTCGTAATCCTTCGTTAGTTGTGCGTGCCAATTGTGACCGCTTGGATAGCGAAATCATCAGGTGCCATATTCCACAGGTAAGAACTGACAATGACAGTGACAAAAGTAGGTTACTGTCACCTACATTGTGATCGTTTGCCTACATCTGATGGGGACTGTAATTCACTGAAATGTCTTCTTTTTTTTTTTTTTTCTTTTTTTTTTAAATTAATTTTAATAATATGAAGGTTTTTATAAATTGTTCAGCATTACATAGATGTATTGTTAAATACATGTTAAGCAATTTGGAAACTCAAAAGTGTGGTCAAAGAACTTCAACAAGGCAAAATGCCCAGTGTCTAATCACACGTATACTGGAAGTTTTGTGATCCCCACTACCTGTACTACACTATGGGAGTAACATGTTGATGACATTGTGTAGCTGTTTCTACATCCCCACTGTTAGTAATTTTACCATATACCATGGGACACTTTACAGTCTATGTGTTGGAAGCCTATCACCAAGGATTCCAACATCTTTTTTAACTGTTTGATTGTATTGTTTACTGTATTGGTCACATAAATATTTCTGTTATTACCTTGTAGAGAAGTTACACATTCAAGACTGGGAAATTCCAAGCTGATCTGAGGATCTTTTTTGGAAATAACACAGAGGTGGAAAATGATGCAACTCAAGGTATGTGTAGTCATTAGGACGTACAGATATCAAATAGACTAAAACTATTACAACTCAAGGTATGTGTAGTCATTAGGACGTACGCCAGATATCAAAGAGCCTAAATATTACATATTGTGTTGTCTGGACACAGAGTGTTGAATAGATTCAAATCATACAGGATAATATGTATGTTTGGTAAATTCTGACATTAACTTATTAATTATTTTATTTGTTGAATGAGAAACATTATTACTTTGATGCTATTGGTTTATATGTGATTGGCCTTTGTTACAATGACTACACTCATATATGATTGGTTGATTTTGACCTTTGCCCTTCTTTACAATGACTACACTGATATGATTGGTTGATTTTGACCTTTGCCCTTCATTACAATGACTACATCAGTATGATTGGTTGACTATGACCTTTGTCCTTTATTAATACTGATATGATTGGTTGACTGTGACCTTTGCCCTTTGTTACAGTGACTATATACAGCTGTACCAAACTCGGTAAGGGAGATTGTAGTTACTGTAAGTACATGCAGCACTATGAAATACAACTAGACTGTGCCTGGTGTCAGGGTATGTGCGAGTATCGGGAGTTCTGTGCGGACACTCGAGCTCAGATCTGGAGCAGTGGCGACACCTGTCCACCTCCTCGGATCCTAAGTGTGAGTATTGTATCTGATAACCTGTACAACACTTTTCCAACCATTCCAAAGCATTGGCGGTAAAATTTGTCATACTGTCACCATTTGTTTCTTCATAACTCTGTGTATTATAAAGAAAGTAATATAACTCTGTGTATTATAAAGAAAGTAATATATGGCTCTTTTATCCTGATTTTGTGTACAGAATATTGCATAATCCTGATTAATGTTATACATGCATACATGTATGTGAAAGGGTTAATAGCATCAAGATTCACTAAAGTTTCCGTTTGTAATGTAAATTTTTCAAAAAACATGAATAGTTTAACAGGATTGTTTTTTAATTAACACACGTGTTCCTTGATCATAACATATGTTAATTACTTGATTTGTTGTTTGTTTATTGTTTTTATTTTTTGTTGTTTTTTTTCCACCTGACTGAATCTATGATATATTCTGAGTATTGTAGTTAATTTGGCATTATGAACAGAAAGTTTTATTCCTATCTGATGTATATTACAGATCAACCCTAATAACGGACCCAAAATGGGAGGCACTCGTGTGACCTTGACAGGGATTAACCTTGGAACAGAGTTCAAGGACATTCAGAACAATGTGTCCATTGCGGGAGTACCTTGTAGACCCATCAGGGATCTCTACAGACCCTCACAAAGGTATACTCTATTACATCTTGTGTACAGACAAATCTATTGTTCATGAATTAAAAACTGAATATATTTCTGATGAAATACATATGTATATGCCTTGTTTCTGTGGAAACTGTTTGAAACTTTGAAATAACTTTTTATCTATTGGTAGTTGAATATGTGCTGAACATGAATGATTTGGTGTAAAAATGTGATGGAAAAAATCAAAACTGGAAAAATTGAAACTTCAGTTATTTTATGACAATTATGGAGCAAGCTATCAATCCCACACTACAAAAGGAAATAACATGTAGTCGGTCTGGTGGCCCCATACCTTTCTACATTCAATCATAATATCCAAATCGAAATTTCGTATTTCCCATGATGCATTGTAGTATGATATACTTATGTTGACTCTCCTGTTGCAGGATCGTGTGTGTCATCGGTGCCAGTGAACGTGGGGACAAATCAGGGGGCGTAACTGTCCTCAATTATGTCTTCAATAAGATAAACTTCCACTACCTAGTAAGTGCTTGGTTCTTATTGTTATATTCTTATACAGTATAATGATCCTCAGATCTAGTCAAGTGTGCTAGGAGAAAAAAAAAATTGCATATGAAATTAAACCTCATATTTAGAAATTTCCATTTATTTGCAATAATTGAGAAACAAATATACATCACGCTTCACGTGCGGCTTGTTTGCCCGAATGAAAGCACGGGACAGGTCTTATATGGGCGGAAACCAAAGTTCCCATACTTTTTCAAATACTGTTGGGAAATCAAACCCCAGACATCTAGGTAAAAGGCCAACAAGCATGATTAATATACCTGGGTAAGTTTATATAAAATAAATAAAGTTTACATTATGTAGAAATTTCTTACAGAAATAATATATTGTAGAAAGTATAGTCACCTGTTAAGTGTTTTCTTTAACAGAGCCCCTCTATAGAAAAGGTAACACCCGCCCATGGCCCCAAGTCGGGCGGATCTGTCATCACCATTAAGGGATTACATCTCAACGCCGGGAACAGCATCTCCATCACCATCAACAATCGGACCTGTGACATCATTGGGTAAGGAAGTGGACAACATCAAGTTTTAATAGTGTACATTTCCTGTTTAGTATAGGTCTATGGTAATGTAAGTATTTAAAAAAATGTGTTGATTGTATAATAATTGCATATATATAAAATGTATACTATACATATCTTTAATCTACATTTTAATACAATATTTTATGACAATAAGTCATGCCTGGTAATAGAAGCCAAGTCAATATATATTGTTATTTAATTAAAATAGCTATCACATGTTTTTGTCATGTGACAAGCCTGTCCTCTCTCTTTGAGATTATGTATGTGACCCTTTGGCTTATTTCATGATCATATTAAGATCTTATAAAACTGCAAATCATTAGGTTGTGTTAAGAATATTTGACAACACTGTTTTTTTCATTTGACAGACATGCAGGTCAAAAGTCAGTTATTTGTACCACACCTGCCAGTGAACAAACCGGAGATGAAATGATCCGAGCGAGTATCGATGGTAACAACATCTATGGTTCACTCATGTTCCGTTACTATGACGACCCGACGATTAAGAGTATCTCTCCTGTTCGCAGCTTCTTAAGGTAAGTCTTAAAATAATTCTAGGTAAATATTAGCATGGAAACTCAGAATACATGAACAAAATTGTGATATAAAAACAAATTTAAATTTATTTTATATCACCTGGCGAGATTGCTTTGAGCAAAGTTAGAGTATTTAATCTTTGTATTGTTCTTCATCCATCACTTTGTCCATCCATCCATTTATGTGTCCCTATTCCTATTCAGGTTTTTGGATCACATCTTTGCAAATGTTTCCTGTATATACGTTTAGATATACAGGTGTATTATAGTTAGTTGGTATGTACTAAAATTGGGTCACCATAACCTTTGTGTGAATAAATACTGACCTTTATATACAAGAAATAACTGATTGATGACAATAATGTCAGAATATGATTTGGTTTAAACCTTGTGATTGATTTACTCACTGTACAATATGGTGGTTTTTTCAGTGGAGGAAGGAACATTACTGTAGTCGGCACTAACTTCACTTGTATACAAAGACCACAGATGTTCACTGTTGTAGCTTCACGTCGCAGCAAGGAATCTGTACGTACACTTTTCTACTTAAGAAATTTATTGATCCTGGCTTCCACGAAGAAGCATTCCTGTGTAACATGGGTTATCTCCCCTATATAAAATATTAACTTCTAAAGAAACAAATTTAAGTTATCTCCCTTACATCATGATTAAAAACAAGTTGTTTAGTATACAAATGTGAGTAAATAATATATTTCCACAGCAGTTTTCTCCCTTTGAAAATGTACAGTATTCAGACATGATTATTAATACATTTCCACTGTCATCGTTGTATCAGATGTTGTACATTAACAAATTTGAGTTATCTCCCTTATATTACAATATTAACATGTTTTACAGTAACACATTGATATACAAGTAATATTATATTTCCACAGGACTGTTACATATTGAATTCGACAATGATGAAGTGCCCTACACCTCACATGAACTTTCATGACGAATTGGAACGACTTGATCGACTGCGGAGGTCAACACAGCAGCTGTCTGCCCAGATTGGTTTTATCATGGACAATGTGATGTCAGTGCAAAATTTGTCTCATAACTTCCCTGGAGTGGCCAGCTCCCTGGAATATTTCCCTGATCCCCAGGTGTTCAACTTCACTGAGCAGGGAGGAGAAAAGGAGTTCAAGGGCGAAGTTCTCATTATCAGGGTTAGTACACATGAATCTTGAAATAACAAAACACCTGTATGACGTCCCTAACATCACTGACGAGTCCTTAAATAACAAAACACCTGTTTGATGTCCCTAACATCACTGACGAGTCCTG
Source organism: Pecten maximus (assembly GCF_902652985.1). NCBI lineage: Eukaryota > Metazoa > Mollusca > Bivalvia > Pectinida > Pectinidae > Pecten > Pecten maximus. The sequence continues at coordinate 31,207,480 of NC_047021.1, forward strand.
AAATAAGAAAACCCTGTATGACGTCCCTAACATCACTGACAAGTCCTGAAATAATAATTAAATTTATGGCGTTACTTATGTTACACTTTTATTGGAAGGTGCTAATATTTTTGTGTATTCCGTACAAACCTTTGATGACATGTGATACCATAATAAAGTTGTATCAGATCTATTTTCGTACAGCCTAGATTTTGCCTCTAAATTGTGTTCAACATGCTAATGACATTCCTCACTTCACTGTAAATTATGCCCTTTCATCTGTAACGATTTATGATAAATATGTAATAGTTTCAAGATACTGTTTGTGTGTTATAAGCACATATAACACTACAGTTACCAACAAATTTAAATATTTAACTGTAATGACATTTATGTAGGGCCAAGGTTTGAATGTGGCAGCCAGCAAAGAGGATGTGACTGTGATGATAGGGGAGAAAATGTGTAATGTCACGAATCTCGTGGAAAATGAGATTTACTGCACGCCGCCGACCACTCAACCTCAAAACATCCAGCACAATGGAGTTCTGTCTAACAGCAATGCTCCACAAGTCATTGTGAGTATAGGTTCAACAGGTTTGAAAAATATTTTTTTGTTACAGTAGTCATGTTATCGATGCTGAAGCTGACAATTATTATAAATAAGTAATTAATTTTGTTCATATGAAAGACATATGGCAGATTAAAGAACATTTTGAGTTTTCTGAATAAAATTATATCTGTCATACCTGTCAGAATAGTAACCTTTCCTTATGTATTAAACCTTATCTGGCAATATGGTGAACTTATCACAGCAACAGAGTAAACTTTATGTAGCAACAAAGTAGTAAACTTTACCAACCAACATAGTAAACTTTGCCTAGCAACAGAGTAAACTTTACCTAGCAACATTGTAAATCTTACCAAGCAACAGAGTAAACTTTACCTAGCAACAGAGTAAACTTTGCCTAGCAACAGAGTAAACTTTACCTAGCAACAGAGTAAACTTTACCTAGCAACAATGTAAACTTTACCTAGCAACATTGTAAATCTTACCTAGCAACAGAGTAAACTTTATCTAGCAACATTGTAAATCTTACCAAGCAACAGAGTAAATTTACCTAGCAACATTGTAAATCTTAACAAGCAACAGAGTAAATTTACCTAGCAACATTGTAAATCTTACCAAGCAACAGAGTAAATTTACCTAGCAACATTGTAAATCTTACCTAGCAACAGAGTAAACTTTGCTTAGCAACAAAGTAGTAAACTTTACCCACCAACAGAGTTACATTTACCTAGTAACAATGTAAACTTTACCCAGCAACATTGTAAACCATACCCTTCAATGGTATAGTTTAACCTAGCAGCTTTGTAAGTTTTAAGTTACTAGCCTGTACATCAATAATATCACGCTATTTCTCTATGCAGGTGAAGATTGGTAATCGCGAGTACCAAATTGGGTTCCTTGCCTATGAAACCCCAATCCCTGAAGGAAGCATGCTCGGGTACATACTCGGCGGTGCAGCGGCCATTGCCTTTGTCATCATAATAGCTGTCCTCCTATTTGCTTGTTTCTACCACCGCCAAAAGAATAGATCCAAACGAGAGTTCAGGAAAATGCAGATACAACTTGATTCACTTGAAAGCAATGTCCGAAATGAATGTCGACAAGGTAATTATATGACTAACATGAAGCTAACCATCCTATTTTTATCTCTTAGTAGTGTTAATCTGTTAATTGTACTGTCAGGTTAGTTACATTAAACATTAAATTATCTGGTTTTCAAGTGTGAGTATAGACTATGATGTTGTATACGTTTTTCCAGCGTTTGCGGAGCTGCAGACAGACATGACCGACCTCACAAATGACCTGGATGCCAGTAAAAAGCCGTTTTACAGCTTCGAGAGCTACACCTTCAATGTTCTATTCCCAGGCATGCTTGATCATGTGATCCTCCATCCACCTATGGTCAGTAACAAATCGGGGTCCAATGGTCAGTTACAAATGGGGTCCAGTTTCACACATAGCATTTTTTCATAAAATCTTTAAAGTTTGCTAATCTAATTTCATTTAAAACAATAAATATTTAATTTTATATTTCTTCATTTCAACATAAAAATTAGATAAACTTTCTAGTATTTGAATAATTTTTTCTAGGAATAGGTAGCTTTGAAATTGTTTTGTATTAATTGTTTTTCCTCACTTTTCCCAGCAAAAGAATGGAAACATTGATCGCCATCCAGATATTGGGATTGTCCACTTCAACCAGTTGCTACAGAATAAACACTTTCTCCTCTTACTCATCCGAACCCTGGAGAGACAGAAAAGTTTTAGTATTAGAGACAAGTAAGTTTTTTCTGTAGATTGATGGCAGTATATCAACTTCAAGGTTTTACTGTACAATGGTGGCAGTATAACAAGGTATACTGTACAATGGTGGCAGTATAACCAGGTTTACTGTACAATGGTGGCAGTATAACAGGGTTTTACTGTATAATGGTGGCAGTATAACAGGGTTTTACTATATAATGATGGCAGTATAACAAGGTTTTACTATATAATGGTGGCAGTATATCAAGGTTTTGCTGTACAATGATGGCAGTATAACCAGGTTTACTACAAAATGATGGCAGTATATCAAGGATTTGCTGTATAATGGTGGCAGTATAATAAGGAGTGTACAATGGTGGAAGTATATCAAGGTTTTACTGTATAATGATGGCTGTATAACAAGGTTTTATTGTATAATGATGACTGTATAACTGTATAATGATGTTGTTGGATTGATGATGATGGTCTCCGTTGTTTCAGGTCCAATGTTGCCTCACTGCTGATGATTCTTTACCAGAACAATATGGAGTATGCTACAGAGTAAGTTCTATATATAGTAACAGGTATCTGTAATACTATTATCATTAAATGTTCTATATTTAGTAACAGGTATCTATAATACCATTATCATGTTTATCACTTCAATAAACCCAGGAAAATAAAATATCTAACAGAGACAAGATTAGGTATGGTTACCAGACAATGACTCAGAATATATCAGCCTTCCTCTTTTACTGTATTAATATGAATTCCAGAGCCATTGTCCAATGAATATGCTGTACTTCAGGGTTTTAAACTTCATAGAATGTCTGCAATTTCCATAATCACATAAATCGACAAATTCCATAATGTTTCTTGAAATTATTGTATAATTCCTCGGAACATCTTATCGGTTTAAAGAATAGTTTCTTTTAATAAATACAGTATGTAGTTTAATGTTATACCAGAGACTTGTATATCACTTGTGATATACAAGTCTCTGGTTATACCGATCAAAATATTGGAGATCTGGCAACAAGATTGGGCTCTGATATTTATTAAGCCATTAATGTTCTGCTGTGGGGGAATTCTAAGTCTCACATGCCTTTTTTCTGTAATAAGACTACCGGTATGTTATATTTAAATAATTGGTTTCTTGATTCATATTTGTAGAATTTTGAAAACACTGCTGGCAGATTTGATAGAGAAATCCGTTGACAGCAGACATCCAAAACTCATGTTGAGAAGGTAGGTTGGAGTTACTTATCATATTTTAAAATTGATCTTCAGCTAAAAGGAAAATATGGTCTTTATTTTTCCCAGTATATTTATGGACTTAAAGTTGAGTAATTCAATGTGAAGTGAAAGATTTATGATCCAAAACTTGAATTATTTAATTTTTTTAAGAAATAACCTAATTCACATAAATATGTTTTGTTTTAGGACGGAGTCAGTTGTAGAAAAACTGCTGGCTAACTGGCTGTCTCTGTGTTTGTATAAATACTTAGTGGTAAGTAAAAATTTACAAAATAAATCAGAGTTATCTCCCTTAAAAGAAATGTTGGGTACCAAATCACTCAATGTCTATGATCAGAACTGTATCAAATAATTTTCCTTCCTGCTTAATATTTATTTTCTTAACGAACTGTGATAAAAAAAAGAAAAATGCTATAGCAAAGGTATTAAAGGATTCTCTATTGAGAACATTTTAATAAAAAGGAAAATTATTTTTAACAGAACTGTGCGGCAAAACAAGTGAAAAAAATAGCAGCAGATATTTGTAAGACTTACAACACTGGAACCAGTAGATCAAAGCTTAATATCATAATTTTGACTTGTTAATTTCTCATACATATCAAAACTTGACTCTAAATATTTTCGAGACTTGGAACAAATTTTTTTTTAATCTTTAAATAAAAACTTTGCATGTGATTTTATTAACTACAGAAATTTCAATAATATGACTTTTGAAGGGGACTATAATGGTTTCCAGTACTGTGAGCTACAGATCTAATGCTTGGTTGATCTGCTACAGCGTTCTTTGTGGCATTAGCTAATGCTTTGTAGAATAATTCCTAGAAAGCAAATTTGTTTGTGAAATACTGAAACTCTTATTTAAAAGAATTGTTTTTGTTGTGCTTTTTTCCCAAGTGTATTTGTTATTGTTGAAAGGGAAAATTTAAGTTTGTTTTTCAATTAATTGAAATATTACTATTCATTGGTGGAGTGTTGTTACGTGATAGAAATGGAATCTATAAATTATCATTTTACATATGATATTTGTAGTGGGACATAATCTAATTCTCGTAGCAAAAGTTTAGGAAGAATAACATGTTTTAAGTGAAATAATCCGTGTTAATGCAAATTCACTAGCACAGGTACTCTGTCTGAAACGGACTATGCTGAATCGAGATTTTTTTTTTTCAATTTGAACAAAGAATTCAAGAGAGCCATTTATGTACCAAAGTGATCCCTCAGTAAGCTACACCAGGTAATAAGCCCACTCATGTTCATTACAGATAGAAATGGGTGGTCAGGTGGTGGTATTACACTTGCCTTTTAACAAGGCAGCTAGGGTTCATTTCCCCAATAGATTTATCAAAAGGTATTGGGTCACCTGCCCGACCACTTGGATTTGCCTGGGTACTACGGTTTCCTTACACAGTAAGAACCCTCGCTCGCTTCAATCCGGGCCAACAAATGTGATTAATGTAGGTTGATATAACTTGTTTCACAATTGTTGTAAAATAAATAAAGTTTATAGAATACCAACATTTGATATCTTAGCAATTAGCCACCTCTGTGTTTAAGATTTTGTTTATGGGGTGGTCCCCTGGGCTTATTATAGGGTATTTATGGTACATTTTACTGATCATTGGCATGTCCAGTTCAGGCAGAGTATACTGTAGAAAATATCTTCTCTAGAACTGATAGAAAGTTAATAGATATATCATAGTAGAAGGTACAATGCTTTTGGATCCCAGTCTGAAGTTGAGATGTTCTTCACTTTCAGGAAGAGTCGAATTTCCCAGTAAGTGTGTGTTGAGTGAAAAAAATATCATCTCATGTATATTCATAAGCTAATTATACGCAAGCCAGTGCTTTCAGGAGTTGTGCCCCTTTAGTGAGATGTCAAATTTCTGTTTAGCTCAAATATTATTATGTAGAATTTCAATTAACTTGAAATGCTTCTTAATCCCTTTTCTTGCCGTCATTAGTGTCATAACATGCTGCAGCTATGTAAACTTTAGTTTAATTTACACAAGTACATTGTGATAATCAAAATAATCATTTACATAACTTTCAAACTTTTTTCTGTTCAATCGTTGTATAAAATATATGTTATGAAATGTTATTCTGAAATAAAAATAATAATAATTAAAATAATTATCCAGATCATTTCTTTCAAAATTTAATTTAAATATTCTCATGCCATAGTATTGAAAAAAGACTCAAAATCTTGGAAGACAATCTTGTTAAAGTATCTTCTTCAAAAGAAAATCATATTGTTTGCTATGTAGCATAGATAATTCTAATAACATATTAAATGCCATGTAAAAAAATGACTCCCTATTTTCAACAATGAACAAAAATGTTGAGTAAAAAAATATTCCTGTAATATTTCACTGTTATTATCTAATGCGTTAACTAATCTATCATCTACATGTACAGTCTTCAATCTAGCAGTACACAGGCGTGTAGAACTGGATGTGTGGGGGTCCAAGTTTATAGACAGTAGAGAATGTTGGTTACATGAACTATATAAATTAAGTCTCTTAAGGAAAATCTTCATTAACTATTCACAACCTCGAGTGAAAAATTCATTTGGCCATCAATTATGGAAAGTTGATTTTGGTGAGGAGATAGGGAAAAATAATTCTCCATGTACAAATAAAGAATGTTTATCTTATTTTATGAAATGGATAGTTGTAGTGGGTGAGGAGGTTAGAAAAATAATATCTTTGTAATTCATGTTAGGTATGTATATTGACCAATCAGGACGCTCTAGTCAAAGTAATCATAAATATACCATGTTAGGTATGTATATTGACCAATCAGGACGCTCTAGTCAAAGTAATCATAAATATACCATGTTAGGTATGTATATTGACCAATCAGGACGCTCTAGTCAAAGTAATCATAAATATACCATGTTAGGTATGTATATTGACCAATCAGGACGCTCTAGTCAAAGTAATCATAAATATACCATGTTAGGTATGTATATTGACCAATCAGGACACTCTATAGTCAGAGTAATTATAAATATACCATGTTAGGTATGTATATTGACCAATCAGGACACACTAGTCAGAGTAATCATAAATATACATGAGTAAAGTAAAAATGGGATTTGGCACACTTTTGTCAATTATTTAAAAAAGCAAAAGCAAAATAAAATAAAAATTAACCTTTTTTATATTTTATATACAGATATCTATATACGATCAGAGATCTATATACTTATAAATCTCTGACACGAGTATTTATCAAAATACAAGGTATATGTAATTAACACAACTAATACGACACCAATTATGTTGTAATCTAACAGGTATTGTACCGTACTCTGAAAATGAGGGATCTGTTCCGTGTTGATGGGTTTAATATTTGTGTCTAACCGGCGTTGTCGCCTGGATGTTGTGGTAATAATAACGTAACCGAGGGTTATAGGAACGACTGTTAATTTGATGGTTAGAATGGTCACATCGCTATTTCTGTATGTTATGACTGTTTAAGTTAAAAATGTGTTCATTTGCAACAGAGGATATTCTGTATACAATATACTGTACAAAGGAATGCCTCATAATAAAACGTTCTATTTTTAGACCAGTATTGTGTTCACCTTGTGTCCCACAACATTTATAAACCAGTAAATTAACGAGAGAAAATTGAGCATAGTTGCATATTGGTTCAAAAAAATATTTGGAGAAAAATTGAATTTATCCAGAAGTAAGACCCATGCCTGTTATTAAGCCCATCCATGCCTATTGCAGTTCAACACAAAAGCTAAGTTCATCAGTGCTATTCCTTTGCCCTGCAATAAGCCCCGACTTTGAATCACATGTTGTGTTCGCCTCCAGGGCTTATTGTGGGATAAAGACGGTATAATAACACTAGGTTTTTAAACAGACGCCTCATGTGCAAGACTACCAAGTTATTAATTAATTTGTTCCTATCTATAGCACATGGCTGTATATGATCAGAATTAGAAGACCTAAGAATTTTTCATTATTACCAGGTACACCTGGATTCATATATAAAAAAAGTTAAACTGTGGACATCTTGTGTAAGATATGACAAAAAAGCCTCACAAAGTCATCAATCATTTCACTCTGGTTTTGTTTATGTTTGGTTTGATTTTAGATTACATTTTGAACAGAAGCAATGCATTTTGGTTACCAGAACAGTTTGCATTTGTCTGGATGAATTAGAAGAGTTTTGGCACACTTTATGAATATTCATCACGCAGCATATTCAGCACAATTCACAAGCCATGCATTTAGGTTTTGGTATAAATAGATCAGTAGTAAACAATTCCATGTAATGGTAGAATTGTAAAACTTGTTGGAACACTTCTGTCTGGAAAAAATGTCCATCTTTATCAGTATATATCACAAGAACTGTGCTTTAAATGGAGGTAGTATTGCAGTTCGTAGTTATATACAACATGGATGTAAACTTTCCAGACAGATGTTCAGATTTCAGAGTTAGCATCGTCAATGCTTGTACTTGACAAATTCTAGGCCATTGGCTATTTTTTGTTTTTCGATTTGTTCTTATTTCTGTTGCTGTGCTTCTTGAGTAGATTACTGATGAAAACAATGAAGTTTTGATTGTACAAGCTCTTACATCGTCAGTAAGCATAGCTGATTGTGTCTGCCATTATCATAACTACAGTCGAACCTGTCTATAAAGGACACCTAAGGGACAAGACGAAAGTGTCCTTTATAGAGAGGTGTCCTTTATATAGAGGTTCAACGAGTTATGTCCCTTATAAACGAAGAAACAAACCAAAGTCTGTTTATAGTACACTATATGTCTCCTGATTTATTATATTTAAACCACAGGCACCTGTGTTTAAACACTTAAACAAATGAATAAAAGACAAATAATTAAAGATAAATGCTAAATTAATTAATTTTCAATCATTCATCTGACACAAAAATTGAAGTTGATATTTTTAATAATTTATATTAAGCCGATAGTTTCAAAACAAATCTTCACAATATCATACTATACTGAATGTAGATAATTAGGTGACAAGATACGATTAACCATATTAACTGACAATGGTTGAGCTATAGATCGTGAGGCTTAGGTCGTAAACCCTGTATAAGTGCTGTTCAGATGTTTAAGTTGTAGAATTTGCAGTTAAGACTTTCTTTCTTTTTTTCCTTTTTTGTAGAATTTGAGGTTGATATTTATTTTGTACAATTTTGAGTTTTATACTTTTCTTTATACAAATTAAAGTTTAGAGTTGTCTTTGTTGAAGTTAGGTTTAAACTTTACTTTACACAATTTGAAGTTTAGACTTTCCTTTGTACAGTTTGAGGTTTAGACTTTGTACAAGCTGGGGATTTGGTTGTACAAATGATATGGTGAGAGAGTTCTGTAGAATATATTTTTCTGTTATTCTGATTTGAACATTTCATCTAATTTGAATTTGTTTAAAAAATAAAGGATACAGTATGGACGAAATCACAGAACATCAAAGTTGATTACTGAATGAAGAAGTGTAGATGCTAGATTCTGTTTAGACTCTAATATTAGTATGCTGAGATTAGTAAATATTGTATATTTCCTTTTCTGTACAATTTAAACCTCTACATCTTTGTCACATTAGATTCTCTGAAAAGTGTTGAAGCTCATGTGATGGTTTTTAGTAGAAGATTACTCTTTAAAAATAACTCCCCTCGTATTTCTTCCATAAATTAATCTATAACCTATTTCTTCTTTTGACTTGATATTTTTTTTTTACATTGTATTACTAGGTATAGCGAAACAAAAAATCTTAATTGAAAATTTTTACCATAAATGAAGCTGCCGGGATCGTATAAAAATGATCCTGGTCGTTGTAATCAATCTTAACAACGCTAGTAGTGGTCCACATGTGTTGTAACATTTTTGCTAGTCTCACTTTTTCATACATTTTTTGTCAGCATTTCCCTTCAAAGCTTTTTACGTAAGTGGCTATCATAAAAGCCACATTACATTGGCTATAGTATATTTAACGTATTTGACCAGTAATAGGCCCATGGGACCTACAGCCTTTTTGAAATGGAATGAAATGCATGGGTTTTGGGCTTATTCCTTTTCAAGTGTTTGGGCTACAACCAGAACCATGGGCTCATTACGTTAGATATGGCCGAACTACAGTTTGTCTAACACTATGGTACACCTGTGCTTGGTCTGAACTGTTGTCTTGCCTTTTCCAGGACTCTGCAGGGTCGTCTCTGTACATACTGTATAAAGCTATCAAGGTGCAGGTGGAGAAGGGGCCGATAGATCATGTGACCTGTGATGCACGGTACTCGCTGTCCGAGGATCGTCTGTTGAGGACGGAGTGTAAACTAGAGGTAGAAATGCTGGTAAGTGATCAATCCGTACTACAGTAAAAAAAATTGAATTTATGGAGAAAACTTTCCTTCTTTTTCTTTTTTTCTTTTTTGAGAGGTCCTATTGTAAAGGACCTTACTAGCTCAGACTAGCAGGAATTTCCTTTTAGCCTAGTGGTAGGATGTAAGCCTTGAGAGCAAGAGGTCCCTAGGTTCAAAGTCAAAGGCAGGGAATTTTTCAAAACTCCTTCCTATTACACTATCACATGCACACTTCATGCTATTAAACACAAGTTTTTGGTTTAATTTTTTTTTGTTAGCTCACCTGGCCCGAAGGGCCGGTGAGCTTATGCCATGGTGCAGCGTCCGTCGTCCGGCGTCCGGCATCCGTCGTCCGTCAACTTTTTCTTTAAATTGCTACTAGTCATAAAGTATTGAATGGATTTTCACCAAATTTGGTCAGGAACATCCTTGAGGGAAGGGGAACAGAGTTTGTATACATTTTTACTCTGAACCCCCAGGGGCCTGAGGGGCGGGGCCAAATAGGGAAAATAGGGTTAATCCTTTAAATCGCTACAAGTCATAAAGTTATGAATGAATTTGAACCAAATTTGGTCAGGAACATCCTTGGCAGAAGGGGAACAGAGTTTGTATACATTTTTACTCTGAACCCCCAGGGGCCTGAGGGGCGGGGCCAAATAGGGGAAATAGGGTTAATCCTTTAAATCGCTACTTGTCATAAAGTTATGAATGAATTTGAACCAAATTTGGTCAGGAACATCCTTGGCAGAAGGTGAACAGAGTTTGTATAAATTTTTACTCTGAACCCCCAGGGGCCTGAGGGGCGGGGCCAAATAGGGGAAATAGGGTTAATCCTTTAAATCGCTACTTGTCATAAAGTTATGAATGAATTTGAACCAAATTTGGTCAGTAACATCCTAGGCAGAAAGGGAACAGAGTTTGTATAAATTTTTACTCTGAACCCCCAGGGGCCTGAGGGGCGGGGCCAAATAGGGGAAATAGGGTTACTCCTTTAAATCGCTACTAGTCATAAAGTTATGAATGAATTTGAACCAAATTTGGTCAGGAACATCCTTGGCAGAAGGGGAACATAGTTTGTATAAATTTTTACTCTGAACCCCCAGGGGCCTGAGGGGCGGGGCCAAATAGGGGAAATAGGGTTAATCCTTTAAATCGCTACTAGTCATAAAGTTATGAATGAATTTGAACCAAATTTGGTCAGTAACATCCTTGGCAGAAAGGGAACAGAGTTTGTATAAATTTTTACTCTGAACCCCCAGGGGCCTGAGGGGCGGGGCCAAATAGGGGAAATAGGGTTAATCCTTTAAATCGCTACTAGTCATAAAGTTATGAATGAATTTGAACCAAATTTGGTCAGGAACATCCTTGGCAGAAGGGGAACATAGTTTGTATAAATTTTTACTCTGAGCCCCCAGGGGCCTGAGGGGCGGGGCCAAATAGGGGAAATAGGGTTAATCCTTTAAATCGCTACTTGTCATAAAGTTATAAATGAATTTGAACCAAATTTGGTCAGTAACATCCTTGGCAGAAAGGGAACAGAGTTTGTATAAATTTTTACTCTGAACCCCCAGGGGCCTGAGGGGCGGGGCCAAATAGGGGAAATAGGGTTACTCCTTTAAATCGCTACTAGTCATAAAGTTATGAATGAATTTGAACCAAATTTGGTCAGGAACATCCTTGGCAGAAGGGGAACAGAGTTTGTATACATTTTTACTCTGAACCCCCAGGGACCTGAGGGGCGGGGCCAAATAGGGGAAATAGGGTTACTCCTTTAAATCGCTACTAGTCATAAAGTTATTAATGAATTTGAACCAAATTTGGTCAGGAACATCCTTGGCAGAAGGGGAACATAGTTTGTATAAATTTTTACTCTGAACCCCCAGGGGCCTGAGGGGCGGGGCCAAATAGGGGAAATAGGGTTACTCATTTAAATTGCTACTAGTCATAAAGTTATAAATTAATTTGAACCAAATTTGGTCAGGAACATCCTTGGTAGAAGGGGAAGATAGTTTGTATAAATTTTTACTCTGAACCCCCAGGGGCCTGAGGGGCGGGGCCAAATAGGGGAAATAGGGTTAATCCTTTAAATCGCTACTAGTCATAAAGTTATGAATGAATTTGAACCAAATTTGGTCAGGAACATTCTTGGCAGAAGGGGAACATAGTTTGTATAAATTTTTACTTTGAACCCCAGGGGCCTGAGGGGCGGGGCCAAATAGGGGAAATAGGGTTAATCCTTTAAATCGCTACTAATCATAAAGTTATTAATGAATTTGAACCAAATTTGGTCAGGAACATCCTTGGGGGAAGAGGAACAGAGTGTTTAAATCTTTATTCTCAACCCCCAGGGGCCTGAGGGGCGGGGCCAAATAGGGGAAATAGGGTTACTCCTTTAAATCGCTACTAGTCCTAAAGTATTGAATAGCTTTTCACCAAATTTAGTCAGGAACATCCTTGAGGGGAGGGGGAACAGAGTTTATATGAATTTTTACTCTGTACCCCTAGTTTTTTTTTTTTTTTTATATGAAAAGTCTTGATGATTTTGTTTCCATTTGTATCCATAGAACCTGAACGTGGAGTATGAGGGCAAGCGATTCAAGTGCCGAGTTTTAGACTGTGATACTATAACACAAGCCAAAGAGAAGATGCTGGACACAATATTCCGAAACTTTGCGTATTCCCAGAGGCCATTAGCTTCAGAACTAGATTTAGGTAGGTACTTCATCACACTAACACCATCATGCATCAACATATTAAAGTTGGCAAATAGTTGGACTCTGAATAAAAGAAAAAAATAGAACTAGGACTTTAATTCTAACTCATAATCAACAAAACTAGAAATAAGAAAATATCTGCATTGAAACCCTTTAAAAAATTATTAAGACTAGGTGTTCAGGAAGAGTAAGTGTCTTCTGCATTATCGACTATACCAGCCACACAAATCTAGGTCATGACGACACCCGACACACAAATCTAGGTCACGACGACACCCGCTACACAAATCTAGGTCAAATCTGAATTTAGTCATATTCTCAAAATGAGAAATTAGTTGGTGACAAACTATATTTTCTTAAATTTAATGTCCACATGATTGTCTAAATGTAGATTTGAACATGAATATTTTACGGTTTCGGTCTTTACAGAATTAAGTAACAGCGGCCGTATGATGTTAGATGAGGACAATACTACCATAAAAGTGGAGGGCTGGAAACAGCTAAATACCTTACAACACTACAAGGTGTTGGATCACTCCGAGATGGTTCTCACTCATCATCAGAACTGCCGAACCATGCCACGCTCTCCCAATGGTAAGTTATAATGTTACGTGTAAGGTTAAATTTTTATGGTTTTAATCAAAAGTTGAAAGCAAAAAATGAAACGTTTTTCAAGGAATTTCAACAAACTATGATTTTCTCTATGATTCTTAATTTCAAGGTAAGCAATTGTCTTAATATCAAATATTTATCTCTTATTAAAAAAGGATCTAAAAGAAATACATATAGAGAGAAGAGTTGGCTAGATTTAAAGATTAACCTCATCTCCCTTCAATATGTAAACGATTTAGAGACAATGATGCTGATTCTTTTTTTTACCTTATCTCAATGACATTGTGAGATATAGACACTTGATCTCAAGGTCATTGTTAGATATAGTCACTTGATCTCAAGGTCATTGTTAGATATAGACACTTGATCTCAATATCATCGTTAGATATAGACACTTGATCTCAATGTCATTGTTAGATATAGACACTTGATCTCAATGTCATTGTTAGATATAGACACTTGATCTCAAGGTCATTGTTAGATATAGACACTTGATCTCAATGTCATTGTTAGATATAGACACTTGATATCAATGTCATTGTTAGATATAGACACTTGATCTCAATATCATCGTTAGATATAGACACTTGATATCAATGTCATTGTTAGATATAGACACTTGATCTCAATGTCATTGTTAGATATAGACACTTGATCTCAATGTCATTGTTAGATATAGACACTTGATCTCAATATCATTGTTAGATATAGACACTTGATCTCAAGGTCATTGTTAGATATAGACACTTGATCTCAATGTCATTGTTAGATATAGACACTTGATCTCAATGTCATTGTTAGATAAAGTCACTTGATCTCAATGTCATTGTTAGATATAGACACTTGATCTCAATGTCATTGTTAGATATAGTCACATGATCTCAATGTCATTGTTAGATATAGACACTTGATCTCAATGTCATTGTTAGATATAGACATTTGGCGTATAGTTTACAGACATTTGTTGTAAAGCCAGTATTGTGTTTCAGGGTCAGTCCACTCCATGGGCTTTACCCACAGAGATGCTGCTCCCATCGCCCGCAACGAGAACGAGGTCGGCACAAAAATCTGGCATCTGGTGAGTTACCTCCCTTGCTGTCCTGAGCCTGGTTTAATTTATGTTGAATTTCTGACACTCTGTGAGATGCCTCAAGTTACACTATACTGCATGCATATTAAAACCTGTCTAATCCGACAGCACGCTAGTCTTTTTCCCAGTCATTTTTTACTCTCTAATCTGACACTTTGCAAATCCATAAAATTAGCAGTATCAGGCTCATTGTCAGAATACACAGGTTTAATTTGATAATGTTTATAATAAAGGAGTTTACATCAGTCCTGTAGGTGAGGTACCATGTCTCCCAGAACACTAGAGAGCTCAACTCTCTGTCTAGAGTTGTAATAAATTATGTAATCAAGACAAATTTCTACATTATAGGTTAAACAACATGATGACTGTAACAACGGAGGAGGTCTCAAGATGAGTTCAGAGATTTACCTCACACGCCTGCTGGCCACCAAGGTAATCCCTTCTGGATGATTATACTTCGGTCCATCACATTAAACTTCCCAGCATCTTTACTGGTTTATTCCATTCTTGACCAATTGTTTATTTTAAGTTTTGTTTTGTGAAGGAAAATCAACACAGATTTTTGAATATCAAAGACAAAAATGTTTTAACTCTTTTATCCAATAGGTAAAATTTTCTCTCTTAAATTTCTAGAGATTTTAAATTACTTTAACCAAAATGAAACGGTTTTGCTCCATTAGTTTGAACTGTCTTTCTTTTAGATATCTAGTATTGATTTTTTTTTTTCAATAAAAATTTAATCAAGTTTTATTCTTTATGTACAGTATTATTGATTTTTTATTAGAGATTGTTATATGTACCATTAATATTTACCTTGAGCCTTTTGGATTCTATTGAGATGTTTGACAAATTTTACAGGGAACCCTGAAACAGTACATAGATGATTTCTTTGAGATGGTCCTCAAGGTAGACAGCAGTATGCCACCAGTCATCAAGTACTTGTTTGACATGATGGACCAGGCTGCTCAACGCTACAACATTACCGACCCGGATGTGGTGCATACCTGGAAGTGTAACAGGTACATACTGTCAATTCACATATTTTTGTGGGTCTCAAGCTTTGTGGTTTTCATAAAAATAAAATTATCATAGGTTCTCGATTTGGTATGGTTTAAACATATTTTATTGCCAATAACAGCAAAAGAATTTGGTAGATGGTAGCACCACTGAAATCTGCTTTATAGATGTAAACGTACTACAATAAAACTTGTGTCAAACATACTTGAGTCAATAACATCGTATAAGTCGAATGTACTATGGTCCCAATTTTTGCCTTCTTTGTGTTAATATTTTTCACTGTATTCTGTGTATTTCTCTGACAGGGAATCTTGAGGAATATTATTTTCATACTTTTTACCTTTCTTTCCAGTTTGTTGTTGCGGTTCTGGGTCAACATAATTAAGAATCCCAATTTTGTATATGACATACAAAAACCCAGCATTGTGGATTCCTGTCTCTCAGTGGTGGCTCAGACCTTCATGGACAGCTGCTCAACCTCCGAACACAGACTCGGCAAGGTGTGTAGCTTCAAATTGTTGTGTATTATTATTCTATGATACAAAATATTAAATTGGTGTTATTTTGTGTTAACAGAAGCAAAAATTTCATGGTTATTGTTGAATGAGAATAAAATTACATTTTAGGAATTCAAACTATTGAAACATTGCATATTTTAAGGAAAAATACATGTACTCCGAAAATTGAAACAAATGCCTACTTTATATTAACAGATATAAACATTTTAAGATATCTAAACTTATTTTAACATATCGTTCTCTGTTCTGACTACAGGATTCCCCTTCCAACAAGCTCCTGTTTGCTAAAGATATTCCAAAGTACCGTAAGTGGGTAGAAAAGTACTTCAGCGACATCCAGGCCCTACAATCGGTTAGCGATCAGGACCTGAACGCCTACCTGGCCGAAGTTTCTCGGGTAGGTGTAGCCACATGTATTACATGACAGGGGATGGGGTATGTCATAAGAGTATGACAGCCTTCCAACTTCAAGAGTTTAATCGAATGGATCCTTTCCATTGACAAGTAGACCACTTTGCTAGACTTTTAGAGGCACCTATTGTTCATTTGACAGTTTTTATTGTGACCTGCAAAAGTTCAAACTTCCTGTTCCAAGATAACAATTTCACTTTTGGATTTATGGAAATTCATGTTGTTCTTCCTTTTGTTTTGTTGTCACTTCATTCACAATCAGTTTAGTGTTTGCCCTATGACAATGATGCTTTCTACTATAATTCAATAGCTAGGAAAATTCATCTTTATTTCCTTTCTTGGGTATCCAAACACTGAGGAGGATTCCAGTCTTTATTCAATTCACAGCCTTCTCTCAAATCAAACTTACTTATCTTGTATATATATACACACAATTTTTGTTTTCTCCCTTTGACCTAGATAATGTTGTAATAATTACTGTATATATATATTTTTTGATAGATGAGCACTGGCCATTTTACCAAGGAAAATGCCTTGTATGAGCTGTACAACTATGTACAGAAATACAATAATGAGGTAAGTTCCTAAAAACTTGAGAGAGAAAAAATCTGTGTTCCAGCATGTTAAACAATAAAATGGTATGTTCAATGAAACTAAATTGGTTAAAACCTGTCTTTTCCAACAACCTTTATTGAACCAGACCCACCACTTATATAAAATATAATCCCTTTCATTCAATGTCTGATGTAAGAAATACCTGACTTAACTAAACACATGTTTTTAACCCCCACCTGGATTCATACCCTTTAATTACCAAAAGATGTCCCTGAATTGACTGTGTATTCAATTGCTGTTCTGTTGTCATATGTTCATTGTTTATATTTCAGATTAATGAGAGTTTGGAGATGGATGGTTTTGCCAACGCCCAACAACTTCCCGCCAAATTAGGTCATGTGATCACTGCAATGGAGGGACCGAGTCCGTACATGCGAGACTATGTATGACCGGATCAGGGGTCACGACCTCATTGTTCACCTTCACCAGATATTCACCAATGCCGTGTCTTTCATCTTTTTGGGAACAGTATCACATCACAACTACTGGACTTGTTTAAAGAGTGTGTGTTGTACGACTGCAGATCTAACAAGATCGCGAATAATTGTATCGGCAGATGATATGCCGAAGTGTATTTGTATATTTTGATTTTTACCAAGGGAGATGTTCTATCATCGTATATTTAACTGCAACAGTATGTATACATCACTTTGTCATGTGATAGGTGTCTGTAACACCACTAGATTAATATATAGCATATATATATATGTGTTTGTTCATTACGATTTGTCTGTAAGTGTCGATGTCTTTGTCCATGCCATTAGAGATCATTAACGTGACGGTCTATGCAGAAACTTTGTTCAATAAGTACCAAAGACTAAGAGAATATGATGCCACTTCCCTTTGAATGTGTACAACTTCAAAGTTCTATTATACAATATGAATATATTCTACAAATAAACTGAGGGAGAAATATTCATCTACAAAACTGAACTTAGAAACACAGTGCTGATTTGTAGTCAAACTGCTGATTGTGTATTCTACAAACTTTTCACCATGTAGATAGGGCAAAATAAGTTTCATTTAACAGCTTCATGCATATTCATACACATTCATTACCATTACCAATCTCATGAATATTCATTCATGATAAATCACTATATTTATTCATTATCATATTAACATTCAAACATAATTATATAAATTTGGAGCTATGTGAATATTCATACATAATAATGCACTTATATATATTCATTTTCATATATGTTCGTAATACCAAATACATTTAGTCAATATAGTAATATAAATTTGGAGCCATCATGAATATTCATGCATCATAATTTGCTAATAATTCATGCATATTTATGATTATGCAATAGTCACTTATTCATGTTTGTTTATTCATATACAATATCACCTGGTGATATTCATAGATGTTGATAACTATGTTGCGTTGATTTCCAGATACTGTAGATGTAAGATATCATGCTATGATTATGCCGTATTTATGTACAGAAACAGTGGGCTCATTGATAAAAATCATACAACTTGGTGCTTTTTATTTATCCTTATATTGCAATTGTGTTTTGCTTGTACGTCTGTGAGCAATTAATAATCATTGAGTATGGTAATAATATCACTAACATGTAAATGGGTGTGGTACATCTGTTTAGGTGGATTTACCTGGTACATCTGTATAGGTGGATTTACCTGGTACATCTATATATAGGTGGATTTACCTGGTACATCCATATAGGTGGATTTACCTGGTACATATGTATAGGTGGATTTACCTGGTACATCTATATAAGTGGATTTACCTGGTACATATATATATAGGTGAATTTACCTGGTACATCTATATAAGTGTATTTACCTGGTACATCTATATAGGTGGATTTACCTGGTACATCTATATATAGGCGGATTTACCTGGTACATCTATATAGGTGAATTTACCTGGTACATCTGTATATTGATTTACCTGGTACATCTGTATAAGTGGATTTACCTGGTACATATGTATAGGTGGATTTACCTGGTTCATCTGTATAGGTGGATTTACCTGGTACATCTGTATATTGATTTACCTGGTACATCTGTATAGGTGGATTTACCTGGTACATCTATATATTGGTTTACCTGGTACATCTATATAAGTGGATTTACCTGGTACATTTGTATAGGCGGATTTACCTGGTACATATGTATAGGTGGATTTACCTGGTACATCTGTATAGGTAGATTTACCTGGCACATCTATATAGGTGGATTTACCTGTAACATATATATATATATAGGTGAATTTACCTGGTACATCTATATATAGGTGAATTTACCTGGTACATCTATATAGGTGAATTTACCTGGTACATCTATATATAGGTGAATTTACCTGGTACATCTATATAGGTGGATTTACCTGGTACATCTGTATAGGTGGATTTACCTGGTACATCTGTATAGGTGAATTTACCTGGTAATGTACCTGGATATATTCCTACAGGAGAGGTTACACTTAGAAATCACCCAATAAATGCAATCACCTTAAAATCATACTCTTTCTCCTACTTTTAAAACTTCGATATATATTTATCACCATGACAACCAGGTTTGGTGTGAAGTATGATATTCTATTTCTCTCAACAACCCTGACCCTCGAGTCATAAAAAATGCAATTTGTCATCAATTTTCTATCTCGCCTCTTAGCTTTCTCTCAGGTACTTTATATTGTGTTTATTTGATATTTTTGTTTGTATGATATGACTTTATTAATGTTTTTCTATACCTTTTCTAAGCATGTATAACATTTCACCTCACCTGGTCTGAAGCATTCAGTTAAAACATCGTGCAGTGTTTGTCCATCTGCCAAATTAAGTCAGGCTTAACATGCATTAATGAAAATGGCACACAGTTCTGTTCTTTTAAAAAAGAAAAAGACTCTAAAATATGAGCAAGATTGAATATTTTACTGGGATGTTTAAAAGATATTTAAAAAGAAAAAAATGGCACAACGGATGAGATTGAGGCTATTTAAGTGGAGATAAATCCTCTTATTAATGTTAGTGCTAAGGACCATGTACTGTATATAAAACTTGTGTCAGAGGTCTGTTAGGGTATAAAAACACTATAGCTATCACTTAAGCTTCATAAAAAATATGGCTTTATTTTTTAAATACTTAGTGGAGTAAGAAGAATAAATAGGTAGGGCCTCTTGTTTTGTTTGAGTCAATGTTTCAAGTCCATTTCAAACTAATCAAATCTTAGTCCATTTAATAATAGTCCATTTCAGTCTTCACAATTGTCATCGAGATTTGAACGTTTCTAATTTATACAGAGCTTTATATACTAAAATATATGGTGTGACCATTATGTACCCACTGAGTATTAAGTTGCACACATATATGCTATAATTATGTATAAGGCCATATTTTGTTCTTTGATAATAAGTAAAAGGAATATAATTTGAGGTTCTCAAATATTCCATGTTCGTAAAAGAATAAAATGTGTTCTTATATATATGCTAGTAAGAAGATATGGACATGCTATTTAGATAAATGTTCTCATGAATATTCTACTAAGAATTTATGTTCTCATGAATATTCTAATAAGAATATATGTTCTTATGAATATGCTAATATGGTATATGTTCTCATGAATATTCTAATATGAATATATGCTCTTGTGAATGTGCTAATGAGAATGTATATTCTTTTGAATATGCTAATGAGGATATTTGTATATTCTTTTGAATATGCTAATGAGGATATTTGATCTTATGAATATGTTACTGAAAATTTATTTTCCTATGAACATGCTAATAAGACTATAATAGAGTGTTCTTAATTATGCTGAATTCATATAGGAAGATTTGCCCTTAAAAGGATTATGTCATGAAATGGGTACATTTTGAAATATATCATGCTGAAAATGACACAATCATGAAAATATTTTAGTTTGCATGTATGCAAATCAAGTAAGTCAACATTGCTGAATAATTCTTTATTTGTAAGCATAAAAGTTTGACATACCAGATCATTCTCGAATATGGCATAATAATCAATATATAACTCATTGTTTCAGATATTTTACATTTATTCATTTTTTGATAATGTTATAAAAATTCTTAAGGAATGACAATATATATATAAGGTATATCTAAACCAGGCAATATTAAGCACTGAATGCCTTTTTGTACATGAGCTGATGGATGAGAGTGGAGAGAGACGATGATGATCGGTAGCTGTTGAACCACAATTTTACATTTCTATTATTGTACATTTGCTAATAATTATTTATCAATTTGTTTAAAAGTTTCCTGTTTAAATAGACTTGTGTTATAACTATATAGCCCGATGTGTTCTTGTAAGTGTTGAATCGGTCGATCGTACGTTGTTCTATGTTATATATTTCCTGTATGCCCCGTTCAATCACATTACTTACGCACTCAGATATCAACCTACCGAGTGTACGCTGTTAACTTCAGCAGCAGGTCCAGGAGGTGTACAACCTTTTTCCCTAAAAATGAGATTTTGAGATTATTCATTTTGGTTCACCACCCTGTTTAGGTGGGAGGGTGTAGTAAAGTTCCAGAAATTTTGAACCCTACATTCTGGATCTGTTGTTGAAGTTTTAGGGGTTGGTAGATTAAAACATCTATGCTTATTGGTTATTGCCCTATTTTGTGTTTATGTTTTGATGTTCAATATTTGTATCACTCTGCAAACTTATGTGCCAAAAATATGATTATACTATTTGTACAGTGTCTGTAGATCTTGTTTATCGAAGTGTCTGTATGTCGATACTGATATCGTTTTATCTAGTGGTCGGATCAGGATCATCATACTTTATATTTGTCGGCTTTTTTTACATTATTTCTTTAAGCAAAACAAAAAATTCTTTTTAAAAAAAAAACAAAGATAGTGATTTACAAAGAAGATACATTAATAAAACCAAAATATATTTGATTTTATATTTTCATTATTTTATTGAACAAAGATCATTTGTTTTGATATACTTTTGAGTCTACCCAGTAATGACACTCAAGGTATGTTTGATTTTCTCACAAAAGCTACAAACTGTTACATAAAAATCAGGTTTATTTGTAAAACTTCAAATATTATATGTGCTCAATAGCTCCAGGAGCTACAATAGGTGGAGTCATGTAGGTGGTAAACCAGTTACTACCGATTGCTAACAAAATTTGGAGCTCAAACATTATCAGTCACAAACACATTATAAACTGACTTTGAATGGTTTCTGTTGCAGTATGAAAGATAGTATAAGTAATGATATACCTCCTTAAATGCCAAATTGATGAGGTGATTTTTCAGTGTCATCTTAGTAATTATTTTCGTCGGAAAGCCAAAGATCAGGAAAGTGAGAAAATAGTACTACATGTACCTTTGTCTGTGATTTCTTATACAAGAGCATCAAATCAGATTTGTCATATTAAGGAACCTGAGCATTCAAATTCTCCTTGTTATCTTTACATCTGGTTGCAAAAGGACTCTTGAATGGAATCTATTGATTGAAAAATAAAAACAAATTTCATCTTTCACACCTTTCAAAAGAAAAAAATATCAAAACTTGAAATATTTCAAATTTTAAAAAGCCTGACATTGATGTTTTGCAAACAAATCTTGGAGCAGTTATGACATTTTCACTTTATTCATCAAGATGACTGGAGTAACTTATGAGAAATTACCTGTTGTTAAATGGGACATCTCTTGTGTTAAGGCTGTGGTAAATCTTTTAAAAATCTTATTGTTCTTTGGTTAATTGTAAAAAAGAAAAAATACTGCTTATTTTAAGGAATGCTTTGAAAATGAAAAAAAATCTTCATAGAAGAATTGACATATTCTACGCAAAAATTTTACTAGTAATATTTCATTTTTAATTGTTAAAACTTTTTTAATTTCCATATTCATTTTATAAATATTTTTCCTGTTTTTTTTATGAGATTTTACCTTATTTTTACTATCATTAATCTTAACTGTAGTGACCACTTTCCAGTGCATGAAAAGTAAACCAAGTTACAAGAATAGACTCCTTACTGTTACTGCTATTTATACAATAGATGGTAGTGACTTTTCATCACTTAGTACCTGTTGCCATGGCAACCCAGAGTCAGTGTTTAGTCTGAGAACAGGTGATGCTGTGTCACACAAAGAATCTGAGAGACAAATGACATAAAGAAGCCATTTTACTATACAAAAACAGTTTTTTATTTTCATTATACTTTCAAATCAAATATTTAAATAATTTTATAATTACAATCAAATATGTTACTGATGATTTTGCTGGGTTACCTGTACGGTGTGCGAGTTGTTAGCCTAGACTTTTGAGTCTTTCATTTTTTGTTTGTTTTGTGACAATGTCATGTGACACCTTAATCACCGCATCACATGACCTTTTTGTACCAAAGTGAGATGATCATGTGACTTTTATAATCCCAGGACCAAGTCATTGGATTTTCGTCGTGGGGACATCTAAAAATCATGAAAAAATGTATGTTACATAAATATACCACTACGTGGATTTTATTTAATGTAGTAATGAAATTTGTCGTAACTGATAATCACTCTTATCAATGTCAATGTCACATGGTCATGCAATATTTTCAATATCATTTGGTCGTGTGAATGTTTATATCAGATGCTTGATGACCATTATGATGTCATGTGATCTGACCACTACTGACCGCTGGTCAATTCTTAGCCATAATGACACTTTCTCTAGATGCCTTCATTGCCCGTTTATTCATGTACATTTCAGTAATTTGCATATTATATGATACTAGTAGAAACCAAGTGTACTTGACAAGAAAATTAAAAGAAATATGATTTTCCTATATAACACAAGAAGTTGTGTTTTCTTTTTCTTGCATGCTTCAAGATTTTTTCGCACAGATTGAAAATAAAATCTGTTTTTATTCAAAGGAAATATACTT
Source organism: Pecten maximus (assembly GCF_902652985.1). Classification (NCBI taxonomy): domain Eukaryota; kingdom Metazoa; phylum Mollusca; class Bivalvia; order Pectinida; family Pectinidae; genus Pecten; species Pecten maximus. Next base: position 31,231,240 of record NC_047021.1, read on the forward strand.
GTCATTATCACAGGGACTTGGCATAAATATGAATTATAATACATCAATCTATATTGACCATGATTTGGGGATTTGTGCCAAGTCCCTGTGATAATTATCATGTGAGATGATGATGTGAGAAGCCAGTCTATAGCTTCTCACTAAATTAAATCACTGCCTTGAGATTTGGAAGGAAAATGTTCAGATTTCAAATCTTTATTGCAAAATTATTATGGAGGAAGAATCAATGAATAATCAAAGTTCTAACTATGTGTAAAGTCACGGTGTGATTACGACTTAGACGTAGATTCTTCCATATTCTTTATTTTAACCTTATAGAGAAAAACCTGCAAAACATAAGACACAATCGTCACATACAAATATAGAACGGACTATATACTATAATTACAAAACGAAAGTAAAATTCATTTATATACACTTACCAGATTTCCAGAGCGGACCATCGTCCTTGTGGACTGTGTCCCCATTAACTGTATACCCATGTACCTGGGTGGTAACAATTACCAGAGGTATACTATACAACGGAACTGTTGCTAGTTCCAGTCTGGAGTGACTGGTGGCAGGATATTAGAGAGGGTTACAGGTGGGTCGAAGGGGGTGCTGGGTAGATTCCGTTTGTCACTGGTGAGGTCTGCGAAAAACTCATATGACCACTTTGACTTACCAAATACTTTCACACACAATGATACGTACTCACATTACAAGTACATAGAAATGTGTCTAAAACCTGGTCTACACATGTCAAGGAGACACCAACAGCCAGCGTTATATGAGGACAGATGTTAAGGAGACACCAACAGCCAGGGTCATATCGGGACAGACGTCAAGGAGATACCAACAGCCAGGGTTATATGAAGACAGATGTCAAGGAGACACCAACAGCCAGGGTCATATGAGGACAGATGTCAAGGAGACACCAACAGCCAGGGTTATATGAGGTTAGATGTCAAGGAAACACCAACAGCCAGGGTCATATGAGGATAAATGTCAAGGAGACACCCAACAGCCAGGGTTATATGAGGATAAATGTCAAGGAGACACCCAACAGCCAGGGTCATATGAGGATAGATGTCAAGGAGACACCAACAGCCAGGGTTATATGAGGACAGATATCAAGGAGACACCAACAGCCAGGGTTATATGAGGACAGGTGTCAAGGAGACACTAACAGCCAGGGTCATATGAGGATAGATGTCAAGGAGACACCAACAGCCAGGGTTATATGAGGACAGATATCAAGGAGACACTAACAGCCAGGGTCATATGAGGACATGTATCAAGGAGACACTAACAGCCATGGTCATATGAGGATAGATGTCAAGGAGACACCAACAGCCAGGGTTATATGAGGACAGATATCAAGGAGACACAAACAGCCGGGGTCATATGAGGACAGGTGTCAAGGAGACACTCAACAGCCAGGGTCATATGAGGACAGATGTCAAGGAGACACCAACAGCCAGGGTTATATGAGGATAGATGTCAAGGAGACACCAACAGCCAGGGTTATATGAGGAGAGATGTCATGGAGCCACTCAACAGCCAGGGTCATATGAGGAGAGATGTCAAGGAGACACTCAACAGCCAGGGTTATATGAGGACAGATGTCAAGAAGACACAAAACGCCAATGATATTTGAGGACTGATGTCAAGGAGATACCAACAGCCAGGGTCATATGAGGACAGATGTCAAGAAGACACAAAACGCCAATGATATTTGAGGACTGATGTCAAGGAGACACCAACAGCCAGGGTCATATGAGGACAGGTATCAAGGAGACACCAACAGCCAGGGTCATATGAGGACAGATATCATGGAGAAACTAACAGGCAGGGTCATATGAGGACAGATATCATGGAGACACCAACAGCCAGGGTCATATGAGGACATGTATCAAGGAGACACTAACAGCCAGGGTCATATGAGGACAGGTATCAAGGAGACACTAACAGCCAGGGTCATATGAGGACAGGTATCAAGGAGACACAAACAGCCAGGGTCATATGAGGATAGATGTCAAGGAGACACCCAACAGCTAGGGTCATATGAGGGCAGATGTCAAGGAGACACCAACAGACAGGGTCATATGAAGACAGGTATCAAGGAGACACCAACAGCCAGGGTCATATGAGGATAGATGTCAAGGAGACACCAACAGCCAGGGTTATATGAGGACAGATGTCAAGGAGACACAAACAGCCAGGGTCATATGAGGACAAGTGTCAAGGAGACACCAACAGCCAGGGTCATATGAGGACAGATATCATGGAGACACTAACAGCCAGGGTCATATGAGGACAAGTGTCAAGGAGACACCAACAGCCAGGGTCATATGAGGACAGGTATCAAGGAGACACAAACAGCTAGGGTCATATGAGGGCAGATGTCAAGGAGACACCAACAGCCAGGGTCATATGAGGACATGTATCAAGGAGACACTAACAGCCAGGGTCATATGAGGACATGTATCAAGGAGACACAAACAGCCAGGGTCATATGAGGACAGGTATCAAGGAGACACAAACAGCCAGGGTCATATGAGGACAGGTATCAAGGAGACATCAACAGCCAGAGTAATATGAGTACAGATGTCAAGGAGACACCAACAGCTAGGGTCATATGAGGGCAGATGTCAAGGAGACACCAACAGCCAGGGTCATATGAGGACAGATGTCAAGGAGACACCAACAACCAGTGTTATTATGAGGACATATCAAGGAGACATCAACAGCCAGAGTAATAGGAGTACAGATGTCAAGGAGACACCAACATCCATGGTTATATATTTACATTTGCTCCGCATTTCCCCATTGACACAATGCTAAGAAGCAGTTGCCACCATACGCCTATAATACCCAGTGCCTCAGGCTATAACACCCAGTGGGTCATGTGACATTAAAAAAAGGCGGGTTTTTTTTGTGTTGGTTTATTTTTTTTTAAAGTTGACGAAAATGGTAAGACAATGTAAATATAAGTATTGAACAGTTGTTTTAATGTTGTTATGGTCGATATGGTAGCAAGATGTATGGTGGGCAAATGTAGCATGGAAACCTTAACGGGTTCCCATGCCATTTGCCCACCATACATCTTGCTGCCATATCGACTATAACACCATTGTAACCACTGTTCATTGCTTAAATGATGACATATCAAGGAGACACCAACACCTAGGGCCATATGAGGACAGATGTCACGGAGACACAAAAAGCCAGGGTCATATGAGGAAAGATTTCAAGGAGACACCAACAGCCATGGTTATATGAGGACAGATGTCAAGGAGACACCAACAACCAGTGTTATTATGAGGACATATCAAGGAGACATCAACAGCCAGAGTAATATGAGTACAGATGTCAAGGAGACACCAACAGCCAGAGTAATATGAGTACAGATTTCAAGGAGACACAAACAGCCAGGGTTATATGAGGAGAGATGTCAAGGAGACACCAACAACCAGGGTTATATGAGGACAGGTGTCAAGGAGACACCAATAGCCAGGGTCATATGAGGACATATGTCAAGGAGACACCCAACAGCCATAGCAGCAGTGTTCTATATTTGACGGCTCACAGAACCACAGCCAAATACCACCAGACCATTGTTAAGAAGTTTTTAAAATACCAGGTACATGTATCTGCTGGACCAATATTCCATTGAAATGTTATCCTAGTTTGTAGATTGGAATTAAAACATTACTAGGATCAAGTCGCCCATTACCAATTACTAGTACTGGCTAAGAATGATGTCAATACAAATAGGTTTCATATTATTTGTTTGTCATAGTTTATATTATTAAGTTATCTTTTATCAATATGATGGATATTTAAAAATGAATTATGAATATTCGAAATGAGTTATGGATATCTATAAATAGTGACTTTTTTCACTTTGGCTTGCCATAATTAGATACATAGATTACTTTTACGTAATAAACCTTTCAAGATTCACTTTATAGCTGTTTATTATATCGCATGGTCCAGATCCGTTCAAAAGCGTAAGTAAACTATCTGAGTATACACTAGATCTAGTGCCACAAGCTAGGTCCCTATAAGAATGAATGCTAGCTGTGACCAGGGGCGTACATACGGATGTATGTCCCTGCTGTGACTGATTACTAAATACCCTGGGGTATTAGATATATATGTGTTCACAATTTTTGGAGACAAAGAAAAAAAGATGATACCACAGATCGGATGACAGACCTCTAATTTCAATCTTGGAAAGATGATGCTCCTATTCATATATGTATGCTATCAGAAATATCTATACGTCCCTGATAAGACGAGCTTAAATTTATTCCAGTACAGGAGTAAATTAATATTATATAATACTGATAACAAAAGAGAAACAAATCCACTTCGCAGACAAATTCTCGTTACTAAAATGTAGAATGCTAAACTCTGTGCTAAATTTTCACCGGGAAATACAGTGTATACATATAAATTGGCTGTACTAAAGTCAGTCATGGAAGATCGACATCCATCTAGCACGGTACCTATACAAAATGTATAGATTCTAGGTCTCTGTTGATAATGCTTCTCGGTCGTTACAATTACAATTGTCTATTCATAGAACGATTCATACTTACCTCATTTTGACACGGCCTTATTTATATAATAATCGATCTCATTTTAATTTCGAAAAATATAGAAGCGATATAAACAACAAATGGTTACGATCATTGCCACGGTCTTATGTGACATGCCTGTCTGTGAACATGGGGAGAGCGGAACCTTTTGATTCCGAACACATAAAACGAAAGTATAAGCTCTATATATAGAACTGGAGTAAAGCCTCGTTTTGAATATACAGGAAGTCACATGAAGCCTGTCAATGAAAAGAAAACAGGTACGAAAATAGTCGAAGAAAGTTTTTCGACCACGAAAGGCGTTCATCCAGGATTTCCTTCCGACTGTCATACATATACTGATATTTGTATATTTCGGCGAGGGACCGGTCAATGATCAATCCGCTGGCCTGCGTGTAAATCCCGTACAATATCAACCGTGATCTCAGATCACGCAGAGGTTTTTTTTAACAGATACGGGTTGTTACGCTTAAAATAGACCTACTTCTTAAATTTAATAGATTGGAGCTACGCTTGATTCAACAAGTTCAATGGAAGCGTGGAAACACATGACCTCGCGTGCTATCGTGATACAAAACTGACTTACTAAACATGACATATGATCGTTATTGACAAGTGAGAAAACGGGGAAGATAACATTCCATTTCAAAGGGATCCAGTATGAGTAACACATATGAAGATCCAGCATCACGTCCACTATTTGGTGACCCACAGCCAAGGGTATGTAAGATTCCTGTCGGCAAATTAATGGTATATAATATGATGTAGATATGTGGAAACCTTATAGAATGACATCATCATGCAGGGCTTTTTCTGGAGGCTTTTTGGGGCTTTGGGGCCCCATTCCCAATATTGGAATTATTTAATTTTAAAGTCAAATTCCCAAAAGCAGTTTATTCCTGAAAAAATCTTTCCCATTCACCTATTTTTTTCCCAAAATGAGAAAACATCTTGAATAAGTTGCCAGTCAGCCTGAATGGTTCTGGCGATCAATTTATATGAAGAGCAGGGATTAGCAAGAGGTATCCTGTCTGCGTTAGCGCTGGGACTCAAATTGTTGCTCTTGAATAATAAGTGCACATCCTACGCCTAGGATAATATGAGTTTAATAGTACATGTAAATTAAATGGCTGACCTTGCTCTCCAGTTTTACACATCATTTCAATCACCCCAGCAGTGAATTGGCCCCATCCATCGGGTACTGTTCACTTTATCATACCTGACAGGTAAGTTACCATGTAGCCTACCTGAAGAACAGCAGGTGTTGACCCATTCTACAAGTAAGGTGAGAAATCCAGAACTTCTAATTATAAACCTGTCTCACCTGTTTACTGCTTACAAGATGATGATTATAACATCAAACCTTGTTAAACATCTCGAAGGTAATTATGACATCCTCTGGTGTACATCAATGATCCACAACAATTACTTGCAGATGACACAGCCCTTTTTTATCACTAGACAGTTTTAATGATTGTCATGTGCTCCAAGATGATCAACCTTGAAGCATGACATTATAAGTGGGACATGGAATTTAGTCAAATACCAAGATCCACCTGCCGTAGGCATGATCCACCTACAATTCTCACTTTATGGTTGTATATATACCTCAGACAATAGACATCATAAACAATTTAACATGGAATAGCCATATCAACAGGGTAAGTAAGATGGCCAACAGCATGCTGGGTACCTAAAGCTCCAGATCTATAGTGCTGTCATAAAAAGTTGTAGTTAGGACCCAATTAGAGTATGCAGCCTGTGTCTGGGACCCATATACCCAGGATCTCACGCACCAGCTTGAGATGATCTAGCACAGAGCTGTGAGATGGAGTTAGTGTGTATTGCCCTCATGCGAGTGTGACAGACATGCTGGTAGACGTCAGATGCAGACAAGAGAACACAAGCATTCAGTTGCCTGTCTATTACCACCCGTATTGGCACCATACATCAAGCAACATGTGCAAACTTCTCAGAACAGCCACACTATTTCTTACAGACAGGTCCATACATCTGAAGACTATTATAAGTATTTGTTCTTTCCTAGCTCTTTCTATCATTCAGTGAAAATCTCTTCCAGCTTCAGTAGTGAAGAGTCCAGCATTAGGCTCAATTAAAACTACCATCTGCTGTCCTCGCCAAACCATAACTTAATTAACCAACTATTTTCTTAGCTTTTCAGATTTACTTTTCTTTGTGCTCTGATTAATTTAACTTTGAATCCCATCTTCATCCACTGAATACAACACTTCTATCCATTATTTTATTAGTCCAGACACTTTGACACACTTTTTACCATTTTTAACCTTCACCGACACATACTCTGGACATACTGGAAAGAGGAAGATGAGTATTTCTAGATAGACAGAATTCCTACGCCTTCCGAGTGATAACAATTAATCCAATAGTCATGGCTCTTCTTATTTCATCTCCACCAGGGATTGAACCTTGTAAGACAGTTCACACGGAGATGGCTGGAATGTTGGATAGAACTTGTAATATAACAAGTTGTCACTGTCATAGTTCTGGTTGTGGCGTTAATCCTGTTATAGCTTTCGTAAGAGTGTGTGGACAAGCAGATCCCACATTTTGTAACATGTTGATAGTGTGGAGAGGGTGTTAAATAAGGAAAAATATGTTTTTTAAAAGTGATAATATGACCAACATTATAGTAATGTAAGCAATATTGGACCGTGGTTGTAATGCGTTGAATATTGAATAAGGATATGCTGCTTATTTTTATGCTTAAACTTCTTTTTTTTCAGGATCGCATGCTGAACCTTGTTGTCGCGGTATTTACCAGTATTATAGTAGCAGTAAGTATGAACCACTCATTTAGGCTGTTGTATACCTTCAGTAAGTAGAGTAGTACTGAACTATTTCCCTGGAGTAGAGTACTGAACTATTTCCCTGGGGTTGAGTACTGAACTATTCCCCTGGAGTAGAGTACTAAACTATTTCCCTGGAGTAGAGTACTGAACTATTCCCCTGGAGTAGAGTACTGAACTATTCCCCTGGAGTAGAGTACTGAACTATTTCCCTGGAGTAGAGTACTGAACTATTTTCCTGGAGTAGAGTACTAAACAATTCCCCTGGAGTAGAGTACTGAACTATTTCCCTGGAGTAGAGTACTGAACTATTCCCCTGGAGTAGAGTACTAAACTATTCCCCTGGAGTAGAGTTCTGAACTATTCCCCTGGAGTAGAGTACTGAACTATTCCCCTGCAGTAGAGTACTGAACTATTCCCCTGGAGTAGAGTACTAAACAATTCCCCTGGAGTAGAGTACTAAACTATTCCCCTGGAGTAGAGTACTGAACTATTCCCCTGGAGTAGAGTACTGAACTATTCCCCTGAGTAGAGTACTGAACTATTCCTCTGGAGTAGAGTACTAAACTATTCCTCTGGAGTAGAGTACTACAATTCCCCTGGAGTAGAGTACTAAACTATTCCTCTGGAGTAGAGTACTGAACTATTCCCCTGGAGTAGAGTACTAAACTATTCCCCTGGAGTAGAGTACTGAACTATTCCCCTGGAGTAGAGTACTGAACTATTCCCCTAGGGCAGAATGGCTTTTTCTGGGGGCTTTTTGGGTGGCTAATGGGCCCCATTCCCAATTGGAATTATTTTATTTTAAAGCCAAAATCCTAAAATTTGCAGTTTACTCCTGAATTTTTTTTTCACAATTTACCAATTTTCTTCCCAAAATGAGACAAAAAGGCCCCATCTCAAACCAACTGAAAGCAGTTCAATGGTTCAATTTTCATATGACAGTTGTTATTATTAGATACAGTGGAAGTAGTTGAGAGAGTAAATGTTATGATAATTATGAGTAAATATGTTTTATTTCTCCAGGTTACTTTGGTCAGTGCGTTCATCTTTCCAAAATGGCCGCCTGATGGAACCAACGTTTTCTTTGCCATCATTATAGTTTTGATCTGCGCTTCACATTTGCTTTTGGTACGTGTTTAATTACAATAAAACATAACCTTTTTTCTGTTCATTTAGAATACTTATTTTTTATTTTGTCAACATTTGAGGAACTTTAGGTCAAGTAATATGTATTTGTTACTCTAAAAACCAAAATGAATGTTAAACAATCCAAGATGGCCACAAAACCGTGAATGAAAGGTGTCGTTACTTTTGTTGATCAATACTGTTTGATTTGTGTGTGTTTTTAATTAGATAATGATGCTCTAGATTTCCTTAAATCTGACCCTGGTTTACATTTATATGTAGATGTGTTAGAGAATTTTATATCTGCTTATAAAATTATGATTTGTTTTATTATAGATTTACTGGTACAGACAAGGTGACCTTGAGCCAAAGTTTCGGACCATGATCATTTACAACGCATTCACCATCATTTTGCTATGTGTGTGTGGTAATTTATACATTCATGGAGTCGGGATAGAAAAGACTGGCAAATAAACAATCAGGAAAATATCACGAGAGACAATGTCCATTGTTTGTGTACAATGTATAAATATGGCATGAAAGTCAAAGACTTTTTTGGCAAAGAGGATTTTCTTCTTTTTTTTTTCTTTTTTATGTACACACACCTTGCAAGTTTGATTTTATCATTGCTTTAGATTCTGTCGAGTGTTGTTCATTCTAGTTTTAACTTTCTTGTGTTATTTCTCCATAATAAGAATAAATTAATCATAATTGAAAATATGAACATTCATAGTACTGTGAACGTAATAAAGAAAAGAGTTCTGTTGGGTGAAAGCATGGTGTAGGATGAAAGATTTAATCGGAAATATTGTGTCATAAACTATGAATTGTTTTTGTAATACGTTGACAGTAAATGTTAATAAGATACATATTCTGTAAATCACTTAAATTTCACGAATACTTTATTTAATACTTCAGACATATTCGAAAATACATGATTTTGCAAACACTGATCTAGAAATGACTTTAAAATCACAAATGATGAGCTATTGGATTCATGGACTCTGCAAGACTCCTATATCGCTAACCAATAGCATAGTTGCCATACAGAGTAGTTATCTTCGAACAAATATTCGCAATAGATTTTGATTATTAGTGATTGACTCTCCTCAGATATTAACACAAAAATTAACTTAATACGAAATATATGAGATTTACAGAAGTTCTATCTAAAGAATGTAGTGTTTCATTCTCCACAGTAAGTATGTCTGTCTGTACATATGTATAACCATTGCATCTTATTTCTGATTTATTTATTGTTTTAGTCGAGTGTCACCTGTTAATAGTGTGCTATAACATGTACTTGTAACTTGAGATGTAAATTGCAGTCATCCAGGAGTGTGCTATATATACCTCCTGTTTCAGGAGTACATTCCTACCGTTATGCTGTAAATGACCAAAAAAATATATTTTTATGTAAATTCTCTGAGATTATCAATAGCTTATTCAGATATCTTGAAAATCCTTTATAAGTTAATAACTGTAGTGCTTTCAAGAATTAGTTTCTATTTTTACTAGTCAGTCTAATACTTCTCTCAAATTTGACGGGAGTATCATGGTATATATGCCTCCATCTGTCTGTCTGGCATAAGTTTGTTTGGAGGTCTCCTCCTATAACTTTTGACTGATCTCTGTGAAACTTGGTGGGCTTTATAACCATGATATTTAGTTGTAACGCCATTTTGATTTGACTATTTTTGCAGAAGTTATTGCCCTTTGTTTATATCAGTATTTGATTTTTGTCAGGAAGTCTCCTCCTACATTTTTCAGCTGATTTCTTTGAAACTTGGGAGGCGATATAACCATGAGATATAGTTGTGTTTCCCTGAGAGGCATTATCATTTGACCATTTTGGAAAAGGTATTGTGCTGGTGTTTGATTTTTTTCCCCTCAAAATCCTACATTTTTCGAAGGATTTCTTTGAAACATTGTACGCTTTTTAATATTGATATCATGTTTAATGAGTTGGAGACTACTTCAGTAACTCCTGATTAATGGTATTTCTCAAAGTGTTAGAAAATTTAACATTCACGACTTTCATGACTTTGTAGTGAAAGGTAAGGGTTAAAAAAAACATGCCACCTTTAACCACTCATAAGGCGATGCAAGTCTTATTTAAGAAATAATTAACGATGATTCGTGTATTGTTGCAGGATATATACAACGAGGACGAGGATATTTTGCAATTAAATTAATAACGAAGGCCACACTTTTTTTCAAGTCTGAGTTATTAATTAAAATTGCAAAATATCCGAGTCCGAGTTGTATATCCTGCAACAATACACGAGTCAAAGTTGATTATTTCTATTCTACCATGTACTGTTTAGTTCTGAGATCTACCTCTTTCTAATAGAAAAACGGCAAAGAAACCCCGGGAAAACCTTGTAATTTATTTCTTGAGTATTGCATTATTTGTAGATAAAATGTACATTTCTTAACAGGCACTACAGTACTACAATCAAGAACATCTATCATATGGCATTGATTTTTTAAAATTAAAAAAAAAAGGATGAAAAAAAAGCGGCCTTCGTAGGATTCGAACTCGCATCATAATAATAAATGAACCAAGACTAACCCATTAACCCACTCGGCTACAGTAACCGTATTAATTCTGGGTGAATATTAGATACATAACATTGTAACAGCCGTGACTCACGAGCGTGTGTTATTAACACGAGCGTGTGTTATTGGCATGAGCGTGTTTTATTGGAAAATAATACATGGTTTTAAACCAATCAAAACTGGCGTTGCATAGCAAACATGGTAGAATTCAGTAAAAGTAAGTATATTAAAACACTATACAGCATTCTACGGGCATGTATTGTCCCGCCCCGCGGTACTTTCGTTTCAAACTAAGACTATTGAACATGTCAAGTAACAAGTTGTGATGCTTTAGTGATTATGTACATTTATTATATTTGAGATCTGATACCCATGTTGAAATACTGGTTTTATTGAATATTTTTGTCACTGTTGTGTTTGGTGGAAGGGCTAGTGGTACCGGTATCTTGGTTGAGCTTTGATTTGTTTCTACACCTTGGAACAAATAATAACCATGTTAATATATGTTTGTATGTGGGAAAATGTACTTTATGCTGTTTGTCCAGGTCATCAAAGTTCTTTAGCTTTACATTCATGCTTAAATTTCTTAAGAATTGAAATATTTCACTTTAGTGTCTCTAACCATTTTCAACCTAATCCGACATTTTCCTCTGTGATTACTGTACTCTTACAATTTCTCCATCCTCTTCATATGAAACCGACTCCATCCCACTCCACAGACCCGGTGGCCTGTACTTCAAGAAATATATGCTTAAAGTCTTCTCTAGGGATAACAAAGTCATTGTAAAAATGTCTAAGTTCATAATGACAAGTGCTTTATTGGCTCCCTAAACTGACAGGTAGTTTTAGTAGGTTATTTTTTAGTGCTCAAGAGCTTCAGACAAATCGACAATGTATTGGATTTCCATACCATGTGCCCCATAATTGAGCCATCTTGAAATCCCGATGACTTTGCTGTTAATAATTATCACCGAATTAATTCAAATCCTGTTACTGCACATCAAAATATTCAGTGTTTGGAAGAACGATCTCAAAAATATAAATCACAGACAATGAACTAACCGGTTATATATTTTCAGTACTTCACTTTACCAACATAAATACCGGTATCTGGTCATGACAGTTATTAATTTAAGAGTGTGGCTTCTCAAGTTCTGTATGTAGTGGAAGTGTATTAAATATGGTATATTTTAAAACTGTATATACAATGTCATTTTATTTGTAAAAACTGTAGATAATAAATGGATGAGTATAATCTCACACATTTTCCATTATTTTAAGGTTACGTTACATTTTACCTGTGAGTTAACTGTCCCCTCCTTTTCTGTAAGTATTGCCATATTCATTGTTATGTAACTGAAGTACCTTTTGAATTTATCATGATAAAGAGTTTTTAAGTTCCTATTACTGGTACTACATGTAGTTTATAAACCGTTTTCAAAACTTAAGTCACTTGGCTTGTTTCTTTGAAATTATGGTAAACTCACCCCAGTTGCTCTGCTTCAAGCCTGCACTTTTCGGTTTTGTTTTTCAGGTATATATAAAAATCAGCACCTCCAACATGGATAAAAATGGCTATTTAAACTTGAAAGATGGATTACATTTTTTTCATGAATTGGTATATCTTGAGTCATTATGAAGCTTTAATGGGAGATAACTCTAATAGAATCTGCAACATATAGCCATAAAAAATTGTGAATTTCAATTTATCATCACATTTTGTACACCATACGTGTGGAGAGAGAGAGTGCTTTAGACAGGCTTGGTAATTATTGGATAATCTATTATGTGTAATCAGATGCTTTCAAGCTGTTATTACTGGGAGATGACTCGGAAGGTAAAAGGTATCCTTAATAAAAATTTGTTTATTTCATGCTTGTTGAAAACTGCCATCATATTTTGTACACTATTTGTGTGGAGAGAGGGTGTTATAGACAGGCTTGGTGGTTATAGGTAAATATTAATTATATTTTATTTATTTTGTCAATTATATCATTCACTGTTGGTGCCAATGAACTAGTCCAGTGAGTTTAATACAAGGAAGCTGACAAGTAATTACCTTACAACTTTTCAAATTTGAAATGGGGGAGAAAATAAATGTGGTTAAATTAATAAGGTTTTCAAAACTATTGTGAGCATAATCACGGTCATCTGTAGTTATAAATTGAATAATAAATATACTTAAAACATTATCATTAATTTAAAACTACAAATGCCTTTGGTATAATGTTCTATTTGGAAAAATTGTGATGCAATATTTTTTTCTTATTTTTGCTGTTCTATGAAAAATATTCAGTATGGATACCAGTTTGAAGATGCATGCAAATTTCTAGTGTGAAAATGAGGGAGACCGAATAGGGAGGGTTGACAGGTATCCAATTGCATTATTTTATTCACGTCTATCAAATTGGACACCTAATTAGTGAAATGAAAGTGGGGTTATACTGTCACCCACCCACACTCCTTTATAAGGGATTATCTGGCTAGTACTTACTTGTGTATTGGGGATATTTAACAATTTTCTCCTAAGATTACGCTCAGTACTTTTGCAGTTTTCTTAGGTGTGAATAAATTATCATTTAACTAAGTACAATGCTATTAAAAATATGTTCTATTTCCTTATCTACAGTGAGCTTATTACAAACCATTTATTCTATTTATTATAACGCTTTATTACTCTGTTAGAAATGAACTACAAATGTATATCAAATACCTATTGGCCATTTGAATTAGGTCAGACCTATACATGTATTAAGGTCTGGGGTAAAGAGTTGGACATTTTAGTGCAAATAACATTGAAAATGCTTTTTTGTGGTTGGAAAAAATATTGAAATAAATTTAATTTCTTAACATTTGAATTGTTTTTCTTTAGATTGAAAAGAAATGTTTCTTTTCAATTGATTGAAATAATGCAATGAAGAATTGTGTAAGTACATATTCATGTGATAAAAAAATAAACACAGAGCTCCTCATATATCTGGAGTTGTATAGTTCGGATTCCTCAAATTCACAAAACACAGAGCACCCCATTTATTCCGAGTTGTATAGTTAGGACTCCTCAAATTAACAAAATAGAAAACACTCTATATGTCCCGAGTTATATAGCTACGACTGCCCCCTTACATATCGACAAACTTCAGCACCCTAAAAATACATTCTACAAACTAGAATTAAACAATAAACTACACCAAAGCCTTGATTATTTCCCAATCTTTGTTGCGTTTATAGCCCCATGAACAGTAAGGGTCACTAATGTGGGTTCTCATTGTAGTAGTTGGTGACTACCTCACTGAACAACATACTTGAGGCCCCTGGCATGCCATCCAGAGCAATTACAGTGAAGGGCCTTGCCCAAGGACACAACCTCAACAGCATAGACAGTCCTGTTTCTCAGCTAAACATAAACCAACACCAGTAGGGTTTTACATGGCCGACGCCCTAACTGACTGACCTATCGCAGCCCCTTTACCTGAGGTTAGATGGCCGACGCTCTAACAGACTGAGCTATCGCGGCCCCTTTACCTGAGGTTAGATGGCAGACGCTCTAACCGACTGACCTATCGCAGCCCCTTTACCTGAGGTTAGATGGCCGACGCTCTAACCGACTGACCGGCTCCCACTGTAATGACTTATAAATTATATGTGTATAGTGACTTACAACACAGCAGATTCAAGTTATATTATCTTTATTAAATAAAGATATTTGTATTGTAAACAAGACAACAAATCCAATGGAATACTAAAACAAAAGTTCTTGAGCAAAACTATCACATGCATCAAGTAATACAGATCTGTACTGGATATAAATAAGGAGAATAAGTTATCATTCACATGTTAAAGCTGCTACATCTCTCAACAAAGTAATCGACTGAATACAAGAATAGACTGATGTGTTTTTAACACAATACCAAAGGTTACATACTTTACACTATTACCATCCTCAAAAAGTTTGAGTTTTTCTCTATCTTTTCAATTCATCGTAAATAAATAATTGCATCCCTAAGAAATCATAATGTACTCTGCCTCTATATTTTGTATGTAAATCTTAGGACGCTATTAATTTTCAATACTTGGCGTTGGATACACATTTATACTATGGTGCCATTTTATACACACAGCGTATACTCTGTTGGCAGTGTAGCATCTTTAACATTCATTTGGGAGAAACTCTTCCATAATTAGCACTCGAGTTGAAATAACAAATTTCTTGAAAAAGCATGCTGGAATTCAAATTCAAAAAACGAGATAAATGTATTTCATTTTCTTCAGTACAAGTTTAAAGTTCTTGCACCTTGAACAGGGATATCTTATGTGATACACATTTGTTTTTCAATCTGTTTTATTTGAAACAAAGAAATAAAATTGAATTTTTTTGGACGGTTATCCCATCTGATAACTTGTGCAATATTTTCTATCTATTTTGATTGGTATAGCACTATCTTACAACAAAAATTAAATACCAAATTTTACAAGTTGATCAGATGTATTTATCTGCTGATTCTGAATGAACTCACATCAATCTGTTTCAAATACAGATCATTATACACCACATTGTGAATTGGATAATGGTAAATCTTATTTTAATTAGATTGAACCGACATGTAGATATTAAATGTACTATTTCTATTGTTTCAGATATAGCATAATCCAATTGAAACATGATATTGTTAGCAATGTTCAGAAATATTCAAATGTTGCACTTTGCACAAGCTTTTAACCTAGGAAACCAGAGATTGATGCCCTTATTGGATGTGAAACCTTGGCCCACCTGCCCGACCACATGGGTTTTCCCCAGGTACTCTAAGAGTACTTTGTAAATCAAAACTATTGACAAGTTTCTGAACTATTAAATAAGTTAAATATTACGAATCAATTTTTATTTCCTATAACTATTACAACTGGTAATCTCAGAATGAGCCTAAGATTTCGTAACCTCCAAACCTCTGTCAGAATTTTGTTACAGAATCGTAGCTCTCATTGAACCTAATCCTGTTTTGTTACAGAAAAACATATTTTATTACTTGTATTAGCATGTAACAAACATATACCCCCGGTAACATTCATTCTCTTTTACAAAAACAAAAAAAACAAAAAAAAAACAAAACTTGTTTGTTGTTCACAACAGGGTCAATGATGTGTGTTGTTTTAATCATCCTGCTTCCTTGGGCTTGATTAGTTATTTTTGAGAAAATACATAAACCGGGTAAACCATATACATTTTGTATATACCATACTATTAAAGAATATTGTATGGTAAATCACAGCTCTGACTCTACAAGATACTGTTACATATACATCAGTTCATTATTTTGGACTTAAATCAAATTAATAAATTCAATCGTCAGTGTAGCTAAGTTTGTAATGAATGGGATCTAGTTTAAACAATAACAGTTATTATGCAAAAGCAAGTGAAATGGAAAAGCTACGTATATATATATTTTTGATTTGCTTTCTTTTGGAACTGGATTTATCCACTGGGTTTGTATCCACTTATAGAGGCAACCACACCCATTCCCCTAACAAGATATATAGTACAAATTACACATCCTATCAGGACTGCTTGTCAATTAGCAAACCCTTGTTTGATAATACCATATTGAAGATTTGGAATGGATGTAAAAGGTCATGGGATGAACTCATTTCAAATTCCTATTCAAATTATTCTTAAGATTTGTGAAAATGGAATAAATCTTTCAAAAATAATCCATCCAAACACTCATTACTCAAAATAATGTTCATAACTCAACAGAGCGAAAAACAAATCTCTATTCATGTTTATATTCAATTTATAAAACTATTCATTTTCTTATTAAATGCATTTTTTTCATGAAAACAAAAAAATAATATCATAGAGTAATTAACATTGTAATAGATATCACATTAATCTTGCTAGTCTGGAGGGTAGTGTTAGCTGTCGGCTCCATTGATGTCAGAACTTGTGATGTCCGTGTCATTCTCGCAGATCTGACCATGTGATTTCTCTCCCTCCACATCAGATGATGACCCGATTAGATCTGGACCGCCAGACGGCAACATTGGATCTGTAATATCATTCAACATACTCTAGAAACCTTCAATATCGGATCTATAATATCATATGAAACATCACACTCTGGAAATGTTCAAATGGACTGCCCCTCTGGCCTCTGGGGGATCAGAGTTACCATTTATACAAAATCTGTTCCCCTTCCCCTTAGAATTTTTCTAGCCAAATTTGGTTCAAATCCATTCAGGACTGTTTGACAAGAAGCGATTTGAAGGACTTGCCTCTATTTCCCCTATTGGGCCCCTCCCCTCTGACCCCAGGGGTGTCACAGCCATCATTTATGCAAAATCTGTTCCCCTTCCCTCAAGGACGTTTCTGACCAAATTTGGTCAAAATCTGTTCAGGGCTATTCCATTAAAACATCTACCTGACCCCAGGACTCCAGAATAATTCGCTTCTGTCAATGGTTGGGCTTCCTTCCTCTTACATATTTCATATAAAGGAAATTATACAAAGAAATTCCATAGGTGGTACCCCTAAACAAGAACTAGAGTCCTGGGGTGGGGTAAATATTTTACTGGACTAACCCTCAGTACTTTATGACAAGTAGCGATTTGAAGCAAATGTTGACGGACAACGTGCCATGGCATAAAATCACCAGAAGTTGCATGCTTTAAGGTATAACCACCCTCCAGAACTTCAAGCTTCTCTATAGTGTATCTTTAATCTCTCAAATTTGAATTGAACAAATAATTAATAGCATCCCTAAGAAATTCTACCATGTTCTGCCTCTATATTTTGTCCTGCAATAAAGGGCTAGGTATAAAACAAAATACCTGACAGTGAAGACATCAGCTCACTACTGGTGGTCTGGACAAAGGACGACGATGTTGTACTGACCATTACTAGGTCAACCGTGTCTGCAGTTGAGTTTCCAATGTTGGTCTCCTGTAATGTAATATTTTTAATTATAAGAAGAAATAAGCCATTATACAGAAAACCAGGAAACTGTTTTTGTGAATAAAAACAAGTCTCCACTTATCAATTAGTGTATCTAGTAGAATTCCAATTGTTTCCAGTTTGTACATAGTGTTATTGGAAGTTGAAATGGAGTGCCACTTGGCAGTCGTTATGTTGTCAATTGTGGCATGAATGTTCTAAGAACCAGAATCTAACTTCACATTTAATTCCCCAAATGTATTATTTGCATTTATAGCAGGTGACCAGGTAAACAAGGGTTTGGAGAATGCAGCTACCTCAAAGTCAGCATATGTACACATGTACAATAGTTTATGACAATGAAGCATTTACTATGCAGACTGTTCAATTGCATTATTTGCAATCAATGACTGAGAAAAACAGAGGAAAAGTGTTCAGACCAGGCTATGGAGAGTAATATGCTGTTTAAGTAGACTAAAGCATTAAGTATAGTGTTGTGATTCTAGGTATACCTATGTTTAGTAATCCAATTTTTGGCTGGTAATAGAATACACCAACTAAGTTATTCATCATACATGTACACTAACAAATCACTCCAGTGTTTCATTAAAACTCTACTCTCATGGAATTATCTAAGGCGCCACTATAACCAACGTCATATACTTTGTTACACTAGAGACATGGCACCATTGGCTATACAGCTTAAGCTCTAAAGCCAACCAGCTACAGTCCAACCCGGTTATGACAAATTTCTTTGGACCCCCCAAATGTTTTCGTATTATATATGGGTTGCGTATTATGTGGGGTCGTATTTCCAATGTCATTGTGCCACACCATGTATCACATGTACACTTCGTACATGTTTGTATACACAAGTTTCATGTTACACTTTTCTCACTAAAAATAAACAAAACTGCATTTTAATTTAATTATCTAATATAAAAAATAAAACGTTTAAAACAATGTACATTGTAAGTGTGTGGCGTTCAGTCTTTGGTTATTTACAGTTCGCCTACCAATACACAATGGGCCTACAACGGCTACATGTCATTCAAGATCGCGCTAATCACATTTTGCAGCTGCGAAAAAAATCACTGACCAGTGTTTGTTCGACTTTTTCCGAGCTGACCTTACTAACAAATATATCCAGGTCCAAGAGATTTTTGAAAACACAATCTTAAACATCATTTTGATTTTGAACGAATGATTTCAATTTGTCAGGCATTTGCGGGCCGCGCGATCTGTAACGCATGTTTCCGGGTCAGTACCATCATCATCGTCATGTCATCATCGCTCTCGTGGAGTTCTGTTCCTTTCACAGAAATGATAAATGTCAGCCTCAGTAATCTCCAATGGTTAACATTGTTTAATTGAACATTACTCATTTACCTGTATACCTGCCTACAGCTGTATACACTATCTATAGAGCACGTGGGACGGTACGAGACAAAGGTCATGAAAACTTTCCTGTGTCACACTTGGCTGACTCTGACTTTGATAGTTCGTATTATGTGGGTTTAAAACAATACAAACAGTGGTCAAGGGACCCTGGCATGTCTGTGTATTATCCGGGTTTTCGTCGTAACCGATTCGTATTAAGTGGGTAAACAACAAGAGGCCCAGAGGGCCTGTATCGCTCACCTGGTTTCATGAGATATGAAACAAGAATGATGCTGAAGTATATTTGTCGCTGGTATTGGTATGTCAATATATAACATAAGCATTTTATATGGGTACATGTACATTGGTTTTATTTTAATACTGAAAATTCCAAAAAGTGCATTAATCCGCGACCTCAGAGGGATGCTACCACACAAATGTGAGTGATATCCATTGCTTAGATTCAGAGAAGAACTTGTTTAGACCAACTGACCCCTTTTGACCCTGACCTCTGCCCCCTTGGGGGTCAGCTCGTTCCTTTATGCAATTTTGAATCCCTACCCCAATAGGATGCTACCAGTCAAACCATTGCTTAGTTTCAGAGAATAAGTTGTTTAAATCAATTTAGCCAAATTGACCCCTTTTGGCCCCACCCCTCAGCCCCCTGGCGGCCCGGGTCAACCCAAACATTTTTACAATTTTGAATCCCCATCCCATAACCATGCTACCATACAAATGTGAGTAATATCCATTGCTAAGTTTCAGAGAAGAAGTTGTTTAAACAAATTGACCAATTTTTGCCCCGCCCCTCAGGCCCCTGGGGGGGGGTCAGCCCCACCATTTGTACAATTTTGAATCCCCATCCCATAGGGATGCTACCCGGGAAATATGAGCGAAATCCACTGCTTAGTTTCAGAGCAGAAGTCGTTTATTTCAATTTTGCAAAACTGACCCCTTTTGGCCCCACCCCTCAGGCCCCAGGGGGGTCGGCCCCATCATTTGTACAATTTCAAATTCTTACCTCAAGGTGATGCTACCAGTAAAATATGAGATATCCATTGCTTGGTTCCAGAGAAGAAGTCAATTATATGAATATAGCCCGACTGACCACATTTGGCCCCACCCCTCAGGCCCCTGGGGGGGGTCAGCCCCATCATTTGTACAATTTTGATTCCCGACCCCATAGTGATGCTACCAGGCAAATATGAGCGACAGCCATTGCTCGGTTTCAGAGAAGAAGTCGTTTATATCAATATAGCCAAATTGACCAATGTCAATATTATATCATAGGCATTTTACATGGGTACGTGAGGATTTGATGTCAAAAAATGCATTAATCCATGAAATAAAATTAACTTTTGGCACAGCCCCATAGGGATGCTACCACACAAATATGAGTGATATCCATTGCTTAGTTTCAGAAAAGAAGTTGTTTAAACCAATTGACCCCTTTTGACCCCGCCTTCTGCACCCCGGGGGGAGTGGGGGTCAGTTCCTTCCTTTATAAAATTTTGAATCCCTACCCAAAAGGATGCTACCAGGCAAATATAAGCGATATCTCTTGCTTAGTTTCAGAGAAGTTGTTCATATCAATTCAGCCAAATTGACCCCTCTTGGCCCCGCCCCTCAGGCCCCCGGGGGGTCAGCCTCACCATTTGTACAATTTTGAATGCCCACCCAATAGTGATGCTACCAGGAAAATATGAGCAATATCCATTGCTTGGTTTCAGAGAAGAAGTCGCTAATATCAATATAGCCCAATTGACCACATTTGGCCCCGCCCCTCAGGCCCCCGGGGGGGTCAGCTCCATCATTTGTACAATTTTTAATCCCCACCCCATAGTGATTATACCAGGCAAATATGAGCGATATCCATTGCTTGGTTTCAGAGAAGAAGTCGTTTATATAAAGAGAGCCAAATTGACCGCTTTTGGCCCCGCCCCTCAGACCCCATGGGGGGCAGTCCCACCATTTGTACAATTTTGAATCCCCACTCCATAGGGATGCTACCAGGTAAATATGAGTGATATCCATTGCTTAGTTTCAGAGCAGAAGTCGTTTATATCAATTCTGTAAAACTGACCCCTTTTGGCCCCGCCCCTCAGACCCCGGGGGGTCAGCCCCGTCATTTGTACAATTTCAAATTCCTACCCCAAGGTGATGCTACCAGTAAAATATGAGAGATATCCATTGTTTGGTTCCAGAGAAGAAGTCAATTATATGAATACAGCCCGATTGACCACATTTAGCCCCGCCCCTCAGGCCCCTGGGGGGGTCAGTCGCATCATTTGTACAATTTTAAATCTCAACCCCATAGTGATGCTACCAGGCAAATATGAGTGACAGGCATTGCTCGGTTTCAGAGAAGAAGTCGTTTATATCAATATAGCCAAATTGACCACATTCGGCCCCACCCCTCAGGCCCCTGGGGGGTCAGCCCCATCATTTGTACAATTTTGAATCCCCACCCCATAGTGATGCTACCAGGCAAATATGAGTGATAGCCATTGCTTGGTTTTAGAGAAGAAGTCGTTTATATCAATAGCGCAAAAATGACCCCTTTTGGCCCCGCCCCAGAGGCCCCCAGGGGGTCAGCCCCATCATTTGTACAATTCTGAGTCCCCTACCCATAGGGATGCTTTTGACCAAATTTGGTCAAATTCTGATGTGTGGTTATGAAGAAGAAGTCAATTGTTGACGGACGGACGGACGACAGACGACGGAGGGACGGACGACGGACGCAACGGTATGGCATAAGCTCACCTTGGTCCTTCGGACCAGGTGAGCTAATAAAAGCATATTGCACACGGTTTGCAGGGGATTTGATTTTCATTCGTATAAAGCGAGTTTTTGTATTATCAGAGTTTGTATTAAGTGGGTCCGACTGTACAGAAACATGCTGACTGTATGGAGCATTTGGCACATGCAACAATTGTCAGACCCAATCACAGAAGCTAATGAGACCATCCTACACTTCCTTGAGCCACCCTTCTCCACCTTGAGCCACCCTACGCCACCTTAAACCAAATTGAGCCACCCTTCTCCACCTTGAGCCACCCTACGCCACCTTAAACCAAATTGAGCCACCCTTCTCCACCTTGAGCCACCCTACACCACCTTAAACCAACTTGAGCCACCCTTCTCCACCTTGAGCCACCCTACACCACCTTAAACCAACTTGAGCCACCCTTCTCCACCTTGAGCCACCCTACGCCACCTTAAACCAAATTGAGCCACCCTTCTCCACCTTGAGCCACCCTACGCCACCTTAAACACAAGGGCCCAATGGGCCCAAATCGCTCACCTGCAATGCAGTGATCTTTTCATATATGGCTCCTGCAGTTATTTGAAAGCATGCTACAGGACCAATATAATGTCTATCTGCACTTTGGCTTTTCACTAAAAGTCATTTAAAGATTTAAGCATACTTGATCGACATGACCTTGAATGTGAGTCAGGGTCATTCATTTGAAAAAACTTGGTAGCCATTCACTCCAGCATGCTACAGACCCAATATTAACTCCATGGGACTCTTGGTTATTGAGAAGAAGTCGCTAATAGATTTTAGCCTTTTTGACTCCTGTGACCTTGAATGAAGGTCAAGGTCATTCATTTGAACAAACTTGGTAGCCCTTTACCCCAGTATTTTACAGACCCTATATCAACTCCCTGGGACTCTTGGTTATTGAGAGGAAGTCATTTAAAAGATTTTAGCCTTTTTGACTCCTGTGACCTTGAATGAAGGTCAAGGTCATTCATTTGAACAAACTTAAGAGCCCTTCACCCCAGCATGCTACAGGCCAAATATTAGGTCTCTGGGACTGTTGGTTATTGAGAAGAAGTCATTTAAAATTTTTAGCCTTTTTGACTCCTGTGACCTTGAATGAAGGTCAAGGTCATTCAATTGAACAAACTTGGTAGCCTTTTACCGCAGCATGCTACAGACCCAATATCAACTCCCTGGGACTCTTGGTTATTGAGAAGTCATTTAAAAATGTTAGCCTTTTTGACTCCAGTGACCTTGAATGAAGGTCAACGTCATTGCTTTGAACAAACTTCGTATCCCTTTACCCCAGCATGCTACAGGCCAAATATTAGGTCTCTGGGACGGTTGGTTATTGAGAGGAAGTCGTTTAAAGATTTTAGCCTTTTTGACTCCTGTGACCTTGAATGAAGGTCAAGGTCATTCATTTGAACAAACTTGGTAGCCCTTTACCCCAGCATGCTACAGACCCAATATCAACTCCCTGGGACTCTTGGTTATTGAGAAGAAGTTGTTAAAAGATTTTATCCTTTTTGACCCCTGTGACCTTGAATGAAGGTCAAGGTCATTCATTTGAACAAACTTGGTAGCCCTTTACCCCAGCATGCTACAGACCTAATATCAAGTCCCTGGGACTCTTGGTTATTGAGTAGAAGTCATTTACAGATTTTAGCCTTTTTGACCCCTGTGACCTTGAATGAACGTCAAGGTCATTCATTTTAACAAACTTGGTAGCCCTTTAACCCAGCATGCTACAGACCGAATATCATCTCCCTGGAACTCTTGGTTATTGAGAAGAAGTTGTTTAAAGATTTTAGCCTTTTTGACTCCTGTGACCTTGAATGAAGGTCAAGGTCATTCATTTGAACAAACTTGGGAGCCCTTCACCCTGGCATGCTACAGGCCAAATATTAGGTCTAGTGGACTCTTGGTTATTGAGAAGAAGTCGTTTAAAGATTTTAGCCTTTTTGACTCCTGTGACCTTGAATGAACGTCAAGGTCATTCATTTGAACAAATTTGGGAGCCATTCACCCTAGCATGCTACAGGCCAAATATTAGGTCTAGTGGACTCTTGGTTATTGAGAAGAAGTCGTTTAAAGATTTTAGCCTTTTTGACTCCTGTGACCTTGAATGAAGGTCAAGGTCATTCATTTGAACAAACTTTGTAGCCCTTTACCCCAGCATGCTACAGACCAAATATCAACTCCCTGGGTCTTTTGGCTATTTAGAAGAAGTAGTTTAATTTTTTTTAGCATATTTGACCCCTGTGACCTTGAATGAAAGTCAAGGTCATTCATTTGAACAAACTTGGTAGCCCTTTACCCCAGCATGCTGCAGACGCAATATCAACACCCTGGGACTCTTGGTTATTGAGAAGAAGTCGTTTAAAGATTTTAGCCTTTTTGACCCCTGTGACCTTGAATGAAGGTCAACATTATTCATTTGAACAAACTTGGTAGCCCTTCACCCCAGCATGCTACAGGCCCAATATTAGGTCTCTGGGCCTTCTGGTTATTGAGAAGAAGTTGTTTGAATGGAAAAGTTGACGCCGGACGGACGACGGACGCCGCGCCACGGCATAAGCTCACTTGCCCTTCGGGCAGGTGAGCTAAAAATTGAGCCACCCTTCTCCACCTTGAGCCACCCTACGCCACCTTAAACCAACTTGAGCCACCCTTCTCCACCTTGAGCCACCCTACGCCACCTTAAACCAAATTGAGCCACCCTTCTCCACCTTGAGCCACCCTACACCACCTTAAACCAACTTGAGCCACCCTTCTCCACCTTGAGCCACCCTACACCACCTTAAACCAACTTGAGCCACCCTTCTCCAACTTGAGCCACCCTACACCACCTTAAACCAACTTGAGCCACCCTTCTCCACCTTGAGCCACCCTACACCACCTTAAACCAACTTGTGCCACCCTATGCCACCTTGAGAGCCACTGTACGCCACCTTGAGCCACCCTATGCCACCTTGAGCCACCCTTCGCTACCTTGAGCCACCCTATGCCACCTTGAGCCACCCTTCGCTACCTTGAGTCACCCTTCGCTACCTTGAGCAACCCTTCACCACCTTGGGCAACCCAATGTTACTCTATATCAAGGGCTGGAGACTCCTCTCACTTCAACTCTGAGGAGTTACGACTTGATAACGAAACCAGTGGGATGTTATATAAAGTGGAGTACAATATATGGTTCCCTACACAAAACAGACATCCCCAAAGTGTCTTTCCCCCTGTCATTTTGTGAATGTTAATTTGACCTCAACTTTTAAAACCATTTTCCAGTTGATCTACTAACCCATAATCTAAAACTGTCTCAAGTTACATAAAATCTTAACACTCAACAAGTTTAGTTTATAACTTAATAAGTTACCGCAGCTTCATATATTTCTTCATTTGTGATAATTTGACCCCGAGTAGTTAATTGGTCACTATTGTCCAGCCCAGCCCCTGGAATTTCACCCTCGTCTCCAGGCAACCGGTCATCCTGACTTAATGTCTGTAGATCTGCAGAGATAAAATTAATACATATCATAATCTTGTTTACCGAATAATTTTCATGCTAAATTCTTTCATAAATATAAGATCTGAAATGAGATTTTATGAAATTAGTCTTAGAAGTTTTCATTTTTTCGAGCCTCGGTGAACAAAAATTATAACTTCAGGACTAGTTTCATAATGAAATGATGACAAATTAAGATACTTTCTATCAGTGAACTCAGAAAAAAACTGACATTTTGATCAAGACCATTTTGTTGCCCCATTTTCAATTAATTCATGATTGAACTTTATAATCCATATTATGACTTCACAATCTTTTTCTGACTGATACAGCCAATGACAAAATGCTCTTGGACAAATCACATTAATATGTAAAAATATCACATGGGTAAATAAATTTGATGATTGTGATGATATTTATGTAACAAATGTTGGAGACTGACCTGGATCTGCCTCTGTAATTGTGTCTGTCAGCTGTATGGAGTTTGTCATCTCGCTGGCGTCCAGTGTAGCCACCACCTCTGACACACCGTCCTGTGAAGGGCCGGTACTTAGTATAACTGGTGTTGGGTTCATCTGCACCGTCACATTCTCATTACCTCTTATTGTGTTTGTCTGAAAACAAACAACAAAGCTTTCATATGCCAAGTACTCTTGATTTGCACTACAGATTTAAATTGATAACATACCTTTCACATAAATTTTGGCAGACACAAAAGTCAAATGCATTCTTTTAATAGTCTGAAAGTATAGTCAAACCTCGTTATCTTGCGAAGTCAATGTGGTGTGGTCAGGAAAAAACTTAGGAGATATCTTGAGCATTCAAGCAGGGGTTAATCTAGGATTTAGGGAATATGCCCATTATGAAATTTAGGGGAAATGAAGGGCCGCTGTGTCTTGAATTATTCTTTAACATTTTACAGCTATTCTTTGGCATAATTCTTAATATATTTCATCAAAATTTGGGATTATCCCCTGTTTTGGAGAATTTGCCATGTTTTATGGGATTTTTCTTGATGTGGAATTTGTTTTTATTCAAAGGAGAAAACACCATCAGTGGGGAATACTACCTAATTTCAGTAGTAGAATCGGTCTAGATTAACCTCGAATTAGGGATAAGCAGCGTCTTTGAATTATCAGAGTTTGAGATAGTGAGGTTTGATTGTATATCATAATACACAAGTACCATTTAAGTTATTGAATCTAATATTAAATTCTTGTTACAAATAATATCAGTTAAATTGAAAAACATCCAGATATCTAGCTGTGATTAAATATTTTTTGCTTTTATTAATATTTATTCATCAACTAAAAACCAACAAAACCAGCAAAAGAGATGAGAAGAAAAGAGATAATTTAAGATTTGGCTTCAGTACCTTGATATTTTCCCCAAGTGATATCTCATTTGAATTCAATGTAATGTTTTGAGAAAATATTTACCAGTTAAAAGAATTAAAATGACCTTAAAATATACCAGTTTGATCACGAAAATACTGAGCAGTACACAATCTGTAACTTTCTCAATCATAACACTTTTTCTTTTTTAAGTTTTATAACCTTAGAGAATTACTCACTGGTAGTGTGTGTACAATAATGTGATCTGTTCCCATGGCTGTGCCACTAAGGGAGATAACTGGACTGTTTTGGGGCTGTGTGATGAGGAAGGTGCCTGGACTTGACTGATGTAGTACCTCATACGTCTGGAAAGCAACGTCCCCATCTACAGACCCTGAGTCTAGGGAACCTGCTTCGGAGACAAATGTAGAATATATTAACATTCAAACAAATACACAGCAACAAAATTCTGAAAATTTAACAGTTTATTTTTTATCTTGAAATCTGTAATATCTTTTACACAACCTACAGAATATGTTCAATTATGACAAATTCCTTTTTTTCTTAACTACTGTACAACTTTAATCAGAACTGTAAAGAAAATGAAGTCTGCAAAATCAAATAATCTTCACTCTGAATTAAAGTAAATGGATGGTGCTATGGCAGGAATTACTGAACAATTATTGCAAAAATGACAGTCCAATACACACTGGTGACTGAAAGTTTTATCTAGGACAACTTGATTAAAAGCAACTGGGTCTCAACTCTCTATGGAAATATAATTTTCCAATATATGAAATCTGCTCTCTCTTCCCACAGAAAATCTCATTTTATCCTTACCAACCTCTTACCTGTTTGTATGGGAAGAGATTGTAGGTTTGAGTTAAGGGACATCGGGATCTGTAGTGTTGTCATGTCTGTGGCTGTTGCAGGTCGTGACAAACCAATGTGTGAAAGTCTCATACCAGATGATGTTACAGGGTTCTTCATTCGTACATTTTGTAAATGTACATTTTTTAAAAATATAATTAGATCTAAAACAAAGCAGAACAGATAATTGTACAAAATGTGTATAACGAAGATCTTATAAAAGGCTGAACATGTTCAATTTTCGTTTTGAATTTACAACATCTTTTTTTAATATTTCAAGAGCTTGCACCCTTTCTATTCCTTACAAACATTTCCTGTGTGTAAATTAAGCAGTGCCAATCAGAGATACAGCTGTTTGCCCATACCTGAGAATGACAGTAGCTGGTAATCTGGGACATGTCTCTTTAGAGACCACCACTTCCCTCGCAGCCACTGTGGCGATCGTACACTGCAAAATAATTGTGTTTGAACTTTAGAATATATACATTTAATAGTATCCTACATGTCACTGTGTAGAGGATATCCGACACACTGTCTGCTGTTGTAGGGAAAAAGCATTTGTCCTTCTTAAAAGTACCAGATAGTCAAAAGTGTAAAATGCTTTTCTGCTACAACAGTAGCTGCTGTCACACTGTACCTGTGACGACTTGTGTTAAGGGTATATGCTACCTCACATACTGTACCTACTGGTGACCTAACTCAAGTCTTTAAATTCTCAAATAAATAGGACCTGTACATGTACAACAGTAATAATTATCAATGAACACACCACTGTCTATTTGATAAAGTAAATTAAGTCCAAATGACTAAACTATTTCTCATTAATTGTAGGTTACCTTACAAGACTAATTACTGTAAATTTCAACTTTCTTATCTTCATGTACAATTTATACGGCATCTTTGACATACTTATAATTACCACAACTATTGTTATTATATATAACTACCTCGGCCAGTTCTTTGCTAGCTCTGTCCAGTCTATCTCTGTGTCATCTGATACACCTAAGTTAGCAATTCTGAAATAAGAAATCATACAATACAAATTTGAAATGAAACTTCAATTGATGGAGGAAAAACATTAACCAGTGGCTTACATGCCATAATGTTTATGGTATGTAATATATTCTGATGGTGGAATTTTCTGAAGATGTATCTGTATACAAAGTTAAATACCAGTCGTTCTTGTGTTATCAGAGAAATGAAAGTAAACATTTCTGTCAACCCAGATTGTTGCACTGACGTACAAACCAATGGTAAAGGCCAACTCTCAGTGACCCTCTTCTAAAATAAACCTTTATTATATTGTTTCAGTGTTGACAAGTATAATATGTACTGGAAACATGAAGCTTGACGATATTTGCTGGAAAAAAATCCTCTGAGAATCATATAAATAGTAGAAAAGTAGATAACACTTAATGTTTTTTTGGTGTTATTTTTTTTTGCAGATACTGGTAAAATTATATTTTATCACCAGTGACATCTTTTTCACAGGTTTCAGCATCAACTCACTTAATGACTAGATTGATGTCGTCCTCCCTGGTCCAGTCTGTTCCTCCTTTCTGTTTCCAGTTGAGGAAGTTTAACCATTTTGTTCGACATTGTTTTTCTGATCGTGTGAGAACCCTCTCTGCTACAGACGCCCATGAAAGCCCACTGGTCACATTCTCACCTAATACACAAATTACAAAAAGTTAAAAGTTTGATCTCATCTGGAATTATTCTAGTTCATTAGTATATGTAGGTTCATTTTTTTATAATTGTTTTAATTTAAAAAGATTTTAATACAGATATAATAGGACGAGAACATAGACACAGGGACACACACTTACCCACAAACATTCCCACACACATACTAAATCTCACGCTTTATCATCACACTCTGATCACCATTTGACAGTCAGAGAGACACATGCAGTGTTCCAGCTAGGATTTGAAAAGGGCAGGGCGCATATATATATGAAATGAACTGTGATTTCTAAATGCTATATGAAATGAACTGTGATTTCTAAATGCTAATTATGTAAGTCAAAATAAGTTTCGAAAACAATTTGAATATACTTGACTACCGGGGCATGTGCCATATAAATAAAAAAAGACATTAACGTTGTGTGAAAGAGAAAGGAAAAACCCCTTCTTGTCCAGTGTCTCGACTGGAATCGAACCCAGGTCTTAGACTAGCTCTACCTACAGAGCCAAAGAAGCAGACTCAGTGAGCTGAATGACAGAGACTGTATCTAACACTATGTACAAGCCTCCCCAACCCTTTTCCAGTTGTAAAAAGAACATAAAATACCTGGCTTGACACCTGCCAGTTCATAAACTGCTGACGAAAGTCTGAGCTCTTCTTCGGGCAACCATTTACCTGTAAAACACACAAACAACTGATAAATTTACTTCACTCAAATCTGATTTATATAGATTACATGCATACATCATGAACATCTGATATAGTTTTTCTTTGTCCTAGAATGGAAAAACAAATTTCAATTTAAATGGCCAGATGGCAGATGTCAGGATGGAAATATAATTTTGATTCACAAGACAGTATAGTCAGTATATAGCCAAGATATTTTACCTGAATTACAGGTGTCTCTCATCAGCCGACATTTATCTTTGACGGATGAAGCACTCCTTCCCAACACTGACCCTATGGAAGCCCAGTCATTGCCATATTTACCACGAAGTCTGCAGAAGATGCATATTATCAACATTATAGTATTATAATCTAATTCCTTATCACTCATAAACTCAGAGCCTTTTTTATTCAGCTAATCATCTAATTGCTGTGCAGGCTTATTTCTCAAATGAAATACCCAATCAAGATAAAATTCATAAATTAAAGCTGATAAAGGTAGTGAAAGCCTGAATTAAAAAAATTTTTTAGTCAACGGAGATCTCATTTTTCTTTTACTTACACATTCTATAAATCTAGATATAATTCTATCAATTAACATTTCAAAGTGTTTTTACTTCGGATTTCATTAGAAAATGAAGTGGATGTGTAGCCTGCACAGCATATTGGGTGATTAAGAAATAGCTATATTTTTCACTTCAAGAAAGAGTGTT
The DNA here is from genome assembly GCF_902652985.1 of Pecten maximus. Classification (NCBI taxonomy): domain Eukaryota; kingdom Metazoa; phylum Mollusca; class Bivalvia; order Pectinida; family Pectinidae; genus Pecten; species Pecten maximus. The sequence continues at coordinate 31,262,194 of NC_047021.1, forward strand.
AAAAGTAAGCAACTTTCAGTAAATGAGCACCTCATGAAGTTTGAGCTTGATCAGCCCGAGAGACCTGGAGTTATTTCATGTTATTTCTGTTCATAGTAAGTGACCTTGACATTTGGACTTGTAAAAAGAATAATTCAATGCAAGCACTTGTGGTTAGGAAAAACTGTATGAAAACTTAGTTTGGTGGGCGAAAGGAACTTACGTTATCCCAAGAAACATGTTTTCTATTTTTAGTCACAGTGACTTTGACATTTGATCTCAGACCTCAAAAGGAATCCTAAGCAAACACTTTTTGTAAAACAGATCTGCATGAATTTGATCTTGATCGCCACAAGGAAACTTGAATTATAGCAGGGAAACAAATTTTCTATTTTTTAGTAAAAATGACTTCGACCTTTGACTATCGGACCTGAAAAGCAATCCTAAGCGAGCACTTTTGGTAAGGAAGATCTACATGAAGTTTCAGTTTCATCTGCCCAAGAGAACTTGAGTTTTGTACAGAAACATCTATGATGCCGTCGCCGACACGTTGCCAACATAGTGATACCCATATGTCTCCTGCAAAAAGCAGGTGACACAAAAAGTAATGGTGATAAATATGCATCTAGTATGTAACTACAGAAGTACTTACTCCCTAAGCTTTGCCATTTCCTCTTGAGAATATTTTCCCATATGATTTTTCTGGTCATACATTCTGGTAACACGTCTGTATACGGAAAACAATGGACGCTGTAATCCTTTGGCAACTGTCCTATAAAAATCTTTTCTTTCATCTTTGGACATTCCAAATATGATTTCTGTAGGTTCACTTATACCACGTTCCTTTAAAATAAGATGGATCATTTGATATGTTTTCAAATAATAGCAAACACAGAAAATGTACTAAAACAAAATATTTTCCAAAGATCAAAGTGAGCCTAGACAACCATTCTTTCCATACCATATGCACACTTATCTGCAAGTGAAATATAGGAATTTATCGATTATTTATTTTCACTGCAGCGGTGTCGTCTATATATATACTATTAATATCAAAATTTTAACATATATATATCATTAATATCAAAATTTTAACAATGGGTGAATAATTTTTCAATTAAACATACAATTAGTTGTTTTTTATAAAGAAAACATTCTTTAAGATATATACCCGACAATATGCATCAATGTTACACTGCAAAACATCTATCTCTTCTTTAGTCCACTGTCCCTGCTTCCAGCTGGCTCCTGTAAAAATAAAATTAATTTAAAACATGTATGTAAATACAGACGGACTGGGGAAAAAGACACCGACGTGTCAGTGAACTAAAAACATTTATGTGCCATTCCATTTAAATTAGGGTAAAATGGAACAAGATTTCTCAAATTTGTAAAAAATTGATTTTCCCATTTGACTGCAAAGCACAGACTGGTAGCCTGACCACAGAACTTTCATGCAAAATATCAACATCCTATTTCTAGAAATATCTGCATGGGAAACTCTGCAAAACTTCTTAACCATCTTTGTGACAAAGGATAACATTTCATACCTCCACTTCATAATTGTACACAAGCTTTTTTTTTAGTGTGACCTTTAACGTTGACCACCAAACCTGATAATAAGGTGTAGAAGGTGACAGTGTGATGTTTTGGTGTGAATATGAGAGGCAACACCTGTATTTTGCAGGGACCTGGGGACCTTATTATAAGGTGAACTATACTGGTGAGAGTTGATACCTTTACTTTAGAGGGTGACCTAAGATGAACTCTACTGGTGAGAGTTGATACCTTTACTTTAGAGGGTGACCTAAGGTCAATTATGATGGTGAGAGGTGATACCTTTACTTTAGAGGGTGACCTAAGATGAACTCTACTGGTGAGAGTTGATACCTTTACTTTAGAGGGTGACCTAAGGTCAATTATGCTGGTGAGAGGTGATACCTTTACTTTAGAGGGTGACCTAAGATGAACTCTACTGGTGAGAGTTGATACCTTTACTTTAGAGGGTGACCTAAGGTCAATTATGATGGTGAGAGGTGATACCTTTACTTTAGAGGGTGACCTAAGATGAACTCTACTGGTGAGAGTTGATACCTTTACCTTGCAGGGTGACCTAATATAAGTTTAACTATACTGGTGAGAGTTGATACCTTTACTTTAGAGGGTGACCTAAGGTGAACTATACTGGTGAGAGGTGATACCTTTACCTTGCAGGGTGACCTAAGGTGAACTATACTGGTGAGAGGTGATACCTTTACTTTAGAGGGTGACCTAAGATGAACTCTACTGGTGAGAGTTGATACCTTTACTTTAGAGGGTGACCTAAGGTCAATAATACTTGTGAGAGGTGATACCTTTACCTTGCAGGGTGACCTAAGGTGAACTTTCTATACTGGTGAGAGGCGATACCTGTACTTTGCAGTGTGACCTAAGGTGAACTATATATACTGGAAAGAGGCGATACCTTTACTTTGCATGGCAACCTTGTCAAACCGGGTGGTAAACCAGGCTTGAGTTACATCAGAGTTGCCCGGTGCCTTCTTGCCAGTATTTCCCGGTCCCAACAGTTGTTCAGACACAGACTGGCTGGTTGTAACCAAGGGAACAGTAACAGCAGTAGCCATTGCTGTTGCCACAGGAAGCTGTTGTTCTTCCAACTGCAAGTTAAGAACACCATATATGAAAATGCCTTATTGGCAAAAAGCTAAGACCAGAACTTGATTTTTGAATTGATGCTAATATAATGGAGATTAAAAGTTTGCACAATACAGTGTTCATAAAAACTCTTCATAAACTTTAGTAAAAGCATTTACATAAGCCTTGGGAGTAAAAGAACCAGAAATAGTTGGGTATATCCTATAACTACCTCGACAGCTGTTGTGGCTTGAATCTTCTGCTGGTCATCCAGTGTGATGTCTGGATTCTCTCCAGTTGTGCTGTCTGCCACAGTTAGTACATATGATTGTCCATCCTCACCCTGGAATCTAAATCGCTTGTTGGCAGGCTCTGTGACATCAGTTTCAACAGTAGCTGTGGCCGAGTTCATTCCCAAAGAAGCTACATATAGAAAGCAGGACAAATATGAACAAAGATAATAATTGGTCACTTTTGTTGAGGAGGACTAATAGTTTTGATTTCTGCTTGGCAGGATATATACACTGCCTTTTATAATTATCTATAAAACTGATTATAATTATAGAATTTAATTCTACTAGATTATCTCCCCTAGTTTGAAACTAACTATCTCTAGAATCAGACATAGCTGGAGACCAAAATCATAAAGCTCAAAAATTCCAGAGAGAGTCGGCCAGTCTACTACTCTTTAATGTACTATATATATACTAATTGTAAGTGTTTTTATGACACTTACAAAATGTACCTTTCTTCATCATTTTCTTTTTGTCAGACTTTAACTAATTTTGCTTTTACTTTAAATGCCATGCAAATTTATTTCAATTTAAACACATTTATGTTTAATATATCTTGAAAATAAAAATAGGGTTTTTTTTGTGTTTATTTTAGTGCATCATAGAATGGATCAGCTCAGATCTCTCTTATATTTTTTCTTTATTGATAATGCCACCTACCCGCAGCTTCTCTGGATAATATGATGTAACCATCAGCAATGCCAGATTCAAATCGCAGAACATTTTCTGAGGCTGGTAATGTCTCTTCACCAGCTAATTCCTTTTTGATTATTGCACACACACTGTCACTACCAATATCACTTTCCTCTTTGTGGGGAGACACAACTGACTGTCCTATTTCACCTTCACTCAAATCCATGTCAGCACCTGCTATGTTCACTGTGGCCAGGTCTGTTATACCGGTGGTGTCTACAGATGAAAGGTCTGAGGAGTTCTCCTCTGACAGAGCTTCCATGCTGCCCAAGGACTGCTACTTTACTCCTGAACCATATCAATTATCACCAATATAAATTAAAATTGCTGGCAACTATAGCTGTACATACATCTTATATAATGAGTTTACATCAATGTCATCAACAGATGCTTGAATTGATTTCTTTACCCTGGTCCCTCCTTGAAAAGATCTTGTGCAATATCAGTTAATGCTAGTATAAAATCAATGTATTTAAGCTGTACTGCAAATCTGCCTTCAATGTTAGAGAAAAATACACAAGTGATAGAAGTTGACCGAAAATGGTCATAAATCTGTATATCTTATGCCTTGGATATAAAAAATGTAAGATTCTGTATATATATAGAGATTTTTTTATAGGAACATCTCTAGATCCAAGGAAACATATATCAACACACTTTTTGTAAGTATTCACAAAATGTTGCAATCCTTAACTTTCCGAGTACTGAACTCCTACTTGTTGCTGTTATTTTTCCTGATACAAGTGTAACAAGAGAAAATGTAGCAGCCAGACTGGAGTTCGAACCGGGGACCTCCGGATCCGAACACTAGCCAAATTCTCTACCAATTCAATTGAGCTACCTTGTTGTCAATGATTGACCCAGTCCAGTTCCGCTACATATGCATTCCTCCGTCCTTTTTTTCCCCTCACCCCGAAGACGACAAGTTAGGATATTCCCTTGCTAAGTGTACTCCCAATGCCCAATTATATATAATACAGATGACACTTAAAATATAATATTGATCAATACACTACATGTACAGCTATTTTTAAGTTGCTGTCGAAATAGCCTCGAACACGAACAAAAATGCTTGGTTTGAGCAACCTTACACAACCCAGTGTCTGAATATGTTACTGAAAGACTTGATAAAGTTCGACAATAAAAAATCTTTTTCAGTCAATCATATGGCTAATAAGCAGTTTCAATAAGGATTATTCATTTAAAAACGTTTTCCTTTAAATAACATACGATAAATAGATAATGAATATAATTTAAAGCAAACTCTTAGAAAGTGACACATTTTACTTGTTCAGCATCATAATTATTTGCCGCATGACACCTGACGTCTGAACCCATAATTTGTGTGGTGAATAAAAATTAAAACATCTCAAACTGTGTGGTCATACGCCATTTTGTTTTGGAAGTTTTATCGAAAAAAAGCAATTCCGAAACAGAATTCGTCAAGTAATCAGTTTTTGGTTTGATTTCATTCATTCGAAGCTTTTGACAGTTCTGTCCTCTTTTACCACGTGGGTTAGCGGAGAATCTTACTTCGATGTTTTCGTCCGGGTGTTTCATCAAGAACCAGGATGAGCAAGGACCAGGATGGCGGATGAACACATTTTTCGTATCGAATAATTTTACTCAATAATTAAAGAAATGTTGTACCATATAAGAAATAGTAAGACAATAAGTAAAATGTATTTTTTTGCATGGTATTTTATTGATTAAAATAATATTTATGGCCATTTCATATATAACAGAAAGGACTTTACTGGTACTATATTTTAATGCGCAATAGAACAGAATGTCAAGGCAATCAGGCTAGTAACAACTTCTCGCGAGAGTTTAGATATGGCTGCGCCTATGCAGATTTTGCGGTCGTCCATGCGACTTGCGTCGTATCGATGTGTATGCAAAGGAAGATGGAATCGCAAGGTTGGCAGCAACACATTATCGTATAATATATACAATTTGCATAAATTTTAATGAACGCCGACTATTGTTTCCCATTTAAATCACGATATATGGTTTCATATTAGATAACGAGCTTTCACTTGGTTCACCTCGGATTTTGTCATACCTAATGTACAGGTAATATCTCATCCGAATGGATCAGCTGTTAAGTGGAAAACTTATCTATGTAGGGCACCAGGCCAGATCACCTTCTTTGTGGTCATGTCTTCTGCACGTTTTCTCAATTAAAGGACTTTTTTTGACGTTGTCACAAAATATTTATATTTATATGATGAGAGGGAGGGAAGAGAGTGGATCCTCTACTCACTGGTTATCACCCATGACATACCTGCTAGCTCTGGTTCATTTTCCTTATTCCCTTGCTAGAATGAAACAGTACCCATTTATACAATACCCTACCTTCCACTACGATTACAGCCTTTCAGTGGATAATTCCCTTTCCAAGGTGCAACATGGTCAAAATACATACTGGTTCCTAGCTTTGTACCTGTTAAGATAAACACAGGTTCACAATCCCTAAACTGCTTGCTAGGATACACCTCCTCAGGGTATATACCTAGGCTTTTGTTCACTAACCCTGGTCGCCTTGCCAGGATACACCTCGGTTCACTAACATATGACCCTGGCCACCCTGCCAGGATATTCCTCAGTTCACTAACCCTGGTCGCCTTGCCAGGATACACCTCCGTTCACTAACCCTGGCCACTCTGTCAGGATACCCCTCGGTTCACTAACCGTGGCCACCCTGCCAGGATATTCCTCAGTTCACTAACCCTGGCCACCTTGCCAGGATACACCTCCGTTCACTAACCCTTGCCACTCTGTCAGGATACACCTCCATTCACTAACCCTGGCCACTCTGCCAGGATACACCTCTGTTCACTAACATATAACACTGGCCGCCCTGCCAGGATACACCTCGGTTCACTAACCCTGGATACTCTGCCAGGATACACCTCTGTTCACTAACCCTGGCCACTCTGCTAGGATACACCTCGGTTCACTAACCCTTGCCACTCTGTCAGGATACACCTCGGTTCACTAACCCTGGCAACTCTGCCAGGATACACCTCGGTTCACTAACCCTTGCCACTCTGTCAGGATACACCTCAGTTCACTCCTGGCCACTCTGCCAGGATACACCTCGGTTCACTAACCCTTGCCACTCTGTCAGGATACACCTCGGTTTGCTAACCCTTGCCACTCTGTCAGGATACACCTCGGTTCGCTAACCCTTGCCACTATGTCAGGATACACCTCGGTTCACTAACCCTGGCCACTCTGCCAGGATACACCTCGGTTCACTAACCCTGGCTTCTCTGCTAGGATACACCTCTGTTCACTAACCCTTGCCACTCTGTCAGGATACACCTCGGTTCACTAACCTTTGCCACTCTGTCAGGATACACCTCCGTTCACTAAACCTGGCCACTCCGCCAGGATACACCTCGGTTCACTTACCCTGGCAGCTCTGCTAGGATACACCTCGGTCCACTAACCCTTGCCGCCCTGCCAGGATACACCTTAGTTCACTAACCCTGGACACTCTGCCAGGATACACCTCAGTTCACTAACCCTTGCCACTCTGCTAGGATACACCTCGGTCCACTAACCCTTGCCACTCTGTCAGGATACACCTCGGTTCACTAACTCTTGCCGCCCTGCCAGGATACACCTTAGTTCACTAACCCTGGACACCCTGCCAGGATACACCTCGGTTCACTAACCCTGGATACTCTGCCAGGATACATATTGGTTCACTAACCCTTGCCGCCCTGCCAGGATACACCTTAGTTCACTAACCCTGGCCGCTCTGCTAGGATACACCTCGGTTCACTAACTCTGGCCGTTCTGTCAGGATACACCTCGGTTCACTAACCCTGGCCACTCTGCCAGGATACACCTTGGTTCACTAACCCTGGCCACGTGCACTCTGCCAGGATACACCTTGGCTCACTAACTCTGGCCGCTGTGACAGGATACACTTTGGTTCACTAACTCTGGTTTCTCTGACAGGATGCACACTAGTTCTTTTGACCTCAAAATCTTGTCTGGATATTGAAGTTTGACAGCTGTGTTGCCATTTGCCTGTAACTACAATGTTAGGATGATATTTTGGTTTATATATTTTATTTAACTGTTCTTACATTTACAGGCAGCTGTAGTTACCATACCCTCGCGAGATCTCAATCTACAGGAATACCAAAGCAAGAAGTTAATGGCAGACGGAGGGGTCTCGGTACAAAAATTTGTAATGGTCAATAATCCAGATGAAGCTAAAGAGGCTTCAGAAAGGCTAAGTAGGTATCACTTTCTATTCTGATTGGATAAATTTGTGTATATAAAATGCTCCAAGTTCTATTGTGTTGCTTATCATATTTATCTTGTATTAAGTCCAGCTGGTCAGCATAAAAAAAACTTTGACTCAGAGTACATTGTAGGGAGTAGGCTAGCCGCGTATTACAGTACAAAGAATGAATCAGCATTTATAGGGAACTGTATACGTAGTAGACATTAGATAGCTTATTACCTGGTTAGTGTATAATTTATACATTGATGTTGATAAATAAAAAATTGCATGCTCTAGGAGACATGTTTGTGGCTTTATACTCTGTTCTTTCCTGTAGAATTTGCCTTAATTTTCAAATTGAACATTCAAAGAGAAAAAAATCCAATTCCAGAAAGAAAACAGGAAATTTTGATTGATGTTGGTAAAGAATGTAGTGATAGGAAGCAGTGTTTATCCTATTAACACAGTATTACTTCATAGAAGAGAAGTGACCTGTTACAAAGGTCAAGAGTAAGTGTTAGAAAGTTCACAGTTCATTTACATATTTCTAGTATCAAGTGTCAAGTCTACCATGAAATATTACTTCTATGTGATGGTCACTGACCCGGAGTTTGAGTCTTAAATCTATTTAGCTAAAGTTTTATTGGTAAATTTGCCGTAATTTCACTTATTCCTATTTCAGAGGTTGATGAATATGTGATTAAAGCTCAAATTCTTGCGGGTGGACGAGGCAAAGGAACTTTTTCTAACGGCTTCAAGGGAGGCGTCCATTTAACTAAAGAGTAAGGCTTTAGTTACACTATAGGAAATATCTGTTATCATCATATTTTTTATTTCTTGAGAAATGAAATCCAGAATTTACTTATTTACATTTCTTCTGAAACTAAATTAGTCTGATATGAGAATTTAATAGTTAAGTAATCTAGATCTTATCTCCATAAAAATATTATGCTAAAACAGAAACTGCCGAAGTTGTGATATTGTGTAAACATTTTTGTCTTTAATACTGGTAAAATTGTCTTTAAATGTCAATGCTTCTTCAGCTTCTATGGATGGATGTTTCTTCCATAGACAGACTTTTTACATGGCTCCCATTAAGAAAGATGAACATTTATTTTACATTTATTTAAAATATAGTACATGTATTAGAAATGATAATAATAAAAAAAAATCTGTGTAGACGCCATATAAAATATTACAGAAAATTACTTTTTTTTTTCAGTCCATCCAAAGTAGAAGGGATTGTTGAAAACATGCTTGGTTACAAACTGACGACGAAACAGACATCTGCTGATGGGGTCAAGGTCAACCAGGTAGGGTTTGAAATAGACACTTTAGTACAGATATAAACAACTGAGCCAGATGTTTTCTCCCCTTGATGTAATATTTTTCTACATTTAGTTAAAAGTGCATATGATATTAGAGAGTTTATACAATTTTTTTCATTTATGGTCTGGAGAAAATGTTTAAAATATAAATACAACAAATATTCTGTTTAAAGTAACCATAATTATCCAGTAATATGCCCATGGCTGGTAAGTTAAAACTGTTGATTGCCTTTGTGCAAAATGTAAAACCCACTCTGACATTTGCTTCAAAAATAATGCCAAGAAATTTGATCTGATGAAATTATTAACTGTTAACCTTTTTGCTTATTTGATGATGTTCACATGTACACAATGATGTTATCATCAACTTGTATGGGTCGCCGTTGTTTGCCCTTATGATAGTCCATATGTGATCTTACTGTGGAATAAAACCAGACTTCCTGGTTGGGCAGATGACCACATACCTTTTTGCATTATTCACCTGGTTGTGTTGGTGCTTTTGACTCACTGTAGCACCTGACCAAATTGTACACTGAACTATCTGGTATAAACATGGAGACTTACAAAAATCTCTGGTCTGTGTTGTCTAGGTTATGGTCTGTGTTGTCTAGGTTATGGTCTGTGTTGTCTAGGTTATGGTCTGTGTTGTCTAGGTTATGGTCTGTGTTGTCTAGGTTATGGTCTGTGTTGTCTAGGTTATGGTCTGTGTTGTCTAGGTTATGGTAGCAGAGGCTCTGGATATCGCCAAGGAGACATATTTTGCCATCGTTATGGACCGAGGGTTCAACGGTCCTGTCATGGTCGGCAGCAAACATGGCGGTGTGGATATTGAGGAAACAGCTGAAAGAGATCCGGACTCCATTATCAAGGTACAGTCAAAAAACAGTTTAAATGACGTTTCAATATTACACATAATTACAAAATCTGGTTCAATGAATTGAAATGGTTCAATGAATCAAAGTGAGCTGTTCTTTACACATCTTCTGCAGATATAATATTTTACAATCAAATGTTACTTTGGCCATTGTCTATTGATAAGCTTTGATACTTTGAGTAAAAATGTTTGTGTTGGCCTGATAAAATTATGGTGTGTTTAATGAAATCTGTTCTATAATTAGGAGGCTGTGGACATTGTAACTGGTATCACAGAGGAACAGGCCTTCAGGATGGCCGAGAAGTTAGACTTTACTGGAGAACATCTACAAGAGGTATTGTAATGTCAAATAAAGCCCATTTCATCTTAAAATTTATTGAATTGAAAACTATGATGATAAACGTGCAGTTTTTATCACACTCGTCAGACACATCAGTTTTTATCACACTCGTCAGACACATCAGTTTTTATCACACTCGTCAGACACATCAGTTTTTATCACACTCGTCAGACACATCAGTTTTTATCACACTCGTCAGACACATCAGTTTTTATCACACTCGTCAGACACATCAGTTTTTATCACACTCGTCAGACACATCAGTTTTTATCACACTCGTCAGACACATCAGTTTTTATCACACTCGTCAGACACATCAGTTTTTATCACACTCGTCAGACACATCAGTTTTTATCACACTCGTCAGACACATCAGTTTTTATCACACTCGTCAGACACATCAGTTTTTATCACACTCGTCAGACACATCAGTTTTTATCACACTCGTCAGACACATCAGTTTTTATCACACTCGTCAGACACATCAGTTTTTATCACACTCGTCAGACACATCAGTTTTTATCACACTCGTCAGACACATCAGTTTCTATCACACTCGTCAGACACATCAGTTTTTATCACACTCGTCAGACATCAGTTTTTATCACACTCGTCAGAAACATCAGTTTTTATCACACTCGTCAGACACATCAGTTTTTATCACACTCGTCAGACACATCAGTTTTTATCACACTCGTCAGACACATCAGTTTCCATCACACTCGTCAGACACATCAGTTTTTATCACACTCGTCAGACACATCAGTTTTTATCACACTCGTCAGACACATCAGTTTTTATCACACTCGTCAGACACATCAGTTCTTATCACACTCGTCAGACACATCAGTTCTTATCACACTCGTCAGACACATCAGTTCTTATCACACTCGTCAGACACATCAGTTTCTATCACACTCGTCAGACACATCAGTTTTTATCACACTCGTCAGACACATCAGTTTTTATCACACTCGTCAGACACATCAGTTTTTATCACACTCGTCAGACACATCAGTTTTTATCACACTCGTCAGACACATCGGTTTTTATCACACTCGTCAGACACATCGGTTTTTATCACACTCGTCAGACACATCAGTTTTTATCACACTCGTCAGACACATCAGTTTTTATCACACTCGTCAGACACATCAGTTTTTATCACACTCGTCAGACACATCAGTTTTTATCACTCGTCAGACACATCAGTTTTTATCACTCGTCAGACACATCAGTTTTTATCACACTCGTCAGACACATCAGTTTTTATCACACTCGTCAGACACATCAGTTTTTATCACACTTGCAGACACATCAGTTTTTATCACACTCGTCAGACACATCAGTTTTTATCACTCGTCAGACACATCAGTTTTTATCACACTCGTCAGACACATCAGTTTTTATCACACTCGTCAGACACATCAGTTTTTATCACACTCGTCAGACACATCAGTTTTAAGATAGATGTCCCTGTTTCTTTGAAGGCTTTTTTCTATGGTACTATTTTTGAGGTTTTACCAAAAGGTTTAGGCAGAGAAAAAAGATAGAAAAAAGAACCCCAAATAACAATCTTAACAGTACATCGGAATATACACAAGCAATAAAATAAAACTATTTGCTGATTAATGAATGGATTTGACATTTCAGGCAGCTACTCAGATCACCAGGCTCTATAACCTGTTTGTGAAGGTAGACGCCACACAGCTGGAGATCAATCCGTTCGGAGAGACACCAGATGGACGAGGTAAATTGGCAGTGATGATTGATGCCGAGCATAACTTAACATAAATAATTCAGAGTATGAAATAAAACTTCAGTGTTGGAGGTGAATTTTGAATAACTTGTAGTATTAAGCTGTCGCAGGATGATATTTTAAAGAAATATTGAAAATGAAAAATGATTTGAATTAACATGAAGGTAGAAGACGTTATATTGGGTTTTTTTTTTCACTTTGACAAATTTGCTTTCAGTTAAATAAATAGTTCTGCATTAAATTTTCTACTGATTTGGTACTTACTAAACGGCACTCCTTTATGTTTATGACTGCAGATATGTATTTGTTTTCAAATGTGATAATTGGATACAGATCAATTTTCCTTTTAAGGTTTTAAGGACAATTAAAGATATATTTAAGAAAGTTTGGAGTGATTTTTGGGAAAATATAGCTTAAGCTATGTTGAGAATGATGTTGATGGTGGAGGGAGGGGTGATTATGTTTGATTAACAAAAAAAGTCATTTATTTCTCTGTTCAGTCATCCCCAATTTATAATGTCTATCCTTTCTTACTTTTCAGTTGTGTGCTTTGATGCTAAGTTGAATTTCGACGACAATGCAGCATTCCGCCAGAAGGAAATATTTGATATGGAGGACACGAGTGAAACAGACCCCCGTGAGATTGAGGCGAACAGACTCAAGTTAAACTATATTGGACTGGAAGGCAGCATAGGGTGTTTAGGTAAAGTCATTACACAGACTTAAGGTATTAAATTAAAACTTAATGAATGATGATAACAAGTGTTATCATTATACTAAACATTAAAATAATTTGCTTGCAAATTTTATTTTAATTCAATTTCAACAGGAAGAGAAGCTTGTATCTTATTGCAACGAAAACGATGGCTTGATTTTATTTTCTTTCCTTTGAATTTTGGCTACGGAAATTTGGAAGTAGACACCAGACAGCATTAACATGTCAGTTGTATAATAACAGATAATGATCTTTGTCCACCCTTTGTCAGTTGTATAATAACAGATAATGATCTTTGTTCTCTCTTTGTCAGTTGTATAATAACAGATAATGATCTTTGTCCACCCTTTGTCAGTTGTATAATAACAGATAATGATCTTTGTCCACCCTTTGTCAGTTGTATAATAACAGATAATGATCTTTGTCCACCCTTTATCAGTTGTATAATAACAGATAATGATCTTTGTCCACCCTTTGTCAGTTGTATAATAACAGATAATGATCTTTGTCCACCCTTTATCAGTTGTATAATAACAGATAATGATCTTTGTCCACCCTTTGTCAGTTGTATAATAACAGATAATGATCTTTGTCCACCCTTTGTCAGTTGTATAATAACAGATAATGATCTTTGTCCTCTCTTTGTCAGTTGTATAATAACAGATAATGATCTTTGTCTACCCTTTGTCAGTTGTATAATAACAGACAATGATCTTTGTCCTCTCTTTGTCAGTTGTATAATAACAGATAATGATCTTTGTCCACCCTTTGTCAGTTGTATAATAACAGATAATGATCTTTGTCCACCCTTTATCAGTTGTATAATAACAGATAATGATCTTTGTCCACCCTTTGTCAGTTGTATTATAACAGATAATGATCTTTGTCCACCCTTTGTCAGTTGTATAATAACAGATAATGATCTTTGTCCTCTCTTTGTCAGTTGTATAATAACAGATAATGATCTTTGTCTACCCTTTGTCAGTTGTATAATAACAGACAATGATCTTTGTCCTCTCTTTGTCAGTTGTATAATAACAGATAATGATCTTTGTCCACCCTTTGTCAGTTGTATAATAACAGATAATGATCTTTGTCCACCCTTTGTCAGTTGTATAATAACAGATAATGATCTTTGTCCACCCTTTGTCAGTTGTATAATAACAGATAATGATCTTTGTCCACCCTTTGTCAGTTGTATAATAACAGATAATGATCTTTGTCCTCTCTTTGTCAGTTGTATAATAACAGATAATGATCTTTGTCCACTCTCTGTCAGTTGTATAATAACAGATAGTGATCTTTGTCCACCCTTTGTCAGTTGTATAATAACAGATAATGATCTTTGTCTCTCTTTGTCAGTTGTATAATAACAGATAATGATCTTTGTCCTCTCTTTGTCAGTTGTATAATAACAGATAATGATCTTTGTCCTCTCTTTGTCAGTTGTATAATAACAGATAATGATCTTTGTCCTCTCTTTGTCAGTTGTAAAATAACAGATAATGATCTTTGTCCTCTCTTTGTCAGTTGTATAATAACAGATAATGATCTTTGTCCACCCTTTGTCGGTTGTATAATAACAGATAATGATCTTTGTCCTCTCTTTGTCAGTTGTATAATAACAGATAATGATCTTTGTCCTCTCTTTGTCAGTTGTATAATAACAGATAATGATCTTTGTCCACCCTTTGTCAGTTGTATAATAACAGATAATGATCTTTGTCCTCTCTTTGTCAGTTGTATAATAACAGATAATGATCTTTGTCCACTCTCTGTCAGTTGTATAATAACAGATAATGATCTTTGTCCACCCTTTGTCAGTTGTATAATAACAGATAATGATCTTTGTCCACCCTTTGTCAGTTGTATAATAACAGATAATGATCTTTGTCCACCCTTTGTCAGTTGTATAATAACAGATAATGATCTTTGTCCTCTCTTTGTCGGTTGTATAATAACAGATAATGATCTTTGTCCACTCTCTGTCAGTTGTATAATAACAGATAATGATCTTTGTCCACTCTCTGTCAGTTGTATAATAACAGATAATGATCTTTGTCCACCCTTTGTCGGTTGTATAATAACAGATAATGATCTTTGTCCTCTCTTTGTCAGTTGTATAATAACAGATAATGATCTTTGTCCACCCTTTGTCAGTTGTATAATAACAGATAATGATCTTTGTCCACCCTTTGTTAGTTGTATAATAACAGATAATGGTCTTTGTCCAACCTTTGTCAGTTGTACAATAACAGATAATGATATTTGTCCACCCTTTGTCAGTTGTATAATAACAGATAATGATCTTTGTCCTCTCTTTGTCAGTTGTATAATAACAGATAATGATTTTTTTTCCTCTCTTTGTCAGTTGTATAATAACAGATAATGATCTTTGTCCATTCGTAAGATCAGATATTGTAACCAGATTGAATTTAGTTTCTTGTTGGATATTAATCAATGCCTTAAAAAATTGTCTACATATAGCGATGTTCCTTTGTATGATAATACCGAAGGAACAGTGGTCTGGAATTATAACTGGAAATATTTGAATTACCTCCCTTTATCTATTTTTGCAGTCAATGGAGCAGGTCTTGCTATGGCTACAATGGACATTATCAAGCTTCACGGAGGAGAACCAGCCAACTTTTTGGATGTAGGAGGGGGTGTATCAGAACAGCAAGTTTACGATGCTTTCCAGCTCCTCACCGCTGATTCTCATGTATGTATTATTACCTGGTAAAAAATGTTTGTATTCACATTCCCATGTATGTATTGTTACTGGTAAAAAACATTTGTATTCACATTCCCATGTATGTATTGTTACCTGGTAAAAAATGTTTGTATCCTGGTAAAAAATGTTTGTATTCACATTCCCATGTATGTATTGTTACCTGGTAAAAAATGTTTGTATTCACATTCCCATGTATGTATTGTTACCTGGTAAAAAATGTTTGTATTCACATTCCCATGTATGTATTGTTACCTGGTAAAAAATGTTTGTATTCACATTCCCATGTATGTATTGTTACCTGGTAAAAAATGTTTGTATTCACATTCCCATGTATGTATTGTTACCTGGTAAAAAATGTTTGTATTCACATTCCCATGTATGTATTGTTACCTGGTAAAAAATGTTTGTATTCACATTCCCATGTATGTATTGTTACCTGTTAAAAAATGTTTGTATTCACATTCCCATGTATGTATTGTTACCTGGTAAAAAATGTTTGTATCCTGGTAAAAAACATTTGTATTCACATTCCCATGTACATGTATGTATTGTTACCTGGTAAAAAATGTTTGTATTCACATTCCCATGTATTTATTGTTTCCTGGTAAGTATTAAAATTTGTATTCACATCTTGGTGTTTCCAACTTATTGTGGTAAGATGATAATTTGAAGGTCATGTTATGGTTCAATTTTAGCATCACAAACACATCAACATTAATGTTTTGTCATTTTCACAAGGTCTCAGTAAGTTCTAGCTGAACCTTTTACTGTATTTGTGAATCTTAAATCCTGTTCGATAGTTTACACTTTCCAAATTAGTAAAGTTTCACTATAAAAAGGCTTTTAGTCTATTTTTACAAACTTACTTCTTACCAATTACAGGTCAAGGGAATTCTTGTCAACGTGTTTGGTGGCATTGTAAACTGTGCGACTGTTGCCACTGGTATCCTTAAGGCATGTAAGAGAATCAACCTGAAGCTCCCCCTGGTGGTGCGACTAGAAGGTAGGCAAGACTTATTGATAATTGGGTTCTTGTCTCCCTACCATGATTGGTTGGAGGGATGCTGCCTGCACCTCTTCTCAGATTACACAGCAGAAACATGATATTATTTTATGTGTCTGCTTCATTGTGTGTGATTGCTGTTCTAACTGCTGTCAGTGCAGAACGATGACTCAAATGTCACCAATCATTGGTGTTGGCTGGATAGCAAGACTCAATTGTACATGTGTATCTTTTACTCAGGTGAATGAAAATTTATCATGGTCTACAGTAATTAAGATGAAGAAAAAATTGTTATTAGGTTTGTTTCTGGGTGAATTTTAAACGTCACTGATATTGTAAAAGAATTCTTTAGAAGAGTTGCAGGGGATACATATTATTTAATTTTCTGCTAAGGATGGGAATTATTGTCAGTCAAGTACTGTACAACTTTTTTATAGATTAACTTGTACTGTTTACAAGTTACTTTGTGTAAGTGTCAAACTGATGGTTAACATATATGATTCAGTATTCATTGTTTGCAGATAGCATTAAGTTAAAGGCCCACTGGGAGGACTTTAATTTGAAGATCACCAGTATGTGTGTAGTAGTTAAATGGTTTAAAATAGATTTTGTTTTTACATAAACAAGAATAATCTATATACAATTATACATGTAAATAAAAAAACATATTTCACACTTTTTTTTTCCACAGGGCAAAATGTAGAAGCAGGAAGAAAAATTTTGGAAGAGAGTAACCTGCCCATCAAGGCAGCTTTTGGATTTGAGGAAGCAGCAAAGTTAGCTGTAGCCAGTGTGAAGTAGAACAGACAGAATTTGTAGTTACTTGTCTTACGTCATATCTGTGCTGTAAGGTGCTAAACCTGCATTACAATATATCTGAAGACTTGCCATTTTATTTTATTTTGAGCACAGCACGTTTGAAATGAAAATATAAATTTTAGAATTTTAATCATCTCTGGGATACCATTTACAAGGTTTTTAAAAAAAAAAACTTTAGTTAGGAAATCAAGGTGGCGGCTTGTAGTGGAGTGTTTCTATTAAAAGAAATACTACCCAAATTTTAAATCTTCAAAATTTTGATTCACCTGTTAAAAATGTTTTGGAAGTTTTGCGGTAAAAGACACAAAAATGAAAAACATGTTTTCACAAGTGGTATAGAAATGAAGTAATATTGTGTGTATGATTTGCAGTCTTAATGTGATAGTTTCAATGTTGTTCAAGATTTATTTGAAAGGCAGCAATCATATTGTGGGAAACATTGTTAAAAAATTGTGTGATGATGTAAATCCATTTTGGTAGTGATAATCATGTTTAAACAATTACCAGGTATGGTAACTTTGGAAGTGTTAAAATATGATAATTGCTTGATGAAAAATTAAAAAAAATTTTTTTTACATTATGTGTCAAGATATCACCAAATCATGATATGTTTTATTTAAAATTTGTCCTCATTGTGTGAAAATTTTGAGTGCATAGCCACATTGTTTCATCTTTTCAAGTTAAAAAGGGGCTGTTGTAGCTCAGTTGGTTAGAGGGGCGGCCACCTAGTCTCAGATGAGAAAAGGGCCGGTCTGTGCTGTCGTTGTTGTGTGCTTGGTCAAGACACTTTGCCCTAATTGCTTTACGATGGGCCTCTCGTATGTTGTTATGTGAGGTAGTCACCAACTACAACACGGAGATCCTGCCTCAAAGTAACCCTGGCTGTTCATGAGGCGATAAACCCAGCAAACAAACAAACGTTTTACGAAGTTATGGACGGTATTAGTAACACAATCTGATTTTCGATAAAGCTTCACACAAGCTTTTCCTAATTTACTAGCTAATTGAAGAATACCTCTATTTAAGGTATTGTCTTGTTTCCATTAGTGGAGTGTGTCCAATCAATGTACAGAGAAAATGACGATATACATACTAATATACATCAGGAGAGTGCTGAAGTTGTGTTCCAATGATTTTATTAATATCAAATTGTACGTACATTTACCTCAAAATCAATCAGTCATGATGTAATTAAATTGTATTTATATTCGTTGATAAATCATCGGTAATATTTTTCATATTTACAAATATTATATTCATGGATTTTTCACATTTACAAATATTGTTTTCATGAAAAATAAATGTGTGCTTATTACAATTAGTTAAAAATGCATGATGAATGTTCAAATTGTTCAATGACAGTTTGGTCTTATATGTAGGTGGAAATCAATCGTAACATATGGCGTAAATCCTGGTAATAAGTCATTTAAAAACATCTGATGTTGCATTGTGTAATCAGGCTTCTAAACAGGTTTGTTTGTTCACTCTGGTGTTTATTGTTTGTCGTAAATTTGTAGACTTTGTGATACATAGTGACATGTGATAAAGAATATATATAGGATATGTGCGTTCAGATTTCAGTAGAAATCTGTAATATACGGTATATGGAAATTTGCTCCTTGTAGTTTTAGTAGAATTCATTTAGAAGTTATTATTAATTATACATAACTATATGTTGTCAGATAAAGTATTTTAATTTACATTGTTACATGTATGATAGTATTGTCTATTTCTGTAAATGACCTTAGCTGTTAATAGGACGTTAAACAAAATAAACCAAACCAAACCAAACTATTTCTGTAGAGTATTTTCAGGATGATGTATTCTAAGATTTCTAACCCGGTATCCTATAACTGGCCTTTTGTTTTAAGATACAATATTATTGTACATTTAAACATTCAAGAAAATTTATTCTCCTAATCAAAGTGAAAAGTTTGTAAATTGATTTATAAAAAAAAAAAAAATGGTTAGAATATGTTGGGAGATAGTATAGAGTTTGTTATGAATACTGTTGTGTACCATTTTACAGAGTTATCAGGGTCAAGGTCACACTCAGGATGTGCAAATTAAGGTCTAACATGTTGTTCTTGTGCCATGAAAATCGGTAAAAGGTAGGTAGTAGGTGTGTAAAGTTTTGTTGTAGGTAGATATGGAATTAAATGCTTGCCAAGGTGATCTCATTTACACCATTCCATCGAGATGTGTCGATGCACAGGCCCTTGTCACAATACATTTTTCCTATAAATTTTTCCTATAGGTTCAATCCTGTAATACATGTATTAAATGGATATAAAAACGTATGCAATGGCCAACCTGTAGACAAAATAGATTGCAACAAGTACCTGTGCCTCACATATCTTTAACTTCAATTTGTTTAATACCTTTTCAACTTAACATACCTCTATCATGTCCTTGTTCATCAAGGTCATTTCAAGGTCAAGTTGACAAAATATATACCAGGTGTTTCTGCTGACTTTACACTGCACTGTGTATCAATTTCAGGTCCCCTATATCAACATTTTGTTGGAGGAAATTAATAAGTGAAGTCCTGCTGATTTTTGTTATGACAATGAGTGTGATATATTGGTTCATGTTTGCATTGATGTAGTCCACAGTTGTACCATTTATATGAAGGAAAAACAGAGCTTTTTGTTTGATATGTGTTCAATATGAAATGCACTGGTAAATAACCAGCAAGACCTGTATATACTGACCACCTTAGGAGCATGCCTGTATATACTGACCATCTTAGGGGCAGACCTGTACCTGTATATTCCGACCACCTTAGGGGCAGACCTGTACCTGTATATACCGACCACCTTAGGGGCAGACCTGTACCTGTATATACTGACCAACTTAAGGGCAGACCTGTGCCTGTATATACTGATCACCTTAGGGCAGACATGTACCTGTATATACTGACCACCTTAGGGGCACACCTGTATATTAATAACTATCAATTCAATTTTAAAAGCAAATGATTTATCAGACTCCTCTTTGCAGTCTGGTTTTGCCCAATCAGGGCTGAAATTTATAGACAAGTCTGACTGATAAAGACAGGTATTTCTTTTGTATGTCTGACTTTTGTATAAAGGTATTTCCTTAGTAGTTCTTGCCTATATAGACAGGTATTTTCTAGAAGTGGGTGACATTGCCAGGTGTTTTAATTACAGAGGTGACCTATATGAACAGGTTTTAAAATTGGATAATTGATATGAACATATTATGTAAATATATTGATTTTATGAAAGAGGATAAAAACATATGTGCCAATCAGAATGGTTGTGTTCATGTTTTATTTCATTAAACTTCATCAAATATGACCAGGAAGTTATCAGAGAAGTAGTCGATGGTACTTAGAAATATACATTTCTGATGTCAGAGACAAAAAATGCCATTTTATTTGAAATTTGTTATTCATTATTTGAAATCTGAAATGCCTACATCTGTTGACAAGTTTGTTATTAATATAAACATCCAGGTCACATGATCACACATGGGGCTACATACAGAATCAAGTTTTGAGTATACTATATTGTGACTAAAAAAATAACATTAAAACTTGAAAATTATTTGAGAAAGGGAGCTCATCTACCATAAGGGCAGATCATCTTGTGCTGGTATGTGGCGTTAGTTGTCCTTCCGTTCAGTGTTAACTTTTCAGTTTAAACAACTTTTCAATACCCATGCAGTTTTGATATTTTGCCGTTAGCATGCTGCTATAAAGGGTTGCAATGAAGGTCCAACTTACTACAATGGTCAAGTGTCTTAACATCTTTTAATATCTTTTCACATCTTTTCACATCTTTTCCTAAATAACCAAGTAGCCAAAGTTCATGATATTGGGCTGTACTCTCTTCAATTTATACCAATTAAAAACGTATCTTTTATCAAAACATTCCCCATTTTACACTTAATGAACGGCCTGTGTTCTCTTATAATAAGAGCTTTCTTTAGGCTACAATTACATGGTTATGAACTACATTAAAGCTTAATTCATTAAACATGATGAATAAGGTCCAGAGGAAATATAGAGTCTGAAATGGCGAGAATTATCGAATGTCTGGCCAACATCTTTGTTGAGTTTGGTGGCAAGATCTTCCAACAGATAATTGGCTGTCCATCTAAGGAACTGTGCCCCTCTCTTGGCCGACTTGTTTTCATACGAGACTGATTATAGTGCAGAACTTACAAATGTATCAGAAGAGGCTAGAAGCCTTACACAGTACTTTCAGCCTTCAAATACTTTGAAGATGTTTTGTCTTTAAAGAAAAAAATATTACCATGTCGATCGGACATGCCCTTAACAACTTGATATCAAGGACACTGAAAATGCTCCAACATCAGCCACTAACCACGATCTTTTCTTACACCGTAACCAGGAAGGACAGCTTTAACTGATATGTATGATAAGCATGATGATTTTGATTTCCCAAATGATAATTTTCCATTTCTAGTTAGTTGTATCACTGCTTCTGCAACCTACGGTGTTAATATGTCCTTGTTTATTCGATATTCAAGGATTTGTTCCCATCAATCTCTGTCGAAAAAAAGTAAATGCACAGGATTTCGATTAAGATCATGGGCAAGTTTCAAAGGTCGACATCCATTCAAGATATGAAATTAGACATATTCCATGCTCGTATCTGGTGGTTCCATCGACACCATTGGGTGTCACCTGATTTGACCTAGATTTGTATGGCGGTGTCAGAAGACAGATTTGACCTAGATTTGTATGGCGGTGTCAGAAGACAGATTTGACCTAGATTTGTATGGCGGTGTCAGAAGATATTTGACCTAGATTTGTATGGCGGTGCCAGAAGACGCTTGCCCTTCCAGAACACTAGTATAGTTTGGTGTCATTTGGTTGATTTTAATGTTAGAATTACGATTTCATTGATATTCATGTTGTATTCTTTTTTTCCGAAATAACTAAAAGGTCAAGGGTCGTGATATTGTGCCAGTAGCATGCTTGGAAGAAGGACAAATTAATTAAAATTATACTTGTAATTTCCGCTCCTCAACGATCCTCTATGATGCAGGAGATAAGTGGAAATTACAAATATAATCTTAATTAGATTGGGATGAAGGCTATCGCTCAAGTTTGTTTGAATTAATAACTTTGACCTACTTTCAAGGTCACATGACAAGTTTTTGCTGAAATCTATGAACATAACCAAGAGACCCAGGAATTATGATATCGGGCCTGTAGCATGCTGGGATGAAGTGCTTATAGGTTCGATCAAATGAATGGCAATGACTTACATGGGTCACGGGGGTCAAATCTACAAATCTATCTATCCATACATAACAAAATTTCCGCATCTACATCAATCTTCCACCAATGTCTTCACTTCATTATCTGCAAAAGAACATGTGAGCGATTCTTCGTATGACAATTGACTAAGATTCTCTGGTCAGAACTTTTAAAATTATAAATAACCCAACTTGGCAAAGAATTAACGAAAATAAACTACATATGTCGGTAGAAAACCTACTGCATCATCATTTCTGTTATCTGTGTATTATCTTTTCATGATTTTAAAAGGCGTTTCCGAAAATCCACATGCCTCATAATCAAGAGTGAATACAGATTTGCTCAAACCGTAGGACGTCGCCTTTTGGGGATTGAAAGGGTATACGAGGGCTGATTGATATGTTGTGAGACTCATATCGAGGGATTTGAATTTTGCCGGACGTATTGTATTATTTTTCAACATAACTCCCTTCAGTATCTATACACTTTTGCCAGCGGTGTTTAAGGGCCTCAATGCCACTTTTATAAAACTCCTTTTTTGGCTGTTCAGAAAGTTATCCACTGCATGTATGACGTCATCGTCGGACTGAAAGTGGGTGCCTGAAATAGCTGTTTTCAGTTTTCGAAATAGATGAAAGTCTGATGGAGCGAGATCAGGTGAATAAGGCGGATGCTCAATCAATTTAAAGCCACAATCGTGAATGACAGCCATGGCAATGACAGACTTGTGAACAGGAGCATTGTTTCTGATGGAATAACACCTTTATTGAGCTTTCCGCGGGGCTTAAGTTTTAAATTTTCCCGTTACTGCCTCAGAAGTGAAGAATAGTATGTGCCATTGATTGTCTGTCCCTTTTTGGAGATCATCTATCAGCAGAGTACCATCTGCATCCCAGAAAACCGAAGCCATAACCTTCCCAGCTGATGGAACAGTATTTGCCTTCTTTGGTGGGGGAGAGCCAGGGTGCTTCCATTGTTTCTATTGTTGTTTGGCCTCTGGGGTAAAATGATGGACCCATGTTTCATCCATAGTGACAAATCTCTGAAGAAAGTTGGCAGGATCTTCCTCAAAAAGGTCAAGATTAGGACGCGATAAAGTGCGCATGGTGTGCTTCTGATCAACTGTCAGAATGATATGTACTCTTTCCTGTGAAATGCCAACTACTGGCTATATATCTTTCTGTGACTCGTCTGTCAGTCATAACAATATCATGAACTTTATTGACCATTTCTGGGCTTGCAACATTGACGGGCCTTCCAGGACGGGGTGGGGGTCATCCTCAAGGCTCTGTCGGCCGTACTTAAATTCCGCCACCCACCTTTTTACTGTAGCATATAAAGGGGCAACCTTCCCTAGTGTTGCTACCATATCATTATGGATATCCTTAGGTGCTAAACTTTTTTATGCAAATATTGGATCACTGCTCTTTCACAGATTTTGTCCATTTGCAAAAGCCGCTTGTCTTGTTTTAAACTAACCAAACGAGACCAGTCAGAGAATAGTAGGACTTAAAAAGAACATAATTGAGTACCTCCTTCAATACGAGACTCACAACACATCAATCAGGCCTCGTTAATCCGACAAAGTAATAGAAACACACTTGTGTGAAGTTATATTTTCATTATGCATTCTTAATAGTTTAGTGTTGGAACATTTCCTGGACTACTTCAGTATACCAAGTGTCCTTGTTTGACCCGGTATAAAGATATAGGTGAATTTGACAGTTCGGCGGGGAAGGGTGACGCTTTCTATGTCGTGTTTATATAAATTTGTTTTCAACTGACTAAAGAAATTGGATACTCCACGTAATTGTTTGTTAAGGAGATGGGCCGTTCTGGTTTGACAAACGGTAATAACATTCAACAAAACTCTTTGGTTCTTCTTTGTTTCCTACACACAATCTCTCTATAAATTAAATTGGATTTCAAAAAGAATAAAAACTAGCCCTGGGGATATGAATTGGAGCGAAATGATACTATGAAGTCAAACGGTCAAAGCCAGACGTTTGAACTCTTAAATTGATAGGTATTTAAAGTTGAAGGTAAATAGATTAACTGATATGTCTGTTAAGAGGTGTGAAGTGTTTAATTCAAGTATAAGTGACACAACTATTGATGACCCCCTACAATGAATGGTATCGGGTCTCTCCTTACTAATTTTTGTTGTCACGCCCGTGTGTAAACGAGTCTAATAGCTAATGTCTTCGGTCCGTTACAGGTAGTGCGGGGGTCATTCAGTTAACGTGTACCATGTCCCGTGTTTTCAAGTTCGAAACGGAACTTGGAAGCTAAAATGGAAATAATACCTATCAACCAACATTTTCCTTAATTTCTAATGTAAAATCTTCAGTAATAACAAATCCTTGATAGCATGAACACCGGCCGATGTCGTTACGGAACAGCGTTTTAGTCTAAAGAATACGGGGCGGGGCCTCCCGAATGGGCCGAAAATCTATCAATCCATGGAACCACGTGTGCGAATTAAGATCATATGAAAAATAAATGGTACACCTATCTTAACTAGTGTCCTTTGGCTTTCTTCCTTGACTGATCGGGGCCGTGATGGCTCATTCGGTTAGGGCCCGAACCACATAATATAACCCCGGGTAAGGATCCGTGGTGATCGGTACGATGCTGTACCCGTTTCCTGGGAAGGTGAGAAACGGGACGCTCTGTATTGTCCTCGTTGTGTCATTGGGCAAGACACTTTACCATTATTGCTCTGGATAGCATGAGCATGCGGCGGGCCTGCCGTATGTTGTTCAGTGAGGTAGTCACCAACTACTACAAGGAGACCCCGTCTCAACCCAGGCTGTTAACGGGGCGATAAACCCAGTAAACAAACAATTCTTCCTTCACTGCCCTTACTGTCTTTTGTTTTCCTTCGTGTCTTCTTGATACTCTTCCCCATATATCTAAGACTTCCCCATATAACTAGGACTTCCCCGTATATCTAAGACTTCCCCATATATCTAGGACTTCCCCATATAGCTAGGACTTCCCCATATATCTAGGACTTCCCCATATAGCTAGGCCTTCCCCGTATATCAAGGACTTCCCCGTATATCTAGGATTTCCCCATATATCTAGGACTTCCCCATATATCTAGGACTTCCCCATATAGCTAGGACTTCCCCATATAGCTAGGACTGCCCCATATAACTAGGACTTCCCCGTATAGCTAGGACTTCCCCGTATAACTAGGACTGTCCCATATAGCTAGGACTTCCCCATATAACTAGGACTGCCCCATATAGCTAGGACTTCCCCATAAAGCTAGGACTGCCCCATATATCTAAGACTTCCCCATATAGCTAGGACTTCCCTATATAGCTAGGACTTTACCATATAGCTAGGACTTCCCCATATATCTAAGACTACCCCATATATCTAGGACTTCCCCATATAACTAGGACTTCCCCATATAGCTAGGACTTCCATATATATCTAGGACTTCCCCATATATCTAAGACTTCCGCATATAGCTAGGATTTCCCCATATAGCTAGGATTTCCCCATATAGCTAGGACTTCCCCATATATCTAGGATTTCTCTATATATCTAGGACTTCTCTATATATCTAGGACTTCCCCATATAGCTAGGACTTCCATATATATCTAGGACTTCCCCATATATCTAAGACTTCCGCATATAGCTAGGATTTCCCCATATAGCTAGGATTTCCCCATATAACTAGGACTTCCCTATATAACTAGGACTTCTCTATATATCTAGGACTTCCCTATATATCTAGGACTGCCCTATATAACTAGGACTTCCCGATATAACTAGGACTTCCCTATATAACTAGGACTTCCCCATATAACTAGGACTTCTCTATATAACTAGGACTTCCCCATATAGCTAGGACTTCTCTATATATCTAGGACTTCCCTATATAACTAGGACTTCCCTATATAACTAGGACTTCCCTATATAACTAGGACTTCCCTATATAACTAGGACTTCCCTATATAACTAGGACTGCCCCATATAACTAGGACTTCTCTATATAACTAGGACTTCCCTATATAACTAGGACTTCCCTATATAACTAAGACTTCCCTATATAACTAGGACTTCTCTATATAACTAGGACTTTCCTATATAACTAGGACTTCCCCATATAACTAGGACTTCCCCATATAACTAGGACTTCTCTATATAACTAGGACTTCCCTATATAACTAGGACTTCCCTATATAACTAGGACTTCCCTATATAACTAGGACTTCTCTATATAACTAGGACTTCCCTATATAACTAGGACTTCCCCATATAACTAGGACTTCCCCATATAACTAGGACTTCCCTATATAACTAGGACTTCCGCATATAGCTAGGATTTCCCCATATAGCTAGGATTTCCCCATATAGCTAGGACTTCCCCATATAGCTAGGACTTCTCTATATATCTAGGACTTCCCTATATAACTAGGACTTCCCTATATAACTAGGACTTCCCTATATAACTAGGACTTCCCTATATAACTAGGACTTCCCTATATAACTAGGACTGCCCCATATAACTAGGACTTCTCTATATAACTAGGACTTCCCTATATAACTAAGACTTCCCTATATAACTAGGACTTCTCTATATAACTAGGACTTTCCTATATAACTAGGACTTCCCCATATAACTAGGACTTCCCCATATAACTAGGACTTCTCTATATAACTAGGACTTCCCTATATAACTAGGACTTCCCTATATAACTAGGACTTCCCTATATAACTAGGACTTCTCTATATAACTAGGACTTCCCTATATAACTAGGACTTCCCCATATAACTAGGACTTCCCCATATAACTAGGACTTCCCTATATAACTAGGACTTCCCCATATAGCTAGGATTTCCCCATATAGCTAGGACTTCTCTATATATCTAGGACTTCCCTATATAACTAGGACTTCTCTATATAACTAGGACTTCCCTATATAACTAGGACTTCCCTATATAACTAGGACTTCCCTATATAACTAGGACTGCCCCATATAACTAGGACTTCTCTATATAACTAGGACTTCCCTATATAACTAGGACTGCCCCATATAACTAGGACTTCTCTATATATCTAGGACTTCCCTATATAACTAGGACTTCCCTATATAACTAGGACTTCCCTATATAACTAGGACTTCTCTATATATCTAGGACTTCCCTATATATCTAGGACTGCCCTATATAACTAGGACTTCCCGATATAACTAGGACTTCCCTATATAACTAGGACTTCCCCATATAACTAGGACTTCTCTATATAACTAGGACTTCCCCATATAGCTAGGACTTCTCTATATATCTAGGACTTCCCTATATAACTAGGACTTCCCTATATAACTAGGACTTCCCTATATAACTAGGACTTCCCTATATAACTAGGACTTCCCTATATAACTAGGACTGCCCCATATAACTAGGACTTCTCTATATAACTAGGACTTCCCTATATAACTAGGACTTCCCTATATAACTAAGACTTCCCTATATAACTAGGACTTCTCTATATAACTAGGACTTTCCTATATAACTAGGACTTCCCCATATAACTAGGACTTCCCCATATAACTAGGACTTCTCTATATAACTAGGACTTCCCTATATAACTAGGACTTCCCTATATAACTAGGACTTCCCTATATAACTAGGACTTCTCTATATAACTAGGACTTCCCTATATAACTAGGACTTCCCCATATAACTAGGACTTCCCCATATAACTAGGACTTCCCTATATAACTAGGACTTCCGCATATAGCTAGGATTTCCCCATATAGCTAGGATTTCCCCATATAGCTAGGACTTCCCCATATAGCTAGGACTTCTCTATATATCTAGGACTTCCCTATATAACTAGGACTTCCCTATATAACTAGGACTTCCCTATATAACTAGGACTTCCCTATATAACTAGGACTTCCCTATATAACTAGGACTGCCCCATATAACTAGGACTTCTCTATATAACTAGGACTTCCCTATATAACTAGGACTTCCCTATATAACTAAGACTTCCCTATATAACTAGGACTTCTCTATATAACTAGGACTTTCCTATATAACTAGGACTTCCCCATATAACTAGGACTTCCCCATATAACTAGGACTTCTCTATATAACTAGGACTTCCCTATATAACTAGGACTTCCCTATATAACTAGGACTTCCCTATATAACTAGGACTTCTCTATATAACTAGGACTTCCCTATATAACTAGGACTTCCCCATATAACTAGGACTTCCCCATATAACTAGGACTTCCCTATATTACTAGGACTTCCCCATATAGCTAGGATTTCCCCATATAGCTAGGACTTCTCTATATATCTAGGACTTCCCTATATAACTAGGACTTCTCTATATAACTAGGACTTCCCTATATAACTAGGACTTCCCTATATAACTAGGACTTCCCTATATAACTAGGACTGCCCCATATAACTAGGACTTCTCTATATAACTAGGACTTCCCTATATAACTAGGACTGCCCCATATAACTAGGACTTCTCTATATATCTAGGACTTCCCTATATAACTAGGACTTCCCTATATAACTAGGACTTCCCTATATAACTAGGACTTCTCTATATATCTAGGACTTCCCTATATATCTAGGACTGCCCTATATAACTAGGACTTCCCGATATAACTAGGACTTCCCCATGTAGCTAGGACTTCCCCATATAGCTAGGACTTTCCCATATAGCTAGGACTTCCCCATATAGCTAGGACTTCCCCATATAGCTAGGACTTTCCCATATAGCTAGGACTTCCCAATATATCTAGGACTTCCCCATGTAGCTAGGACTTCCCCATGTATCTAGGACTTCCCCATATATCTAAGACTTCCCGATATATCTAGGACTTCCCCATATATCTAGGACTTTCCCATATAGCTAGGACATTACCATACATTGTATATCTAGGACTTCCCCATATAGCTAGGACTTCCATATATATCTAGGACTTCCCCATATTATCTAAGACTTCCCCATATAGCTAGGACTTCCCCATATAACTAGGACTGCCCCATATAACTAGGACTTCCCCATGTAGCTAGGACTTCCCCATATATCTAGGACTTCCCCATATAGCTAGGACTTCCCCATATATCTAGGACTTCCCCATATATCTAGGACTTCCCCATATAGCTAGGACTTCCCCATATAGCTAGGACTGCCCCATATATCTAGGACGTTAAATCCCCAATATGAAAACAAGCAACATACGTATATATTATTGATGGCCCCGTTGGTTACTCCTATATCTTCTATTACGGGAACATTGGAGAACCCAATAATGATGCCAGGCCCCATAGCCAGTTTTATCAACCTCGAAATTCCCAACTTAAAATCGTCCATAGGAAAGAAGTCAAGGAAAATTCCTTAATAATACTTTCCCTAACGGGCGACATTCAGATTATCTGTCACCCAAATTGTATTCATATCGACTGTATACAAAAACAGTACTAGCATCTGGTAACAGTTCAATGCTAAAGGTATTGCATTTAAATAATATATCATAAAGTCTAATATAACAAAAAAAGATTTGCTTGTTTTTGTTTAACGTCATATTAACAGCCAGGGTCATTTAAGGACGTCCCAGGTTTTGGAGGTGGAGGAAAGCCGGAGTACCCGGAGAAAAACCACCGGCCTACGGTCAGTACCACGCAGGTTTCGAACTCTCGACCCAGAGGTGGAGAGCTGGTGATGATGTGTCATCTAATTTTAGAATCTTATTAAATTATTTATTAGATATTTTATATTTTATATTATATGTCTCATATGCTATATTAGATAGGTATCGACATTGCTCCTCGAATAAATGATATCTTGCCTTGCCATACCCTACTGTTGTTTTTCACATTTGTAAACTACAGGTGTAGCATAACGGAAGGCTATTAAGGTAGGCGTGGCAGTAATGATAATTATAACCATTTTTAGGATGGAGCTTGGAAAACGACAGAATATCAGACTTGTCTAAAAAGTGTGATTTTATTATCGCGGATTAAGATATACTTTATTTGGATCACGGAATATCTGACTGAAACCATTCCAGTCTTCCCAGTCACGTATTTAGTTAATATCAGGATATACGACGGCCATGTTTAATTATTTTCTCATTAATATAGATTATTACTGTACACATAACGGGAGCGGCCCTGTTATAAGGAGTCACTCCATTAAAGGTGTCAACTATCGATAGTTGATAGTTTATGTGACACCCGGTAATAATCTGGTGGTTTTTTTTTTTTCTTGGCATCACCGTTATACAGCGGTTTCGCTCCATTGAACAAGTACCCACTGACTTGTAAATTCGACACACTCGAGCGATTAAGACAAAAACACAACCAACATGACGGGTTTCACGATTAAACATTGAGAACAGTTCTTATTAGTCCATTCACACGGATACATCGTGACCTTAATATTATACATAACATAATGGATGCTATTGTTTTGCATCACGATGTCAGGTGCGTCACATATCCTATTGTAGGTACATTGTAGGTGTAGATTTTAATATCCGGGTTTGGAAAAACATGATTAGATATTGATTGATTAATTGATTAAAACCACCATATTGTTTTGTTTTTGTTATTCATAGAAGGCGTGTGCTCAGTCAAAAGAACGGGAAGGAAGCCAAGGGAAAAGACAAGAGATCTAAAGTGTTCCAATGGGAGAAGCAGGTCAATTAGGTCCTTCAGCATCGTTACAATGTAATCTAAACAGATGGACCGGGTGGAAAAAACCGAATTAGCAGCAGGAATCCACATGATTTACGTATAATAACTGGAAGATATAATAATGTAGAGCGAAACCGTAGGTTATGTTCACTTTGTACGAAGTAAGACATTGAAGATGAATTGTATTATATATCAATGTCCTTAATTCAATACAAAAAAAATCATTAAATTTTAGAAATGCTAGCATGTTTAAATTAGTAGAGCTTTTAACAACAAATGATAGAAAGGATATCTCAAACCTTGCACAATAAAGACAAGTTTTAATAACATAAATTTATCAATAATTGATAACTGTGTATAGTGACGTAACGTTTCATAACATTATGCTGTAGAACTTTTATTACTATTTGAATTGTCTCTATGGGTGTTTCTAGTACAAACCTGTGACAGGATATCGTTATATGATGTCAGCTTAATATTTACATGAGGGTGTATATGTATATACTGTATATGTATTATTTTATACATGCATATATACATGTGTGTGTGCTGGGTGTAGATATAGTACATATTTTACATATGTCTGCTTTATATTGACAAACTGAGAATTATTCTACAATATGCCAGCAATTGTCAATGTATTAGTATTTTAATTTATGGCCATTTTCTACACCAAGCGTTAGATATTTCGTTATTTGTCTGTGTGGGTTTGATGTGCAAGTAATTATGATGTCGATGTATTGTAAATATTCGCATGTTTACTGATGAGCCGAAAGGCGTAAAATAATAAACAACTGAACATGGTCGCCTCTGATGTGGCTCGATACAGTAGGGTACATGGCAACCTGTGCGATCATCATCTCTTATATAATTTAGTTTATTTGAAAAAAAATGAAACACACGAGTAATCAAATATATATCCACAAACACTTTATGGCTACACATGTATTGTGAGTAGTTTTTAAACCTTGCATTGTCAGTCAATAGAAACAGGGAAACAGTTGATAGATCGACTCGCCTGCTCTTCAAAACATATTGTTTAGTGAAATATAAATGATCGATTTCGTATAACAATAAATATTTTGTTTCGACATACCTGGGGTATATTGAAGCCATACCAATAGTTTATATCGTTACTATGATGAGTTAAAATCAATTATCTAAAATGAGCTGTGGAGCGAGGGTAGTACTGGAGGAAGTGGAAACACCAACCCCTGTCATAATACCGCCCTACCCTCTTCTGTCCCCATACCTCACACAAGTACAGCCATCCTCCCACAACTTAAATACATTAGAAAAGTTCAGTAAGAGTTATCGTCCGTGGATCAATGCGTGGGGTGGTTCCTTGAGGTGGTGTCTATCCAATCGGAAAACCACTCGGGCCTTTCCGTCATATCTTCGGTTTTAAGTGTGGTTTTCCGAATGTTGTCTATCCTACAGACAATCTGAAATACACCGACTTACCGCCTGTTACATATTGTTAAAATTTAATCTACTTACTCGAAAGAAATGTTGATTTATTCAAAGCGTATTTTTTATGGTTTGGTCCCAAGACATGAATGAATTAGTCAGAATCTCCACTCCCCCTCGACAAAATTCACTGTGTACATATATTATCAGTACATGTTCACAAGGACGTGCGAGTAATGCTATGTTTTTGAGCACTGCCTTGCGAATGATTTGTTTGAAACGTTAAATACGTCTTTAAAATGTAGTCTACATGTTGTGTTACTACGTCATAAGATCGCATGGCGCTATTTCCCCCACATAGAATGTAAATAAAGGTCAAAGTTCACGCAATAGAACACAGGGGCATGTCTAGTTTTATATTTAAAAAAATTGTCAATATATATATAGGCATTTCTGACTATTTTTTAATACAAAACTGACTATTTTTTAATACAAAACTAGACTTGCTCCTGTGAATAGAACAAGGGAAACACTCTTGATTTATGTCGTTCCCGCCGTATACTTTAAATAGCATAGCGAAAATTACGTTTGGCTGGAAATCTCTTTATAACGACCACAAACGTAAAAAAAAAAAAAAAAAAAAAATTATCCATTCTAAAACATGAACCATTCATAAATACAACTTTCCTACCAAACCATGAACTATTCATGAACTTAACGAAGAAAACATGAACAATTCATAATTATGATGTGTAGACTATAGGCTCTCGCCTCATCTATATGATATATGGTGCAATAATAGACGAGACCATTATAATAGGTTATTGACATACGAGGCGAGTACCTGTAGTGTAGATCAGAGAATAAACCATTCGTCATCACGTCGTTCCGGCCGAAAACTAGTTGTTATTAACACAGCAGTTACTGATATATTCATCACCTATTAATAATTACGACACTCTCGTCATGAAAAATGAACCCCTAAGGTCCACTGGGATGGTACCAGAAACAAACAGCCCCATATGAATTATAAAATAGGAATAAAATAAATGTATTTATAATATATGTTGTTTTCTTTACAGAAAGAGTCGCACAATATATATATTACCATATCATATAACTGATGAATAGAAACCAGCCTATCTCTTTATATGGCTCTGTTGTTTAGAATGAGTTTTCAATCAATGTCTATCATTGATTCGGTATCAGGAAGTACACAGTTGATTGTTTCAGATGAAATATACAACAAAGGTCTGGATGAAAACTCGCTGACCAGGCGTGATGACCTACTGGCCTGGAGAGTAAGCAAACCGTGATGGTCTCGTTAATATTGTACAGGAAACTATATCATGGACATAATACAGAAGCTTTATGGAGTAGTTTTATTACTGATAGGTATTGTGTTTTTGTTATTGGTCCTCTGAGATGTCCTAGGTTAGCAAAACCTCGACACGTCCTCAATTCAGCAGGAATCGCCTAGATGCGCCGAAAGTACTTAAGACGTGTTCTCGAGTTTTTCTTTTTCTTTATTATTATTATTATTTCTTTATTTCCTCCAAGATGTGAAGAGTATACAGAAATGATTTACAAATTAGAACAAAATTCATTCACGCTCATTATCACCTCTCGCATAAGGATTCACGCGTTACACAATAAACTACAGATATAATAATGATTACATGATGTTAGTAAAGGAAAATTCTTCGCATGTTTCTTAAGTTAAGACACATTAGATTCTTAATTAGCACATATATACGTACTTCATTTTTAGAAAATGAATAGCAGTCATTTCATTCTGTGGTCTAACGTGAGATAATATACTTTAAGTGCCTACATGTGTTATGTAGGCTTGCAAATGCATTTTATATACATGTATGCATATCTATAAAACAACATTAATAATAATTACAAGTTCTCTTTTTCATATGAAATAATTACAAAATACCACTGCATTGAAGAATCTTGAATACAATAACGATTGAATTAACT
Organism: Pecten maximus; assembly: GCF_902652985.1. NCBI lineage: Eukaryota > Metazoa > Mollusca > Bivalvia > Pectinida > Pectinidae > Pecten > Pecten maximus. The sequence goes on from NC_047021.1 coordinate 31,296,965, forward strand.
CTGAAGTCCTCGAGTTCGTATGAGGATAAGTCATAATTGACGATACCCCCAAGAAGAACATGGATAAGATGGTAATTTGACAACGTGTTAAGGTAACATACAAAATCGACATCTTTTATAGTACAGAGAACACACCACAGTTGGTCACGCAAAGACTCTGTATGAGAGCATTCAAGCACGCTATGTAAGATTACATCATTGTAAATTAAACCACAATATTGACACAAAAATACATTTTCGTCATCTCGCATTTCAACACAAAGTTTAACAATTTGTTTAAAACATGAACTGTATTGGGGGAAATGTAGAGCTAATTTCCATATTGAATATGGTTGTATTTTATTATGCAAGAGACCGAAACGAGAAAATTCTTTATCAGTTTTCATTCTTTCACATAGATTAAACTCCTCACAATTTCTTACATGGTCATTCACTAATCGTTTCCATTGGCATCTGTTTGGGAACAAGCCACTCTTCAAGAATTCACCAAGAACATAATTCAAATTATATTTTGTCAAAATATTGACAATGTCGGGAATAAAACCTCTGGAGAAAGTACACAGTTTGTAATCAAATATGCGCTTTATAAAAATTTCGCGCGTCAAAACTCCAACATCCATGGAACATATTCTACCAAGGAATAATAATTTTTTCACACTTATATATACTTCTATTGAAAACCAACCGATCAATGACGTACACATGTCTGTTCTTGTTCTTACATTAAAACCCTGAATTGATTTTACAATGAAGTTCTGTGCTTTTTCAAGCATGTACATTTCATTTTTCTTTAACTGCCACATTTCGCAACCATAGAGTGCGGAAGGATATACTTTACATTTAATAATTTTAGCAATGGTTAAAGGATTGAGGGCACATTGGTGTGCTCCAGAACGAATTAAGGACATTACACCACATTTTAATTTGGAGCAGGCACGTTCTGTACGTTCGACATTGTTGTTTCTATTGTTTAATAAAACACCAACATGATTTATGCTATCTACAATTGGTAAATTCTTTTCGTAAAAGGATACATTTCGACAAGTACTTGGCTTCTTTTTGTATGTGAAAACAACAATTTTAGATTTAGAGGCGGAAAATGTAAATCGCCACTTTCTACTGTAATTGTCACACATAGATAGTAAGTGTTGGAGACTTTCAACGTTATTGGTAATTACACATATATCATCTGCTTGTGTAGGTATATTAACACGTGATGAATGGACTACTGCTCCTTTTCCACTGAATTCTACTTCGTTTAACAAATCATTGATAAAAACAAGATACATTTTAGCAGACAAAGAACCTCCTTGTAAGATCCCTCGTTTCATAATTACACTTTCTGATTTAAAACCATTAAAAACAACATTACTAGTGAAACACGAGTACATTTGTTTCATAATAAGCCATATTTTCCCTTTAATACCCATATTGTACAATTTGTAGAATAAGCCTTCTTGCCATACAGAATCAAAGGCTTTATTGCTATCAAGAAAAGCAACAAGAACTTCAGATCCATTCTCTAAGTTATAATTAATACTCTCTTGTAAATTAAATGAAGTGCATAGACTACACAGTTTTTTCCGATAAGCTGATTGCTGTCTGTTAGGAAAACTATGAGATTCTAGAATGGGATTTAAACGGGTAGACAAAAGTGTTTCAAAAATCTTAAAAAATACAGGAATTAATGTAATACCTCTGTAGCTATTGGGGTCATCTTTCGGTTTTTTATCACCTTTATAAAGAGTAACAATGATGCCGACTTTCCAAGATTTTGGAATATACTCGTACTTAATTATAAGATTAAACAAAAACGTGATATGTTCAATCATCAGATCATTACAATATTTGACATGTTCATACACAAGACCATCTGGACCACCAGATTTATCATTCTTCAGACATTTGCATATATTCGAAACCTCTTTCACACTGAATTCTTTTTCAAGAAATACATCTTTGTCATGCTTTGCTTTTACACACGTTTGATACATTACTGTTCACATGATTTGAGAACTCTTCATCGAATAATGTATTGGATTCATTTTGAAATAATTTACTAAAATGTATACCCCATGCCTTTGCTATTTCGCTGGGATTACGTAGGACATTACCATCATATTTTAGTTCTGTCTGTGAAAATTTGGGTTTATGTGATTTACTTTTATATAGTTGCCAAAACAGCGTTTGGTCAACTTCACCTGATCTATCAATTTCTTCGAATTGGCCTTTCATATATTGGTTAAAAGCAATTCTTAGCTTCTTTCTAAAAATGGTTTTACATGACTTATAGTCTAAAAAATAAACATCAGTACCTCTACATTGGCCATTGTCTTTCCAAAGTTGCCTTTTACTACGCATTAGATTGTGCACAAATGTTAACTCTTCGTTCCAGTAAGGCTTTAAGTGCCTTCTGATGTGGCTCGATACAGTAGGGTACATGGCAACCTGTGCGATCATCATCTCTTATATAATTTAGTTTATTTGAAAAAAAAATGAAACACACGAGTAATCAAATATATATCCACAAACACCTTATGGCTAAATGTATTGTAAGTAGCTTTTAAACCTTGCATTGTCAGTCAATAGAAACAGGGAAACAGTTGATAGATCGACTCGCCTGCTCTTCAAAACATATTGTTTAGTGAAATATAAATGATCGATTTCGTATAACAATAAATATTTTGTTTCGACATACCTGGGGTATATTGAAGCCATACCAATAGTTTATATCGTTACTATGATGAGTTAAAATCAATTATCTAAAATGAGCTGTGGAGCGAGGGTATAGTACTGGAGGAAGTGGAAACACCAGCCCCTGTCATATACCGCCCTACCCTCTTCTGTCCCCATCCCTCGCCCACACAAGTACAGCCATCCTTCCACAACTTAAATGCATTAGAAAAGGTCAGTAAGAGTTATCGTCCGTGGATCAATGCGTGGGGTGGTTCCTTGAGGTGGTGTCTGTCCAATCGGAAAACCTATCGCGCCTTTCCGTCGTATCTTCGGTTTTATCCTACAGACAATCTGAAATACACCGACTTACCGCCTGTTACATATTGTTAAAATTTAATCTATTTACTCGAAAGAAATGTTGATTTATTCAAAGCGTATTTTTTATGGTTTGGTCCCAAGACAGGAATGAATTAGTCAGAATCTCCACTCCCCCTCGACAAAATTCACTGTGTACATACGTGTGTATATTATCAGTACACGTTCACAAGGACGTGTGGGTAATGCTATGTTTTTGAGCACTGTCTTGCGAATGATTTGTTTGAAACGTTAAATACGTCTTTAAAATGTAGTCTACATGTTGTGTTACTACGTCATAAGATCGCATGGCGCTATATTCCCCACATAGAATGTAAATAAAGGTCAAAGTTCACGCAATAGAACACAGGGGCATGTCTAGTTTTATATTAAAAAAAGAATAGTCAAGATATATATAGGCATTTCTGACTATTTTTTTTAATATAAAACTAGACATGCCCCTGTGAATAGAACAAGGGAAACACTCTTGATTTATGTCGTTCCCGCCGTATACTTTAAATAGCATAGCGAAAATTACGTTTGGCTGGAAATCTCTTTATAACGACCACAAACGTAAAAAAAAAATAAAATAAAAATTATCCATTCTAAAACATGAACCATTCATAATTACAACTTTCCTACCGAACCATGAACTATTCATGAACTTAACGAAGAAAACATGAACAATTCATAATTATGATGTGTAGACTACAGGCTCTCGCCTCGTCTATATGATTTATGGTGCAATAATAGACGAGACCATTATATTAGGTTATTGACATACGAGGCGAGTACCTGTAGAGACCAACCAACCAATTGTTTTCCCATAGACCTTAGTGTTAACGTTTTGGATTATTTCATTCAAATTCTTGAATTGAATATGACGATTATGGTTTATAACAAAAGTTTAGGGTCTGATATAACACCTAATCAAAAAAAAAAGTTGGGTCCTTCAGCTCAAATTTTCTCCAGGGTAGCCATTTTGAAAATAGGTGAATTTCGCAGTAAAAATTCTCAAAAATCTTAAATGTTTACCTGTTTACTATTATTACGTGAACTTTTGGGAAAAAAACCAATCGGACTTAAGAAATTTATATCAACATTTCTTATTGATAGTTACCTATCAGGCTACATATCTATTTTCTCACTTCATAACATACTGGCCAATCAGTGGCTGCCAGACATTTTATCCTTGGCTCAACGTTCTATACACAGGGGGCATATTTTTTTTCAATTGGTTGGTTGTTCCCTGTAGTGTAGACCGGAGAATAAACCATTCGTTATCACGTCGTTCCGGCCGAAAACTAGTTGTTATTAACACAGCAGTTACTGATATATTCATCACCTATTAATAATTACGACACTCTCGTCATGAAAAATGAACCCCTAAGGTCCACTGGGATGGTACCAGAAACAAACAGCCCCATATGAATTATAAAATAGGAATAAAATAAATGTATTTATAATATATGTTGTTTTCTTTACAGAAAGAGTCGCACAATATATATATTACCATATCATATAACTGCTGAATAGAAACCAGCCTATCTCTTTATATGGCTCTGTTGTATCAGGAAGTACACGGTTCATTGTTTCAGATGAAATATACAACAAAGGTCTGGATGAAAACTCGCTGACCAGGCGTGATGACCTACTGGCCTGGAGAGTAAGCAGACCGTGATGGTCTCGTTAATATTGTACAGGAAACTATATCATGGACATAATACAGAAGCTTTATGGAGTAGTTTTATTACTGATCGGTATTGTGTTTTTGTTATTGGTCCTCTGAGATGTCCTAGGTTAGCAAAACCTCGACACGTCCTCCATTCAGCAGGAATCGCCTAGATGCGCCGAAAGTACTTAAGACGTGTTCTCGAGTTTTTCTTTTTCTTTATGTAGTATTATACATATATATTTTTTAAATGTGTGTCATTTATACAAAGGATGTGTGAGAAAATCTGGAATTGTTAATTTTGTTTTAGTTCACCGATTACTAAATCATCTTCATCCATGTTAGACATAGTCCAGTCAGTTTGATTAATTAACTATGCATAGTATTTAACGGCTCAACATTAATTAATATTGGAAAAAAAAATGAAAATTCATGGTAAAACTACATATGCTCTCTAAATGATAGTTATCAGCTTATATAATTTAAATTAATGTTTTTCGAAAAAAATCTGGATGGCCTAAGTTTCTTGCATTGATATGACAAGACTTTGTTTTGATATCATTCAGCAAGGGTAGTTCATTTTTTGGCTCTGTCGATATTCAGCTACTTCATCACAGCTTTCTCCTCTGCTACAGATAATGATCATTAATATTCATTAGAAGACTGCTCTGCATACTGTACTTGGGATATTAATTTCTCAAGGGAAGTAATGCTGATTTGGTGCTAGGAGATTTAGCTGGGTGTTCGAAAATGTTTCTGTTGTATACATATTTGAATTTGATATCTCTAACGTATAATTCCCTCCGATAACTGTTGATTGGATTTCACGGCTGTTTGATTAGGGAATATGATGTTATGGAACTTTCCTTGTATCTCACTGTCCTTTATTTACAGTTACGATCACATTCGATTGTATCGTCAACACAGCGCATTCTTTGCTTCATTCTTTTCCTATACAGCTGGGTAGTTTGAATCAATGGACCTCTGAGCTCAAACTGGTTGGGCGATTAATATTTTTATAATATTCCATTTGAATATTGTATTCAATCTTTGGACTGTGCTATCCTTGATTGTCAATGATTAATACTTTAGCTTGAAAATGCTGGTCACGAATTGGATTTCCAGAAGAAAAAACTGTAGTTCAAAGATGAAATTACGTCTCTGGCGGAAAAAAACTAGCTGAAAAGAACGCAATGTTCCAGCCATACCATATATGGTATATCTCATCAAATTTGAGGTCTCATAACAGGACCCGTCAGTGATGACAGGGACGTCATACAGCTGTTTCGTCCTTATGTGACTCGTTAGTGATGATATTGACATCATACAGTTGTTTCGTCCTTATATGACTCGTCAGTGATGATAGGAACATCATACAGTTAAATTGTTGCGTCCTTCTAGGACTCGTCAGTAATTCGGCCTTCTAATAATCGTCAGTGATGTTAGGGACTTCATGCAGTTGTTTCGTCCTTCTAGGACTCGTCAGTGATGTTAGGGACATCACACATCACACAGGGACTTGATAATTAGTTACAGTCTACATGTATTTTGAACTCCCCTAGATTAAAATTCGGTAAAAATGATACCCCCGATAATGAACACCGGGGGTATCATTTTTACCGAATTTATTCTAGCCCCCAAATCGTCTGAAAATATGCTATACACACTAGGGGAGGTCCAAATACATGTAGACTGTAACTAATCTCAAGTCCCAGTGGGACATAATACAGCTGTTTCGTCCTTCTAAACTCCTCACTGATGTTTAATTAGTAAATCATTCGATGGTAGGTAATGGTCTAGCATAACTCGAACGCTGTATTGATTTGTAAATTCGTTTGGTGGTCATTTAAAGGTCCCGTGTACTGTACGTTATACAGACAGACACTTAGTGGACCGGTGGAAGTATAGAATTAATCCTCACTATTTATAAGTTGTGAGGCAGACTAGTATAAATATTAAATTGTTAACCATGGCACTACAATAAATGACTGTCTGTAGATTCTCAATCAGCATGGCAGACGAGACAGTGATTAATGGCAGGTGCGTGAGATCACGTGACTTAATTTGGTCAGTTACTGTCGATCTACGGAAATATAGAGGGTCAGTCAGATTAAAGGGAAAAGATGGGGGGGGGGGGGGGGGGGGGGGGGGGGGGGAGGGACCTATGTATGTATATCTCGCGATCCTCTTTCCAAATCAGAGGAAATTTCCCCACAACAAACAAATCGTTTAGACATTTTGATCTGATTTCCCTAATAACGATTGTTCAGTATAAATAGTCACAGATATACATAATGCCGGATTCTTTCCTGGGCTACTATGATTACTCCTAGGTGTTAAGTCTGGATTACGCCATTCTGATACAGTGGGTAGAATTTTTGCTACGTAATCTAACCACTGCACTAAAAACATCAATATCAACCCAACTAAAGCAGGTTCAACAGCAATCAAATAAAGGCTCGGTATATCTACCACTGTTTCTGCAACCAAGGCGGGAGAAACTAGAGAGATATTTATTCTAAATCGATAAAACAAGCGAAATGTGACTAAAATATGTTAGTAAATTCATCGATAAAGATTAATAAGGCAGGAAAGGGGATCTTAGAGATTAAGATTTTTTATTAAAAATGCTGATGGCGTGAAATAATATTATTTAAACCATTACTACCGGTGTTCAGAATTTCCGAAAAATTCTTTGAAATAATAAAAAAAAGATTGTTACAAACATCGTTACCATATATACCAGTATCTATTGGAAGGTACGACGACAAATCTCCTACTGTCGGAAACTTACGCTGGAGCGATGTTACAGAAAACCTGACTGCGAATGCGAAAATGTTTTTAAGAGCAATTGCTAGGCGAAAAATCACACTGGAAAGTTCTGAGCAGTGTTTAAACATTGCGTTTGTTTTATGTTAATTTGTGTTTTGGTATTACAATGGTCGGTATTATGTTATAAACACCGTATCCTGCGGTACTTAATCGTTCTCTTTATATTGCAGATTATTAGCGCGTGTCACTGGTTAATTTCGCGGATTTCGCATACAATCGCTCTGTGCGCATGCTTTTAGGGTTTTGGAAAAAAAAAAAAAAAAAAAAAAAACTAAAACCAAAATTACCTATATAACGGTACAGCTATGATGTCAATGCTGCTGCACCGCCGACGTCCTCAGCCGAGGCCATCCCTCATCCTGTGTTTTGACCCCTAGCTCGGTACACTTTCAGGATGGGGGTCCACAGTGATGATCAGACACTGCCCGTCGGTGGTGGGTGTCCAGCTACTGATGTCCTTCTTCATCCACACACAGCATGAAGATCTTTCGGCTACCTTGGTCATCCTCTACACTGCTGATCTTTTAGTCCTGCCAGGTACTCACAATGCAGTTAGCATTATACACACAGACTGTGTGGGGAAGCCTCTACATCCAACCTCCACTGGGTAGCTCCACGTCTGCCACCCTCTCTCCCTGCACTCCACCAGCAATGCTTTGTACTTCGCTCTCTTCCTTTCGTGGACTTCTCTGCACCGTTCCTCCCATGACCCTGCTACCTCTATGACAATGATCTTCTTTGTCGATGGTGTCCAAAGAACCATATCCAGTCTGAGGTTGGTAGGTACGATGTCCGGAAAAGTTAATATCTGGTCCAGGTCTACAGTCCGCTTCCAGTCTCCTGCCTGGATGAGGATTCCGGAAGTTTTCTCCGAGCTTGGTGTTGATGTTGCACCTACCTTCACGAATCTGATCTGTGTTTGTTTGGACCTTGGTTGACTGACCTTGCTTTTCCGTTCTTTTTTCATAATGTCTGCCAGCTCCCTTAAGTCTTAGTTGTGGCGCCATGTGTATTTCCCCTATGTTAAAGCCACGCGACAAGGAGTAAGTATGTGCTGTAGGGTTCCTCTCTGTCCACACAGGGGTCAGTCTGGTGTTTCTACAAGGTCCCAATTATGGAGCTTTGCTCGTGTTGATAGCACGCCATACACAGACCGAAGGAGATACTGCAGTTTTGAATTATAGGTACTTTCAGATTACCGACCAGGACAGTGCACGCGGTTCTGTGTCCCACCTAGTTCATGCTCCATGAACTCCAAGTTCAACTTCTTTGGTCTGCCTTCTTTGTTCCTCACTACTTCTTATTTCCTTCTGGACCATCCTGTGCCTTTCTTCTCCATCAGCTTTTTTCCCCAGAAGGTGCTTTCAGTTGTTCCTAAGCCTTGATACTGACCACTTTCTGCCAGTTCGTACTTCCACGCCGGCTAGCCGGACCTTGTCACCCTTTGATTCTTTCAAGGTCATGATGAACATTACCTTGCCTGTCTTGAACTCTTCAACTAGTGACAAGAGAGGAAGTTAGTGTTTTGCTGTCCTAGCTGTATAGGCCTACTGCAGTGAAGCTTGGGGGAACTCCAAACCAGTCCCGGAAGTGTCTGTTGATTATGCGCTCCATTTTCTCTACAGTTGAAGTTGTGATCTCATAGAGCATCAAGGGCCAGGCTAAGCGTGGAAGGAGACCATGCTGATACATCCGAGCTTTGTGTTTCCTCGGAAGACCTGTCTTGTCTGTATTCCTCATTCCTTCAACGACCCTTCATCTATTCTTTGGATGTTGACCTTATCTCCGAGTGATTCGTCAAACCACTTTCTCAGATAAATAAAGAAATATGTAAAAGAAAATAAAAAAAATAAAAAAAAATAAACTCCCTACCACGCCACTTTATCCTAAAAAAATCGGAGGAAAAAACCCTATTTGAAATGATAACATCTAAGTACTTCAGCTAATGTTGATGTTACTAAATATCAAACTCTTGTTACACACGTAATGTCTGCAGCGTTTTCTGTATTGTACGTGTGTTAATAATGGTGAGCAAAATACCTCTGTTAACAATGTACAGAAATATGGCGATAGTAACTAACAGAACAAGCACAAGTCAAACAGAAAATTTCTTTATACTGTCCTTGAAAATGATATTAAAAAAAAATCTTTAATCAAGATCTGATAAATAATTTATCAAAGGATAATTTCAATGACGATAATGTCTAACAGAGAAGTTGATGTCGGTCACCGGAGATGATGTATTTTGTGTCAAAGCTGCTGGTAACACGTGTAATTAATTCTGGACCAGGAGCGGACAATTCAGGGGAAACACAAGGAATTAATGTCGTGTAATAAGAGTACTGTACAGAAGAGGGCCGTGGCAAACAGTGACATTAATCTTTGAAATAAACATTAATTTTGTAACATTGCAGTAATATTGAGATGTTTACGGAAGCTTGGTGACGGCTGAAGACACACATCCGGGTAATTAATTTCGCAGTATTTGTAAACAAGTGATACCATATATAATATCAGAGTAAGCGAAAATGGAATTCGCTTCACATCATCCATAAACATATAAAACTTAAAGACCGAAACTATATGGAGGTTTTAATGTCTGACACAAGAGAATACATCCTTGTTCTTCAAATGTTCCATTGTAAAATTGGAGAGTATCTTACTAGCAGTAGCTCAGGTAATTCCCGTTCAACCCTGTTAGAGGATGTATGTTTAGAGAGTGAGTGATGGGTTGCTAGTTCGAGTCCTACCTTTACGTTACACAATAACTTTATATATAGGGAAAGCAGGAGCTGTTGATTCATACATTCTGTCGATAAGCATATTCTTTTACAGGGATGTGTTTTTCAATACATCATAATTTAGGTGGGCATATAATTGTATCCCTACTTTTAGTTTCCGGCATGATTCAATATTTGCTCATTACGAACATTCAATTATTAGATTTATCGGGACATATCGAAATAGGTGCTACAAAGTACATGTGGTATTTGAAACTTGTTTAAAGACGCTACTGGACATAGCCGTTTTTGCAAAAAACCAGAATGCAAATACAGGTGCACCGGAAGTGAGAATATTTCATATCCGGTGACCTTTGACATCTCTCCCACCATTACGTTCAACATCAAATCTAGTTCATGAAAGTTGTTGACTATGCTTTTATATAAAATAGCAACTGTACAATTGATCGTGAAAGAAAAAAGTGCAAATCATTTTGAGTGTCATCCTCACAAGTGTTTCGACAACACAGTTTTACCCCATGTGGGCGTTTATCGTTATGGAATGACATGTTTAGTCAATAATGTGAGCGGCCTTTGAAAGCCTACCAATTGACAGCTCTATTGACACAGGGCATTAATGCCAATATATCAAGTATTATAATGTTTGTCTTAACTATGAAAATCAAAAATAACAATTTAGAGTTAATGCTAGATCATGTCCGCCCAGACCCCAAGTGAGATGAATATATATTAAAATGTAAACTTAGAACGAGTCGGTGAAGATATCCAAATTCAACATGGAGATGTTAAAATCAGAGCTAGATGTATATTATTGATATTTTTATATGACTGAACGTTCTAGACACTAGAACCGGTTTTAATATGACAAATTAAATATGTTGACGAAAATATGATCAGCGAATTATTATTTTTTAATTGAATAATTGATGAAAAAAATGCCATAAAACAACATTTCAACACAGATGTCGAGACCCATTATCATAACAAACCCGAGTTTCCTGAAACAAACCTACAAAATAACCGGTGTGGATGTAAATATTCTTACAGAACTAAACATTATTGAGTATCACAATCAATATTTTCACGTGCAAACCTGTGTCAATCAGTAAAAAATGGCAATCTCTCAAAACTGCTTTTTAAATAAAATCAGCCGATATTCCTGACGATTGATTTTGGTACACTTATTCATACGTACCATAATCAGCACTCATATTGATCAATCTGAGTTTACAAGAATGATTATTTTGATGGGAAAAAGCATTAACTGCAAACTGAAACGGGTTTTTTTTCCGCTAACATTGAACCTCGAAAATGTATGTGCATGAACCTTCAGTTAGTTTAAACATATTTTATTGTATCATCAATATACAAAGGTATCGGGCACACGTTTTCCAACTTATATACAGCCCTTTCCCAAAAACAGTATATAACACAAATATGTACACAAGATGACATTAGAATTTACCTAAAGTGATTTTATTTTTGAAAATGTGAGTTTAAGAAGAGTAGAGATAGGGTGATAATTAGTGGGAAATGGAGGGAGAGAATTTAGAAGTCTCCTTCATTTACAATTTATTTTAAAATGTTTGGAGAATAATTAGAACATTTTGGACAACAAAATTTTAAAGTATTGTTTTTAGACAGAGTGGTTGATCTTTCTCGACATTTGTTGACATTACACTATTCCACACTTCCAGCTGTTCAATGTTCATCGTATCTCATGCCATGTTATGCTTTCACCGTTGTTTTTCCTTTCCTTCTAATATATCCGTTTTGCAAATGCCATATGAATCGAGAAAGATCAAAGGCGCTGTCCTTAGTTATATATACATATATATCATTGAGGGGACATATTTAATTAAAGGAAGAGAAAGAGAGCTGATAGGGAGGGAGTGATAGAGGGCGAAGAATAGTGCGGAGGGGGATACAGAAATCAAAATCTGTTTGTATCACGAATATATTGCTGAGTGTGCAGACATATTTTTTCGTTTTCTTCCTTTGTTAAATCAGGACTTCCATGTAATATTAGTTGCAGGTCTAGTGGGATGAACTCATTTAACTCGCGATACCATTTTACTCTCTGATCTACATACTTGTTACAATTAAAGAAGAAATGGTAAGCATTTTCTATATAGTGTCCACATTGACAAAGTTGGAAATCAATCAAATTAGCATGAAATAAGTCGTCATTTAGAGTACTCGATTTACATCTTGTTTCTTCAGTTTGAGGTGGTGTGTCAGATAACGGTGTTATTTTCATTTGACAAGTTTATACCTTGGAATATTTCTGAATTGTCGTACAATTGTATATATTACAGTCGTTATCTTCATTTAATTCCCTTTTAATCTATTCCATTTCAGTGATTAATAATGGAATAAAACATTACACAATTTGTATTTTCAAATAAGGAAACGATAAATATATTTAATTAGACATTTATGTCAACTATTATTAAAAAAATAAGTAAATAAACAAAAATCGCTATTTTAAATTCCACTATCTACAAACACTTCCAACAGTAGTATTATCGGCTGTAAACCTACGCCCTAATAATTTAAAGACAAACTGTAATACATTCGGCGCCTCCACATCCGATATGTCATGCATCATGTAGTATTCCATCTATTAAATATACACCCGAAGTGCCATCCCTGATTTTATATGTCATGGACGAATAGCTCATGCGGAACGATTCTAAAAGGTGATTAGGTGTACTCACAGCACAAACATATTAACTGTAAGGGTGACAATCTGTTTCTGTTTCTCAATTGTTTGTGTTAAATCCCGCCAGACTAGAGAATGTTGACGATGTCTCTTTGTCACTTTTAGAGAAATAGCGAAACAGTACAAGCGTGCAGCTTGCAGCGGATGAAAGATGACAACGGAACTAACAGATTTGACCGATGGAAAAGAATTATGGCGAAAATATCAACTCTAGCCACATCATAACCATATGGAAGTAATCTAGCTAAGGATCTGGGAAGGCAAAGAAAACGCGGAATTGTTTCTCCGATGTGTTCTGTTATTGCACGAGATAGCCCAAGAATAAAGTCTGCTTTATCCAAATTCCTGTTGAGTAAAAGTAGTCCGTCTTCGGGTTCGGGTTCTGTGTCGTCTGCTCAAAGGAAAATGAAGAGAGAAAAAAAAAACAAAAAAAACGACCTGCTGTCGCGATTGCAGCATTTGGACCGTGTCTGTCCATGCTGATTGTTCTCTCTTTCTTCTACCTGGTTGACATAAGAACAACATAAATTCCCCCATTGAAATAACCTGGACTATTATATTTGTTACCCTAGCCAATCTATCATATCTTTTCGAATACAGACATGTCCTATGCTTCTATTACGGCGTTCGTTTACTAGTCGTATTGCGTGGGTCATCTGAGACACTTTGGTCTCGTATGCTTAGTAAAGACGTCTAATGTAATGAACAAAAAGCGAGACAGTGGCATTTTGTCGTCAATATGAACTTAATGCATATAATTATGTTCATCCAAAATCATCGTTTACACAAATTACAGCACAACTGAAGGCATATACGAGAGGGTGTTTACATGGTCTTAGAATGGAGGGAAGTTACGGCTAAAATAAAACATTTAGTTAAATGTTTTTCCTTCCTTGTCCTACTCTTCTGAACGCTCCGTTCCGTTCATTGGTCAACCCAAACAGCGTTCTCGTATTATTTTAAGATTGCAGTTACTTTAGTACTCAGGAAATATAGCTGGTCACATAGTCTTGTCGCCATGTTTTGATATTATCTACCCTTTGACTTCGAAATTACGCGGCGCAGCATTTTGAAAATAATGATAACAACAAAATTTTAAAATAAAAAGATAAAAGAAAACATAATGGGCTTTTTTATTATTTTTACACGGTGCTGTAAGAACGTGTATCAATGTTATAATCGACAAATATTGATGTTCATTGCGGTCAGTGACTGGTCATTAGTCTTACCTGACCAAATGTCAAGTAGGAAAGTAAAATGAGGCATGGTGTTTATTTATAACCATGGAGAAATATAAACGGGTGGTCAGGAAATATACCACCAATTGCTGCATTTTTCTTTAAATGCTTGTTGAGAACCATAGACTATAACCAATATTTTAAACACGTTTATCTTTGAAACCTGGTAGTGACTTTTTGACTGTTATTGATATGATTATTTCAAACAGAAAGCGTCAGGGGTTATCGATGAACGAGCTACTGTAGTGATACCGAGTAGAAACAAGTGCTCTAATCAGCGGGGGTCAACGACACGCATCCGTATTACTACGCCTGTCACCAGAGGTCACTGATTATCATTCATATCACTACGCATATAAACATAGGTCACTTGGAATCATATTCATATCACTACGAGTTTGATCAGAGGCCAGTAACAATCAGACATGTCATTCCACTGTTAATGATAATTATATGTAGTTTGAAGAAGATTGGGTTGTCGAGATGTAGATTATAATATCATATTTCACAGACATCGAGTAATGAGAGCTTGGGGTCCATTTCTCTATTACGTTAAACGGGAATCGCATTAAAAAATATTAATCGATACACACTACCATCTTTTAAAGCATTTCAACATAACGGGAAATATCACATACACAGGTAAACAATAAGTTTTATACAAAATAACATGTATGGTGAAATCAATTTCACAATATATGCACCCCTCAATAGATTGCACAATGCAAACACATTACAATCAATTCTACGTTATGTTCACACTTCGATAAATTTATATTATATATACAAACTTTCATTAAAATTTCACTGTACAATGGAATTCAATAAGTTTCGCAATGCAAGTCAGCTTTTATAAACTTCTGTACACACTTCATTACATATCCACATATTAAATGAGTACCAATGTATTTCACATCATACACACAATTTAATTTCACATTTTGTAAAAGATACATATATTTCACATTAAGTGAGTTCAGGTCACTCATTGGATTTCGTAATGTGACATAAAATACTTTTTATTAATATCATCAGATTTTTTTATATCGTGTAATGTCATTCATTGTACTATGTAAATACCTAGTAAAGATAAATCATTCCTTGATGTAGATCCGATTTTCTACATCCAATTTAATAACCGAGTCTCTTAAATTGGTATCTGCTATGAAATTTAAATTTATTTAAGTATTACATACTCGACATTTGATCCTATGGTATGGTTGTAACCCTGCCATATTAAATGTAAGTTAAATACATACTTTGTCTACCCCAATGAATCTTAAAATGTGTTTGATGTAGAATAAATATCATATAAAAGTGCTCTAAGCATTGATTTTGTTTGTCAAGTTCTCAGTCTATGGACATTTTGTTTTCTTTTTTCTGTAAATATTTTTAATTTCGGGTATGATTCATTTCGCGAACACTCAACCTGCGGTTGCCATCCCTAAGCATCGAATTTGCAATAAAGAGAATGGTTTTGCAGTACTGATGGCAAACATCCATGGAGCTCGTAGATTTAAATTCACAAATGTGATCAAGTTCAAGTTCTTTATTGACTATGAGTCTTTCGACTCATCAGTGGAAATGGATCAACGTCAAAAATAATTTCTCGTGAAAATATTTAAAGTATTGCTCAGAATAAAACATGTTAGGCCCTCGGGTCCTGTAAACGAAGGTAAAGAAAAAGGACATGCTCAGAAAAAATCAACAAATTTCGGATCTTTATCGTAAAGATGGCATTGATCAAACTAAAAGACGGAAAATTTTATACGTGTTTTAATCATCAAGGCTATGGAGAACAGGATAACTTGTACATTAATCAACACAGAATGTTGTCCAATACTTCACACTATCCCTTGTACAGAAGTGTGACGCATCGCCATTAAAGGCGAATAAATCAGATATATCCATTTAAGACCATTCGTGAATGGACTTAACACAATACACCAAACAAGTATCGATGGACATGTATATCACCACATCTACAATAAATCAAATATTGTTTACGTTTTCTCTCGTCGTTGTGCAGGATTAGCGCAGGCCATTTACACAAGGGAGATACGATCTCCGAGTTCGTTTGATGCCCGTGAAATTTGAGGTAAATGGCGCTATAACGAGCCACAGTTAGTGGCTGTGTTTGGCCAAGATAGTCGATAAATTGTGTAACCTTTGACGTAACAGGTGGAAAGCCTTGGTTCACATCTTACCACGTAAACTACACGAAACGCTGAATCAGAGTAATCACATTTCGTCACGTCATAGTTGTCAGAAAACAAGGTCATATATGCACGTGCGTTAAATAGAGGTCTTGTAATATGTTTTGGTCAGCCTCTGGTACATGTCGCTTTAATAGCACGTGGAGACGATTTCGGTAAGATATATTGACTTATGTGACCAGTTTTGTTTGCTTTGCATTGGTTAATAAATCAGAAATTAATTTTGAAATATACCAAAGTAGTACATTTAGTAACTGCCTGATATCTCCCACTTTTTGATATTATGACATCCGCTTAAACTAGCATCTTTGGGGTCTCTTTGAGAAATGGAATATATTAATAACCTCTTCCAGAGATATGTCCACATAAACATTTGAGAAACATGACACATGCTATTATCATTTCCTCCATTAACATGGATAATTCCAATGTGTATCATAATAAACATTTACGTAGTATATGAGATGCTCTTCCCTGGCATGTTAGAACACGCCAGTGATAACTGCCATTTTCTCCTACAATGGACAGTTGTCATTGTAGTAATCCTTTCTTATATTGGGCTTCGGGCATGAGGGCTACCATAATTCTGTATGCTGCCACGCCAACATTGACGTGAGAAGGTATAGGGATCACGTGCCCGACCACGTGGGTTTTCTCCGGGTACTCCGGTTTCCTCCCACAGTAAGACCCCTCACGCGCTTCCATTTGGGCAAACAAGAGTGATTAATAAAAGTTGATATAATATGTTTCGCAATTTTTTGTATAATAAATAATCTTTTTTTAACATTGACGCTATATCATGATGTCATTTTTCGGAATACATAGAAAATGTTAACATTTTCATTTGGAAAATTTTATATTTAAACATTCTTCAAGAACATGTTTTAAAAAAAAACAGTTAAGCTCTATACGATGATGCGAATCTATGCAGAATAATATACTAGAATGGACGTAGCCATGAGCCTAAACACCAAATAGGCTATATCAAATTTATAGAAAATTTGGCTTTTCATAATTAGAATTGCTTCTTCTGCCTAGACACCAATAACGCAGTAATTCGCAAAGACCCATTTGTAAGGACCCAGTGTTACGACGTTACGTGGACGTCTACCGTTAGTTAGGTATTGCCTTTTGGCCCATATCATATGTCTGATATATAACACGTAATGTTACTTCTATTACACGGGGACTGCTCATTTCGTTTAATGTTTTATAAATGAAATATACAACAGGTATTGCATAATGGGAAAAACCGCTAAATGACCAATTAAACCAGCCGAACAGAAGTCAATCCTTTTACTACTCATTGTGTATTGGTGAACTGGCGTGTTGCCAAATCCAACTTCCCGAGGTGTTTTCTAATGCTATTTCTCCTTACATACAATCAACTGGTAAATAGCTCAGCTCACGAGAACTTAGAGTAGGTCAGGATATTCTGACCAATTACGTATATCGTGAAAATGCCGTGTTAATTAAGCCAGTCTTTAAGAGGTCAGAGGTCGGGAGCCCTTATAGTACAAAGGCATTGAATATCAATGGCACGGTAGATTCATCTGTCCGACGGGTGAAAGAAAAATCATTCCTATTTATAAATGATAGTAAAGGTAGACCAAGTATCTATATAATCAATGCTTTAATACCCTAAATGTGCGCTGAGAATTATTCCTTGGAAAGTTGTATAGTAGAAACCATTACTAAGATTACCGGGAACGCTTACAGACATTTAAAACGGGGACAAAAATCCCAAAGTACGTCACAACCTGTACGAGTATACAGGTGGAAGACAGGTAGATTTCTAATCATGGTCGTACCTACCAGGTACGTATATATACATATGTAAACAACATTTTTCTCTCCCCCTATTGAAAACAAAACAAACTCCAACCAATATATACTTCCAAAATCAATACTAAGGGCTGCCCAATCCGCGCCAGCGATACCATTACACAGACTTTGCCGAGGAATATCTAGCAATCCTAGCTACATCTGTAGGTGGTTTAACAAGGTGAAAATGTTCACCAAGACGTTGATATTGATATATGTATATATACGTAAATGTTGTCTATACTGTACTTAGACGGCGAAATTTTTCACTTAGCATATCATTTGAATAACAACGGACTATTGAGAGTACCACGTGCTTTCATTGTCGTGTATTGATGTGGTACATGCAGTGTCAATAATGCAGTAGATGAGAGCGTAAAGCTACAGGTTATATTATGACCTAGACGATATCGCGGATCTTATCGTTCAATGATTACTACCTACGTTTAATGGAAAGCTATTTGAATGTGTTGTGTCATGAAACATCAACTATGACCAGAGGTGATTCGTTCCACAATAGGTAAGTTTTTATATTTCATTAAATTTGTACAAGCTCGTACTAGACAGGTCGATTTGTATAGATTTATCAGATCGAATAACAGTGACATGTTTTGATATATTTTACTTCATGTTTAATTCTGAATTATCATCAACATATCTTCCTTGATATGTCATACCAAATACAGCTTCCTTGTTTTTATAACGATTGTACTGTTTGTGTTTGGGACCGCTTGACTAGTTCTCTGAGAGTTTTTTTTTACCAATGCTGTCAGCCTTGTATTGAGATAAAACGTCAATACTAGGTTTTACTCTGGGGAATTGCTGATGAGTATGGTACCACACAATCTGTTTTAGTTAGCCATATACATACACACAATATACTCTGTCGTGTAGCTTAGTTCACAGAATGAGCAACCTCGACATGAATGACTTGGGTTTGCTTATATTGATAGAGGTGGTGCTAGTCAAGCTCTTTCATGGCCCCTCATAATTCTGCAAGCAATTCCAGAAAACCTTATTTCTAAAAAAAAAAAAAAAAAAAATATTCAAAAGAGTTTGTGTAATGTTAAGATAAGCTCTGATATTTGATCCCCGACGTGTTACCTAGTAGTAAATACATGTACGTATGTTGCTAGGTCTAAATGCCTATAAATACTGGCACTTAACCGAAAATACTAAATTCACAAAATCAATGGATATGTTTACAATTCTTCAATTTTTGTTGAGGCTTTAGGGCCATTTGTATATTCCAAACTCCCCTACTGGATTTCTAAATGTTTGGGTCCAAACAAATCACTGACGAGCTCTGGAGGACAAAGCAGAGTATCATGCAATTCTGGAGAGAGTGTCCATTACTAAAACATAAGTTCAAAGTATTATGAACCTGCGTCCTTTTCGTAATCCTTATAACACTTGTTCTATCACTAAACTCATACTTCTATGTTATTGATTGGTGTTACATGTATTATCCTGATATGATGGCGTTTTTAAAGTCTAAATTTGGACCTGATACTTGACAATGGAACTTAATTACCTTGCTGGTAAAAGACATACTCACTGTCTCTTAAGAGATAGGTAAAAGTCAGAATATTCCTGAATATGGCGTGAGGAACCGTAGCCTTCGGGTTTTATAGTACAACTTTAGTTATGAATATATAATGATACATCTACAAACTTAGATCAAACACTCTGATAATCTTGGGATAATTTAATTCTTTTGACTTCATAATTCAAAATAAAATTCCTTAAATGTCGATCAAAGAAAATCAATTCAAGCCATTGCTGAACTACAAAGTCAAAAAAAAACGACACACATTTTAAAAGTGCACAGTTGAATTCTTTACAGCAAAAGAACACCTGCAGTAATTTATCAGTACCTTCATGGCATGTAAGCAATTCTAAATGGCTGTTTGATTCGACCTAACCAAGAAAATGCTTAGGTAACCGTTAATATGACAATATACATTGAATTTGTATACGATGTATACAGAATTAAGGTATTAAGATAAGATATGAAGAGTTGTTATGAAATAGTCCCCCCCCCCCCCCCCCCCCCCCCCCTCCTTTTTTTTTTATTTCTTTTTTTTTTAAGCAGTGCCGAGTCTCGCTTTTCCAATCAATGTACATAATCCGGGAATTTAGATGTTATTTCCGGATATTTCGACAGCCAGTTACTGTTTCAGACGTTATGCGTACAAATTTGTATATATAATTGCTCTAGTAACCCATCCTTTTTGACCGGAACTAATGAAACATTATTGTCTTGGTCATCAAGGTCCATTGAAATATCACTGATTCAATTCTTTATACTTGGACAATAAATTTAGAACAATACATTATTCAATTAAATCTTTTTGAACCTATAATGATCATAATAATTGTTTAGTTTCTTTTGTTTTAAAAGAAGCTAATATTGTTTGTGTACATTCACAGACTTCTTTGTTATCATATCAACCAAGAGTCCAAATATGCAAAGAAAACACTGTCTAACATAACGATTAGTATTTGGTATTGTCCATACGCATAAAGGATATTTATTTGACTTTATATTCAACCGTTGTGTTATATTTTTATTCTTACAACATTATGTAAGTGCGTCACGACTCTCATTTTTTTTTAAATATTTAATAAAAGAATAACCATCCATGTTTTGAGCACAGGCGGTTCCTTTTTTAACGTCTCGTTGGTTTGTTGACATACGCTGTAAGCGTGTCTATTTACTTAATGACCCCGGGATATTTGAAGGCAACTCAGTGCGCATTCAGAAACAAACTAAAACTTCAATTCATTAGCACTCTGATGACTCGTAACGCTATGAACTCTATGAATATTTCCATAATATATAGGGAAGACATCTCGAGAGATTTACGGATGAGACGTCAAATTGAATTAGCAAGAGCTCTTTCTAACTGTTGTATCGCGTCTAGTCACTTTCAAAGGACTACAGCGACTTTGCAATATTCAAAACGTGCATGAAAATGATTTTTAAGCTTATAAAAGACCCTTATTGGTGTTATTTTCGCCTGAGAAGTTTTTGAACTAAAAATTAACGAATTTAAATTTGGTATTAAAGGTACATCAATGCCCACTAAAGATGACAGCTTAGATTTTTTTTTTTATTCTTAACTTCCCAGTCAATCTACTGATTATTAAATTTACCTGATTAAAGCTTATTGCAATATGATAACTTCGAAATTTAAATTAATCAAAGGCAGGGGATGTTTTCAAAAGAAGGGTTGTTGATAACGGAGGAAGTGATGTCAAACATGTCCGGTATGACGATTATTACGTCATAGCAATAGTTACTAATGAATTAGTTAGAGATGCGTATCAATTATGAAATTCCAAAAGGTTAATTAAATCAAGATTAAAAGAAACATTTCCTGTCCTGATGACGTTCTAAGTTAATAGA
This sequence comes from Pecten maximus, assembly GCF_902652985.1. Taxonomy (NCBI): domain Eukaryota; kingdom Metazoa; phylum Mollusca; class Bivalvia; order Pectinida; family Pectinidae; genus Pecten; species Pecten maximus. Next base: position 31,318,655 of record NC_047021.1, read on the forward strand.
TTCGATTGATGATGGAGGGCATGTTGACAAAATCTACCAAAGTATGGCGACCGCAAACTTGATTAAGGCTTTACCAACCTGCATGTTTTGATATCTGATACTGTGCTGTAAAATGAATAATCATTTTATTTGATTATAGTCTGGATAGATACTACTACTTATTAGCTACCGAGCATGCGCACAGGTTGAATAATAAAGTGCAATTAGTCTTTTCCTATTTATATTTCTTATATTTAAATTTTTCGTCTGACAATAATGAATGATACATGGGAAGTGTTTGCTTCGGAACATTGACTCATCTTCAAAGGAACCATTTGAAACTATTTCCATTTCGGATGGGGTTTATTGGTCTTGCATAGAAGTTTATATTTATAGCAGGAACCTTGCAAAGATCTGTCATTTTTATAAATCTGTTATCAAAAGATAATAAATTGATGCCCGTATATATTTTGTGTATAATTTGAGAAGTTTCGGTGAGCGATCCAAACGTCTCAGAAGTGTTATTAGAATGTACACAGACACTGGGTGGATACACTTTGACGATTTGATGGTGAAGTAATTTTCTGTTTCCAATAAATAGGAAACATGACATTTGCAGTTTTTCTGTTGAAGGAGTTGTAGTACATCACGGATACAAATATCATTTAATTGTGGTAAAGATTTATGTTTACGCATGATTTATTAATGAAATAAACGTAATTTTTGTAGTTATCGTTATTGAGAAACAACAGCTGTAATTCGGTGAGATGGAAAGATCGGTTTTGACTCCTAGTGTTGTACGACTCCTACAATCTCGACTTTACGCTTGTTTAACGCATATTAGGTATGTACAATTGTAATGGAAGCTGTATTACGGCAATCGTAAACATGCCACTCGCGCGCAGTCCATATAAGGTAATGTGCCTGTCACTTCAGAAATCATGCTATATATGTAAACGCCACAGTGCTTAACGCCTGATATATATACACAGGGAATCCTAATTGACCGTAAGTTTACTAAATAATGCCATATTTTGTTTAATACAAACTAGGCTGTCATATCTACAATCACACGTTTTGTTATAAAATTTTATACACTCAATTACTCGTTTATTCGCTCGGAAAATATATTTGTACAAAAGTTTTGTTACAATGGAATCAATTTGGATAAATTATATTAAAGCAAACGTCCCTTTATTGATAAGCTGAATGGCGGAATCGAATGTTTAGTCATGTCAATACCTAATTAGTCTACCAGCTGAATTAGGTATGTATCTTCTGTAAGATCGCACGATTTAAAGTTTGAGTAACTTAATATGGATTTTGTGTTTGAGGTTGGCGCCATCGCAATGAATTTAAATACATTTAATCACTGAAATGCTTCCAGGTGACATAGACAGACTATGTATATATGCCGTAACAATAAAGTTACATAATAATCAGGTTTAATTGTAGTCTATATTGTCCTCGATTACTTTGAAGGTTAATTCTGAACCTGAGATTAAATTTGGTATTGAAATTGTATCAACAGCGAAATTTCCAAAAAAAAAAAAAAAAAATGAATAATAAAGAATATTGATATGATATAACAATGTGTCTGAAATATTCCACAGAGGGAATATATTTGAGAGTGAGAGTTGATCATTACTATATGGTATATATGGTTATGTGGCAGAATTTTATACCAAAAGAGCTGCGCTGTTCTATACCTGGTAATATTGGCGGCGATTACATTTCGTTATATTCTCAATCACTAAATATAGTGCGAAAATAAATACTACGCTAATATTGGCATTTTGAAGTATAATCTCTGTATTTATGGATATCGCATGTCTTTATATGTATTTACATTGCATCAATTTTGATGTTACATAGATTATAGAAATACAATATCAGCGAAATATTTTCGGCTTGGACTTAATGAAGTAAATAGGTCAACACCGTGGTATTGGAGTTGGAGACTATATACTCCGACCTACAGTTCCAAACAACTGGCCATACGTTTATCAGGTATAATATTTAGTTAGAGACCATATACTCTGACCTTCAGATCCAAACAACTGACCATATGTTTGTCTGGCATAATATTTATCGAATATGAAATTTGAAATAGGTGACCAGACACAGTAAACATGCCGACTGGGGATCAAGTGTTTGTTTAACCACTGTGGTCACCTATGGACAACGGAATGTCAATACCAGCCACTGCCTGGTATAGTAGGGACCTTTCTTAATTAAACAGTGGGACAAGATCAATATAGACGGTATACATATAGTCATTGGATGGTAATTAATGTAAAAACCATACAAAGATGTTCAGCAACTCGATATACAATATGTATTTCGTGTTAATCTGCGAACACTCACGTAGCAATACATTGTATATATATTATACAGCTCTATTGATTGAACGTGCGGTTTACATCCAACACTTTATATAGCGGCGGAAGTATTATGTACTCATTCATTTCAGAACTACGCTATTTTGTCTATATATACAAAGCTACATTTCTCATATATAATGCTTATATATGTGTGTGTTTACACCGAGACATTTTAGCAAACCCATGACTGCCGTTTGTAGCATCTATATAATGATTGATTCGGACGTTAGGAGGAAATAACAATGTCACGTGTTCGTGAATAAATCATGTATTCAAATTGTTTTTATTATTCGAGAAATATACGGTAGCTAATTAGAAAACTAATTTTCCATGGTTCTTCTTTTGAGAACATGCCATTTCCGGGACCCAGATTTACATGACACATACTATCGATAAAATCGGAGATATTTAGCGTAAGGCCGCCTGATCTACTGCTGCTGTACATTTTTCAAGGTGGCTGTGTAGTGTTCCTTTTCTCCTCGTTTTATCGGTTTCGAGACAGAATTACGATTTTGTTTGCAGTTCTGTATTTTTCGTTTGTTTAAGTCAACTCGACAAATACTAATCAGGATATTAGCAGTTTAATTACTGGTACTAGTTACACGTTGTCTGGTCTACCATTCTACATACAAAGTCAGATATTGTTGTCGGTTGATGGTTTGAGAATACTTGATGACAAGATTTCCCTTTTTATGTGCCTTTTATTGCGACATTTGTTGTGTGAATTACTCTGAAGTAGGTGAGATATAAATTAATCATTCTTAACACTAAAATACATCGCTGATTATTCGGTTGGATTTTATTGTCTATTCTCAGGGGATCCAGCAGAGGGTTAACGAGTGGCGTGTTCGAAAGATTAGTTTGTCATTGTCCACATTGGCTCTATCTAACTCTCAATTTGTTTAGAAACATGCTATGCGTGTCTTTTGAAAAATCCTTTAAGATTACAGGTGGTATACGCTGCTGGTGGACTTCCGTCCTCGAGGTTTATCGTAACCTGCTTGTTAAGCTCTATTTCATTTGAAAAAGACACGGTTCAGGATATACACATGTATTTAAGATTTGAAATCCATTATTGTAAATTATGAAATTTATTGAATTACGAGTGTTTGCACCTCCCCATCCAGAGTTTTGCCTTTCTGTCTGTCTGTTTAGGGTTTTTAGTCAGCATCACTGACGAGTCTAAGAAGGACAGTGCCTTTTGTACAATCCTTTTGGTCGTCAGTTTTATGCATGGAACTTGTTGGTAACAAAACAATCCCCCCCAAAAACAAAAAAACAAAAGACACAAAGAAACTCTTCCTGAAGTTCGTACGGTCGACTATACATTTAAATCCAATGTTGAAAATTATGAACTTTATTGAATTACGGGCCTATTGTACCTCCACATCCAGATTCTGAAATTTCTGTTTACCTATTTTAAGCTTTTCGGTCGTCCTAGTATCAGCATTTTAGGCCATTAGAAAAACTGATGAATCTTGGATTGACAAAACAGCTGTATAGGTGTAGTTTAAATGTCACTTTTCAGACTGTTGTCAAACAAAGCCAATATTGATTATGAGTGTATGAACTACTCGATCAGATGTGCTATAGATTGTGTGGTGATGCGAGTAAACAAAGTCTACAATATTGGTTTATCCAAAGAATGTTCTTCCGTGAAATCGTGTGTCCATAGTACTCCACTTTTGACTAATACAGTGAATACGCCATGTTTAGTATATCGGATCGATCAAACCACACGAATACCCGTTTATCTATTGTCTAGGAGAACCGCCATATTGAACAACACTGACTTTACATTATAAAGACACATGCATACATTCTGTAGAGACCAACCAACCAATTGTTTTCCCATAGACCTTAGTGTTAACGTTTTGGATTATTTCATTCAAATTCTTGAATTGAATATGACGATTATGGTTTATAACAAAAGTTTAGGGTCTGATATAACACCTTATCAAAAAAAAAAGTTGGGTCCTTCAGCTCAAATTTTCTCCAGTGTAGCCATTTTGAAAATAGGTGAATTTCGCAGTAAAAATTCTCAAAAATCTTAAATGTTTACCTGTTTACTATTATTACGTGAACTTTTGGGAAAAAAAACAATCGGACTTAAGAAATTTATATCAACATTTCTTATTGATAGTTACCTATCAGGCTACATATCTATTTTCTCACTTCATAACATACTGGCCAATCAGTGGCTGCCAGACATTTTATCCTTGGCTCAACGTTCTATACACAGGGGCTGTTTCAAAAATATATTTTTTCAATTGGTTGGTTGTTCCCTGTAGGGAAGAAATTGTGTCGTTTAGAAACTTACCATGCAAATAGATATTCTAAGGGTTATATAAATTGGACCGAACTACCCATGATGCATCATCCAATATGGTAGCGACTCGTTAAAAAACTTCACCTTTGTCTGTCACATAAATCTATCTAATTAAGAAGATTTGTTTTTCTGAAAATACGCAATCAAATGTTGTAAACCACTATGTATCGCAAAAGATATTTTTGTATGATTGATGTATTTGCTTGTTTTTTGTTTGTTTGCTTGCTTTTGTTTTATTTATCGATATATATTTGGTTGATAGCATGTCATTTTTTTTGTTTTTGTTTCGTTTTTACAAAATAACAACAAAAGTAATACTGGAAAGGTCAATTGATAATAGTTTTAAGGTTTAAAAATGTTTCGCTAGGGATGAAGTTTTCCTTTCCCCATTTGTTATGAAAGTTGATGATGACTAGGGTAAAATGTCGGTATGTAACAATGGTGTATACATTAGCCTGTATATTGATATAACTATCCTATTACTGATATCCACTATTTTATAAAGTATCACTAAGATAAAGATTATATAATTCATGGCAGGCAGATGAATAGGGTATTACTCTGGTGTAGACCGAGATTTGTATAGCCTGACCAGTAGATGAACCCAGAAAGCCAAGCAAATGCTATCTAGTTATTCAGAAATAAATTAATGAAACACATTCTAGCAGATACATTGTCACAGACAATTCTGGCTTATCATTTACCACCACTACAAACAAGCCCAAATCAGGGGTTCAATATGGACTAGGTGAGAGGCCAATGTATTATCTTACTTATAACAATACACTTTATATGTGCATTACATATAAAGCCCCTACAGCTATGCCTTTGTAATAGACTTTGTAGATTACACACAGACAGCAAGATAGGATTATGTTAAATAATTTGGAAAATGTCTTAGATAAATCTTTTAACGGTCAGTTTCATGCATTATATTTTCGTGGGTGATTTACAGAATGTCATCTGGCTGTCCAGATTTGTATTCCCATGCATGAGCAGGCTGGATTGAAATCGACTGTTTGCTAGTGTAGTTAATCAGTCTGCAGTAATGAACCTAAATGTCGATGGAAACAAATCTATAAAGACGATGATGTGGGGATGGTGTAAGGTAATAAGTGTCCATATATGTTTGTTTGCTCAATCAGCACGTGCTGCACAGGAATATAAGCATATACCTTACGCCTTATTTGGATTATAACAATCCGGGGGGACCTTTGGTGGTGAGTACAACATAATACGTTTATCATAAAATATATTACATCGGAATAAAATTAGTGTTAAAATTATGTATGTTTAATGTAGATTGAATTGTTGGCAATCAGTTATTCTGAGATTTTGTTAAAATATGTTTGTGGAACTCTAAACAATAATTGGTTTTACAATTCAACAGTTTTGGCTATTTCTTATTGGTATGGTTTGAAGGAATACCAATTGTATTGGTATGGTTTGAAGGAATACCAATTGTATTGGTATGGTTTGAAGGAATACCAATTGTATTGGTATGGTTTGAAGGAATACCAATTGTATTGGTATGGTTTGAAGGAATACCAATTGTATTGGTATGGTTTGAAGGAATACCAATTGTATTGGTATGGTTTGAAGGAATACCAATTGTATTGGTATGGTTTGAAGGAATACCAATTGTATTGGTATGGTTTGAAGGAATACCAATTGTATTGGTATGGTTTGAAGGAATACCTAGTGTATTGGTATGGTTTGAAGGAATACCTAGTGTTTTGGTATGGTTTGAAGGAATACCTAGTGTATTGGTATGGTTTGAAGGAATACCTAGTGTATTGGTATGGTTTGAAGGAATACCTAGTGTATTGGTATGGTTTGAAGGAATACCTAGTGTATTGCAAAAAGGAGGGGGACGATACCTTTGATCTTTGAGTCAGAAGTTTTAAGAATCATCTAAATATCATTTAGCAATAGCAATAGCAGTCATCGGTCTTCATATAAGCGTGTCCGCTTCTTGACCACCTGTTTTATGTTATTCTCCAGAAATTGGTTTCTTGATGAAAGTGGTTGCGTTGTATTTTTCTTGTTAAAATTTCTATTTTTTTTTATATAAAATTCAACATTAATACTCAATCTACCGATAATGTCATTTTGATTCAAGTTGTTTGATGGTTGACGGACATTCTAGTGAGTATATAAATCGTTGTTGTTGTATTGAATTGTGTTATTGATGTTTTTAACTTTAAAACACGGTTAATACCATGTATTACCAACGGTCCTATATAGATTTGAATTTCGGTGAATTTGTGGATTTTAATTATCAAATATTTTATAGCTTAAAGCCGTGATTTTTGCATTCTGTGAATATATTGCATTTCATTTGAAAAGTATTAGAACTGTTTAAGCAGTATTTATTATGGTTACTAGAGAAATAATAAGATATAGATACGATTATCCTTTCAAAAATTAAAGAGGGTAAAATGTAAATTTTCATCTAACATGTACCTATCTTATAAAATGGGTCTTCATAGGAATCAAACAATCAATGCTCAATCAATAAATCAATTAATCAATCAATCAATAATCAAGCAAGCCGTAATTCATGGCGTTCGTGTTTTAAAAATTAGATTGAACTGGCCGCCGATCGACAACTCTCGACCAGGTATTGTGAATTCAATGTATCCGCCCGCTAATGAGTGTATGGAAGCCCGTAGGTGTTTAGTTTAAAGTAAGCCATACGAACAACGTTCGATCAATGAGCGGCATTAATATCACTGTTGAACTGTCACAGGAGTACATGTGATTTTCCCCTTAAAATAAATGTTTTATTAATATGATATAAGGTCGATGTAAACTGATAACATGGGCTTCCTGAATTTAATACCTTAATTAGAAATTTAAATTTAACCTTTATTACAATAACAATGGAATATATTTCCTTGTCATATGTAATGCGACTGATGGTGGAAGCAGTAACGTGTTTATACAGTTAAAGTGAAATGATGTCCATTAAAAGCTTTCATACCTGCTCCTTATCACCTGCTCCAAATTCTATTTGGTCAGAAATCAGGTTCTTGTATGCATGACCGAGGTCAACCAGTGTGGACAATATTCTCCTTAATTGTTATCGATGAGTATAAAATATTCCATCTCGATTAAGAGCGTTCCCACAATGTAATATTGACCTACCTTTGTGTAAATGTGAGTGCCTACCTAGTCCTTCGTTCTAAAGACTCACATGGGTACACGCAGCTTTCCTATTCATACTGGTATTTAACTCGTTTCTATTTACTTGATCTCTTGAGCTTGTTGACATCTTTAATCATTTGGTTTAGCTGATACACAGATGTAGGAATATAATTTTATATAATAAGTATCTCCTAATACAACCGATAAGGTCTCCCTTAGAAAGCTAAAGCCAGGACGAATAGATGACAGCTTTAAGAACCAACACTTTTAGTTATTTATAATCTGGTTCGAATCCCACTTCGCTGTCAGCTGTGAAGACATGGCATAGAGATTATATATACGAGTACCAATCTATTTACCCAGATACTTTGATAGTGTAGCAATTTTAGCATTTGTAGGTCAAGAGTTTGTTTGAAAGAAAACGGAGTGCATAGATATCCACAAGTGTCTTTTTGTCATTTTGAATAGCTTTCCAAAATCCATGATTTTGCACTGTTACGATATCATTGCGACTTGAAATTAATGATAAGAGAACTGTTAAGTGTTTCTGGACATAAAAAGATATTAAGATTTTGTTGGAAAATGCAATGTGTATAATCTCATAAAAGTCCTGTATTATCAACATTTCACTAAAATGTATTCGTCACATTATATTTGCAATATTAATAATCGACCTTCTGTTGCCTAGAATTAATTGTATAAAGGCTGAACAGCGGTTTTAATTGCCAACAAATAATCATATATAACAACATATTCGACATCTCCTAATTACTCACTGAAACACGATAGATGGCCAAAAGAATCGCATGTCATCTTCCGCTCGCCTCTCCCTCCCCCTCTCCCGCTCGCTCTCCCGCTCGCCTCTCCCGCCCCCTCTCCCGCCCCCTCTTCCGCTTGCCTCTCCCGCCCCCTCTCCAAAAGGCACAAAATACAACCTTTTCATGACCTATCGACGATTAGGAAACCACCTGTCTTAACAGACCATGCAAACCCTGTATAAAGAAGCCACCTTCTATACGAGACCTCTGACACACACTCCCTATCGGTGGCCTCTCATACAATTACTTTGGTTACTTGTGATCTACCATTGAAAACGTATTGTAAAAAGGCAACCAGATCAAGTGTTCCGGAAAGGTTGACTATTTCATTGACGATACACACCATGTAAATTCAGGTCAATGACTAATATAACGTTCTTAAACTAAGAACAGGGGCAGTGAGAAAGAAACCCCCGGACATATCAACACGTCTAACTTCATAGTACAAGAAAAATAATGTAAGTTCATGAGATCGTGATGTTTTCAATAAAACGTTAATAAAGTCTTCAAACTATGCCTCTGAAAATTCTTTGTTTAAATTATGGCGTGGAAATTTCGAATGAATTGGAAATGACGTGCTAAAGTTTCATGAAAGTTGAACTCAGGGCAAGCATGTTATATTTCTTAATAATGATAGCATTGCTGATCGCCTTCGTCGCATGTTAATATTATCAGTCTTAACACTATCATACCACGCTTCTCAGGTAAAATTTAATAATGCACTCGATAATGTGAAGAAATTAAACGTGATATTATGGTCCCGTTTAGTCTATATCTCGATCATTCTCACACTTTAAATAACAATAAATTGTTTTAGCCTTGGAATTTCAAGTTACGTAATTGACAAAACTTTGAACTTTCAAATTAAATTTCTTAAACTTGAACGACCTGAGAGGTATGAATTACAATGAACTATAAACGTATGGTCACAGGTCACAGATAAAGTGGTATAAGCATTTGTATATTGAGTAGACACCCTTCACACAAGGGTACGTTCCCATCAGGAACCGCGCCAAACATGGAGACAGGTTCAACAGTCAATGTCACTTGTAATTCTATATTTAGAAATGACAGTGTAATTTCAGGCTTTTGTTGTGCACGATATATCAATTTGTAGTGACACGTTGGTTTGGAATGCAAAAGTTTGCACTAACTTACACCCAAATAGTATTAATTCTGATGGTATGATAATACCACTGCAGTCAGACGGACTGAAACAATATTTACGAGGGTATCCCCAATGACAGTATATGTGACGCTGATATTTAGACACCGCCACTTCAGATAGACGGTCTGACAATCTTTTAATGATAATATCCCTGATGATCGTGCATCTCACGCCGACACATGTCCTGAAGCTACTGATGAGGTTGTCGTGTTTTATGTTGCGTCAAACGTTGCTGTATGCTGTAAGGTTTGGGTCGCTTTGGTTGTGTCGAGTTTGCTGGTATTTTTGAACGGCACGATCCTTTTCCAACGGCATTCCAGTTCCATATTGAAATCTGACCCCGGTTGAATTGTCAACGGGTGTCAATCTTGTAACTGGTGACGATGCCACCAACATCCAACATTGATATTAAGATGCGTTTTATGTAGACTAAATTCGCCATTTGTTCATTGATACTCAATCTCGGCCATTCAGTATATATGTCACCGTACTGGTGATAACTGGTGTAATAGGCATGGCTAATATTTATATTATATTATCATAGGTATGTATGACAGACGACGCTTACAATTCCGGATCAGACATATATATGTATGAAAGACGACGCTTACACCTCCGGATTTGACATAGATATGTATGACAGACGACCCTTACACTTCCGGATCAGACATAGATATGTATGACAGAAGACGCTCATCCTTCCGGATCAGACATGGATATGTATGACAGAAGACGCTCATCCTTCCGGATCAGACATAGATATGTATGACAGAAGACGCTCATCCTTCCGGATTTGACATAGATATGTATGACAGACGACGCTTACACTTCCGGATATGACATAGATATGTATTGCAAAATACGTTCCTTAGCAACCAAGGAAACCGCAAGTGTTCTATACAACAGATTATTCCTGCTACACAGTAATATGTGCCAATGCAATTATAATTTAGAACAGCCATAACCACTCATTTGTTTGTTAAGAATCGCTCTTTGTTTTATATATCATATAACAAAAACCCCTTGGTTATGTAAGATATGTATCTAAATCTCTATCTCGGTTGTCAAAACCACTGGGATTCGAACCTATACCTCCCAGGGGTTTATGCGCTATCAATTTTTTTCTGGACGACACCATGTCCGACTAGAGTTTAGGTTAAAGTTGATGAATGTATAACATAGCATAAAACATCACCTAAACCTTTGAAATATGAGATATCGTTATTGAAAAAAATCAATTGACAGAAAATCTGTTGATACAACAATGTTATGACATAAGGCGTTGTTGTTTGCATTATTAATCATACCACGCAGTTAGTAAATATCTATAGAAGACAATATTTTACCTTTTATACTAAACACGTTTTTTCGGTTTCTTTATGGTAATCATAAATGAAAATATTTTGTGGAGGATTCATTTTTTGTCCAGCTTTTATGACGCACATTCGATACAACTTGCACAACAATATGGCTTTTATTAGTATCAATACAGTGGACGACATGACAATAATGGGGAAAGTTGAACGCTAGATCCATACAATTGTATATCGTGTGGTTTTGTGTTGAACGCTTGCCCTCCATTATAAGTACTAGACTAGATATCGAGCGAAGCTTAGTTATAACTGTCTATCAAATGGTATCACGGGGACAGACGCTGGTCTGAACGCTGAATACAAGAGCAGAATCAGTCTATGACGGGTTTTGACATTTTGTATATTACTGTAATGGCCTTAAATCCTTAAGTAAACAAAACTCAAATTGGTACTGCACAAGAATTTTATTATAATTTTTCAAATATGTCTTTGTCATATGTGTAACTGTTAATTGGGACTTTTATAAGGCTTAGCAATGTAATCAAGATCCACTTTCTATAGAATTTCGATATTTCAGTTATCAAATTATCTTATCGGATTTTCCGTATTTGTTATGTCTGAACATTAGGATATTTATCTTTTTGAAAGCGCCACTCCATATATTTCTAAGCTGTCAAGATAAGGATTTGAGTTTTAACGTTGTGTATACCTGATACCCGACCCGTAGAAAATACATCAATGCTTGTTGTATTAGTTTGTGTGAATGAATTCCAATATCACTACGTTATAAGACCTGCAAGCTACGTGAACCTTTTATGTTAGTTATAGCCCTCCGAGATATTTCCAAGGATCTTTATTAGTAATAGATATATATGTATTTTGTAACTTAACTTGCGTGAATGATTATCACACGGCGAACATGATCGGTAAGTACCGTTACAAATTAACATTGTGTTGTTATCATATGTCAACCGATTTGGTAAAGTGAGTAGATATTTGTAGCAAGTAGAAACCTTACATTGATTACGATGTGATACTCATTTTAGAATCACAGCCCGATGGTTTGAAGTAGATACTTACATGGCATAATAATTTTATATAAGGATGTCTAAATCAATAATATCAAGCTCATTAGTTTTTCATGTGTAAAGCTGTTATTTTTTCAGGTGTAAAGTTCGAATTTTGATGTAAATCTTGTAAACTAATTGCAAATGGCTGAATATAACTACTTTATTAACCTGTAGAGTCAAAAACTGATCAATTTTATACAAACCTTAGGTATTATATAACATTACCATAACAGTGATGTAAGAAATTCCTATACTACAATTTAAGTCGTACCAGGTCCAGGCGAGATATTTGTATGGGCATGGAACAGCTTACACTCTCAAACAACATCACACATATTAAATTAATTTCAAAAGATTGTAAATGAAAGGACACATGTTATAGACATCTTTAAACATAGGTTGAAAGATAATTGTATATACCGACAAATTACTAAAAAAAAACCTGCATAATACAGCGGTGTCCTTCTAGGATTCGTAAGTGTTGAAATTAGAAGTTAGGGCAATCAATGATTCTAAAGTATATAAGGAGACTTGCACCAGTTTCAGCAAATCGTGATACCTAATAATTTTAAAGAAATTAAATTTTTTGTTCACGATAATTTACTTGCAGCAACAATAACAGTGAAAGAGTTTTGTGGCTGTTGAGTCTTATACTTTGACATTTAATTCCTGGGTGATATTGAATTATTAAAACTTTTATTGAACGGTTAGATAATACGGGGATAACGATTTCCAGTTTTGTTGTAAAATATTACCTTATATCAGAGGAATGTCAGCTTTAAAAGATAAATTTATTTTTCTCTCTCCGTGAACAAAGCACGAAAAGAGATACTAATGTATATACACATGATGTAAGCGAAAATTTCAATGGATATGAAGAAACTTTGACCTTTTTTTCTAAAATTTAAAAGTGTACTCTGTCCTATTTGATTATCTCAGAGTTTAAAATGCAGACTTGCATAACATCAGTTAAAGAAAGAGGATAACCTAACGTAACACTCAATATGGATTAATATTAATTACACAAAGAGATAAATGGAATGAAGTTCACTTAAAGTAAGATAAATATTGTATAGGTGTATCATGAGCTCTTGGTCATATTCATAATGCTAAAACGATTGGCAACATTCTACCTGACAGAAAGCATCTTGCTGTGCGTGATGGATGTTTTGGTTGAATTTATATTCTTCAAATTCTTATGACCTCTCTCAGTTTATATGTTAAGGTTTAGGCTGTATTTGTATATGTAATATCATGGTTGATAAGTTTCAAAGTGGCGCCTTTCAATTTGTATATGTAAATGAACTAAAACATTTAGACTACATGTATGTATATATAGACCAAGTTAGCAAACATTGGCGATGAGCGAACTTATTATTTAGATTCTTACATATTTTTATCTCCTTTTTTTGGGGGGGGGGGGGGGGGGGGGGGGGTTATTTTTTTTGTTGTTTTTTTATTTTTTATTTCATTTTTTTTTTTTTTTTTTTTTGCTTTAATAAATATCAGTTGAATAATGACTGTTTTATACTATAATACAACCATGGTTTAGAGAACATTTAATAACAGAAACAATATGACACATTATAACGCCTTGTTCATAGCACTATACGCGGTCCTATTTATATGTATGATGTTACAAATTGAGTTAAGATAATGACGTCATGTTGATACGACAAAATATGGCATCATAAAATGATGTTATGTTAGAGTAAAAATAGGCTATTTGATATAGAGTATCAATATTGATTTATTTTCTGTTTAAGACAAAAGTTGTAATTGTCCTTTTCCTATCTATTTAATTGATAACATTATAGATGACATCTAACCCGATTCGTTTGAATATGTGATCCCTTGTTTCGTATTGTTGTAGATATAGATATATATATGTGAAATAACCGAGAAAAACAAATTCAATACCATGCCAGTGTATTTCTCATTTTCATTTTTTTTCTTATCCAAGGCCCACATGTAAATGAAAAAGTCTCGGATTTGCTTCATCAATCTCATAATATAGTTTAAATGTATATTTAAGATTAGTACTTATCGATGATTTTTTAGCCGTCTTATTTTCGGATTCATCAGATCTAAAAAAAAAAAAAAAAAAAAATATTTTGTGAATATAACACCTTTTAGACTGCCTTATCTCGAAACGATTATGCAAAAGATGCAGACATTTCAATACGTATATTTAGTTAGATCGATATGTTGTTTAATGGTAATGAAATACAACAAATGTTGGAAGTCTTGCAAGTTCAAGAAACTGCTTAGATATTTTTAAAGTTAACAATAAGATAAAATGATAATTTTCTTGTACAATTTAATCAAATGGAAAATATGTCTATATTTTGATATTCATTTTAAATACAATCTTTTAGGACTTTTTGTTGTTGTGATATCTTGTTCGAGAATACACTGATGAATAGTACTGGTCATTTTCACCTGGTTTTATTAATAGAGGCATTAATATACAACGACGTGTGTATTGTTCCGAAAACAATTCGGTTCTATGTTGACTCTACTATTACAACAGGTGGTTTAAATGTCACAGCGAGACGCATGTGCACTAATAGTACATTTGTCATCTTTCTGATACATCAAATAGAAATAATAATATAGACACTATTGGGAACGAAGCCATATGTGAATTGTCCTTTTGCACGTTAAAACAATACTATCTTCATTGAAGATCTGAGAATAAATTACGTGACAATATTCTAAGGTTATCGCGAAAATCACATGTTTGATACTTTAAAACCTTATGTTAAGAGACACCACATGTCTAGGGGTCTTATCCATTCATACATATGCTCCAGTGCCCACCCAGCTGAACGCCGTCTATGGTTCTCTCTGGGTGTACGTAACGAGATCCGTCACGGTATGTAGATCTTTTTAAATTAATGCTAACCGATTTCAGAGGATTTGCCTCATAAAGAATATAGAATCATTCCATGCTATCATATTCACCTAACAGGTACTGTTCTAGGTATGTAATCCCTCATTCTGCTACAATTACAGGTAATCATGCGCTTACTAAGCACCAACGCCTCTTATCACTTCTATCTCAACCTCGTGTGTGATTGTCCGTAAACTAGACATTGTATAATGACGAGTTAAATTTTGATCGAATAAAGGATTTCTTCATTGCGTCGCTTACTAATTACAACGTTTAATATATACACCATATTAAATGCCTTACCTACTAGTCTATATGGGCTCCTGGCCACGTAAAGGGAGGTGTATGTAAACTTACCTGCGCACAGGTAATTCGTGGATTATTTCGTGGTACGTGTGTGGCTCCCTCTCCCCGGGCTGGACATTTAAATTCAAAATATTTGACTTTAATAACAAATGCCAAAACCCGGAGGGAAGTAATCACGTATTACCATGGATTTCTCCTAGAGGATAGTGAATCCGAAAGTCAGGTAAACATATATTTTATTAGACTAATACATGTTTGCTTTCACAATCATTCACAATTCTTATGTTCGAACAAAACAATTATTTTGATATTGGAGATTTAGTGTCGTCAGTCTTTTTAAACATAAATGCATATGGTTATGAAATACAAGAAACAATTGCAAATGTTATAAATGCGAAAGACTTGTACTGTAACGGCATTGGGCAGTATTGTTCAATATTAGATTATTTCAAATATGCGGGTACATTATATGATTTATAATGAAAAACTGACATTCAACAAACTATTTGAACAGGATTATATGTCGTAAAGATACTGATCGCTTTCGGGATATGGGTTTTTTATTATCACTTTATGCCGAAGAATATCAGTTTGATCTTAAATGATATAAGTTCACACCTACGTATCTAAATAATTTATCTTAACTACCTTTAAACTTCAAACTCATGAATACGTGACATCAAACAGGGGTACGAAATAATCGAATCAAACACGTTAGTAGCGGGGTGCTAAATAGTGGTAGATTCGTGTTGAAAATGATTCAGATATATGCTAATGTGTATAAATTATACAGGAAAACCTAGAATTAATCCTTAAAGGTATCTGTGATTTAAGATACAGTAATTTCCTCTTTATATGTTTACGCTATTAAACTGTTTGGATTATGAGGTTTTCACTATTCATGGTTTGATTGAATGTTTTGATAGCAATATTACCATCACACTATGTATTCATATTTTTGTGTGGGGTGAAACATGATCCGACTTATTACTGACAGGCCAAATAATATAGTGTAATTAGTTTCAGATTCAAATTTAAAGAAATTATTTTGTACAAGAATTAATCTTTTCTTGAGAGCAACCAATCTCCATAGATCGCCAGTTTTGTCCTCTTTGAACGTTTTTGCTTGAATGTAGTAAAGAGTGAATTTAATAATTGTTGTCACATTGGTTTTTGCCTAAAACATTTATGTCACTTTGGAAAATAATTAAACCACGAAAAATAGTCTTATTTTCTGGATCACCCTGCACATAATTTCTTAAATCTCCTTGAAAGAGGTGGCTAACAACGCATTTACAATAAATACTACAGTTTTTACCATAGCAGCAGATGTTAAAACCAGCATGTTTTAGCTTTAAATTTTCTCAAACCATTCTCAGAATATTTTTGATGTTAATTTCGAATCAACATTTTCAAGCAAACCAGATTTTACATCAGCGCTTTGAACCGCGACCCCACGATCCTATTCCTTATGCTTTGATGGATGCCCTGTTCACATAATATTGTCATAGGAAACATTTTCGGATTGCCTTTATATCTAAAATGATTCAAATGGAGACAATTGACAAGCGTTACTAACCTACAATATCACGTTACTGACATGCTGCCTGTGTGACGTCATCAGAACTGCCATTGTTTAACTGGCATCTTATTGGCAAAGTCCACACTTACTATCTATTATTAGCTCTTCATAGCCAGGGTATGTACAAACAATTGTAAATTAAGTGCCGTGTCTCAAGACTAGGTATATATGTGAACCAATTCAGGTGACTGGTGTCTCTTAGAGGTAATCATTCAAGGAGGAAAGTGTCTCTTCGATCTAGATCACTCGATTATTAAATATGAAAATATGAACACATGCAATATGATTAAAAACGTTTCAAGATTTCAATTTCAACAAAAAATAATTAATTAACCGATGATACTACTTTTTATGTTATGTGAGTAGTTTCTTTCAGGCATTTTACCCCCCATGAATTACAGAAAGTTGCTAACTGATTTCAAATCCCTTTATTCCACAGACACATGTGTTTAAATATTGAATAACATGGAACAGTCGAGGAGAAATGGCGTTCTACCTTCAGGGGGTAGACTTATCGTTTACGTGCATATCACGCATATAACACAGTTCTTCACGCGCTAAATGTCAATGACGTGTTGTGTGTTTTGAACTCTCGGACTGACGGGTTAAGAATTCCCATCGATAACAGTTATGTTTAAGACCCTTTGGCTGGTGGTTTGCTTATGACATAGCAAAGTCACGATTAATAATCCAGCTTATGTAAATCCTATACGAAGTCGATTGTTCAAACACAACAACGGGGTCACGTATTTGACCACTTATATGCCAATATGGATAATGAATTTGCAAAACAATAGTAAGTGCCAGAAAAAAGATGTTTTCTGATGGTATTAATATCACAACGTTACAATTACTAATCTATCTGTAGAACTGGCATTTTTCCTTGTTTTTATACAAAGCAAATTATATCAATACTGATCAAATTCATATGTTATTACATATTGTTTTGAAAATTATTAGTGGTACATAAAAAAAACATTCAAAATTCGAAAACTATATAATTCTAAAATGAAAATGCAATCAATATGTTAATTGCAAGAATATACTAGAAGTAAAACTGAATTACCTTGATCAATACAGATAAAACTGTTTTGTAGATATGTGTAAAGTGATTAGAGGACAGCTGATACTTAAAGATAAATATCTTAATGTATTAATTCACGATATCTCCTCCCTCGAGGACACCAGTTGGTTGACATCAATAGGTTTGATATCATTTAAGAGTTAATCTTCTTTATTGAACAATACAGATATGCTTTGAACATTTCATTTTACATGATTAAAAGGAGGCGTCATCTCCGAGTGTTTACGAGTGGATTAAAGGAAGCAAAACTCACGACTGTGATGCAATATCAGAGCTCACATCTAACTTCCACCTGGGGAAGGCTATCATATAATGTTGGAGAGTGTTTGAAGTATTTAACAGCATATATCTTTCATTTTAATTGCTATTTTCTGTTATTCTTGTCTCGTTTTATCAGTATTTCGCTTTCCATATATTCGCATTTTTGTACTAGTTTTTGTTGCATTTTATCTTGAATTTCACCTTTTTACAGGGATACAATTGTGCACTTCGATTCGATGTAGAAGATTGTACAAAATACATGTGGATAGCACCGTTTTAAAATAGATTCAGATACAGCATATGTCCAAGGATGAATACCATTGAATCATAAACATATGAAATATCAAAAATTGTATGGACAAGTGTGTTGCTTTAGTAAACAACTTCCATTAATTAAATTATCAAAGAAAAATGTTATATTAATGCATTTTATTATTCAGTAATATTTTATAACATCTTATAGCCTCCAATTATAATTTATGATATTTTAGTGCATTTTACAGTATTCGCTTGTTTAAGTTGTTGACCGGTCAATGTTTCATCCCATTTCATAACATTCTGCTGTCAGATATATCCTTTGGGTCCATTAGGATTAGTATTATTTTAGGTGCAATTAATACATTGTCAATAGGACAATCCCACTGGTCTGTTATATCAAATAAATACTGATGTCAGTTGAATTACAGCCGGCATAATTAGTTGTCAATGATTCTAGTTGAGTGCATTTCTTAGTATTCAATAAAAATACATATATAATAAATCTACATTATTTAAACGAAGATAGCAACAAAGTAATCTGACCTTTAATGTTTCATGTTTAATTATTATAAACAAACTCTGGGATCTTAATTTCATACAAATATAATAAAGAATACCGACATAATAACGAAACCATAATTCAACCTCAAAATCAATTAAACTAGAGCAAAGTATTAACAAAAATGTAGACGGAGACCCCTTAAAAAGAACAAGGATATTAAGACCATGTGATCCGGAAGAGTAAGCGGCTTTTGCTTCATCGAAGAAACCCTGCTATGCAAAGCAAGGTCAAATCCGTGTTCAGTCACAATCTCAAATGAATTAGAAGAATGATAGTGGTGACAATGGAACCACAAGAAGGCAACAAGCATCAAACATGTCTGACTTCATATTTCATAAGAAAATAGAACATTTTGAAGAAAAAAAATATCATGAAGTCCACAATGAAATTTTCCATTTTAATAGACAATATGGATGCTACATGCTCAATCTTTTAGATACAAGACATCTAACACACAGAAAAAGAAAACAATATAATTGTATGAATACTAGAAGCTATGGACACGTATATACCAGTACACTATCATCGGGTACACTAGAAATGCTTTGAATTTTAACACACTAATCAGTATCCAGTTTTAATGCTTCATACAATTTAAACACTGCCATTTAAACTAAACATACAATTGGAATTATGACACAATGTCTATTTACCTAATCATAGAGTATCATTTGATATCGAGTACATAGAAATACCTAAGTTGATTTAAATTTTCCCTTTGAATGGTCAACTGTATGATAGAATTTCAGAAAAGCGATACAAAACTAATTCATGATAATATCAAAAGAAAAAATATTGGCCATAGACAAGATTGATTACTTTTCAAAGTAACCAGACAAATTCTCCTTGGTATCGCATATCAGTGGATACCGATATGTAGTCATTGGTTCGCGAAGATTTTTTTTAAATCGTCAGTTTCAATATTACAATGAGCATAGATTGTATTAATATAAAACCAATAATTTACGACCCTTGTGATTTTTTAAATGTTACACCGAACCGCAATTCTGATTAACTAGCCAAGTAGTCTGCGTGACAAAGAAAACAGAGAGAAAAATTCAACATGTACACAAAACCGTATTCGAACCCAAAATCGATAAATGGAAGGGCCAATACCATACAAATAGGTTTAATTGGTTATCTTTGAAAGGGTTCTAAAGGAATAAAACTTGACCAAAATAATTTACCTACTGTTTCATGACTTTAAATTAGAGCAAAATTTTCCTATGGGAATTTATAGCTCAACTATGTCATCAATGTATTTTTATTCACATACTATTAAATGGAATAGTCACGAAGACCAATTTCTATATACATGTTTACTGACCCGAATCACAATATAACAAGTTTTAAGCATGTTCACTGAGTATGAAATGTTCCATGTGAAATACAGTTTAATTTGAAATCAATTCAAGTGCATATTACTATAGATTGATATAGGGGTCCAGTGACAAGTGACCAAATTGAGTTCTACAGGCCGTTCTATGAACTGACGAGTTGTGGCATTGTACGCTACTAACATTTGTATAGTAGGACGAAACAGGTACAGTTTTCTACGTTGTCTGACAATGTTTTATACCAAGTTTACATTCAAAAGTGCTATCCACTTGTCTGTATTTGTACAAGCTTTTTGTCTGACATTTAAAATGATAGTCAATAGATATTGAAATGTTTTTGACAATGACAAAGACTGTCGGTAGTTTAATAGTTCTATTCTAACTAACTTGTTTCCAAAGTACCAGAATGACAGAATGACATTATGTTTTCCGCGGTTGGCGGTTACCTGAAATGATAAAATATGCTTTGCTTCTGAAACAAGTGTATTATCTAATGACATTCGCTCTACTACACATATCGTAATAGCCTGCACTGAGAACCAATAACAATATAAAAATGATAAAAAAATCTTCAAATTTCTTCAAAATGTCATCTGCGTGAGTCTTTCTTTCAATGTCCTTCACGGGGACATAAGTACGTTGCAAACTTGTTGAACTACAAACGTTCCCTAAATGCAAATGACTTGTTAAATGTCTTTATTGTTACGCCCTTTGAGGAAAATGCATCAAATCAATTTAAGTACTATCTGAAATAATTTCTGGCCGTGACCCAATTTGGGTAGGGTAGCAATAGTGTCAGAATCTCGTTATGCAATAATTAAGTGCTCTTACTGGCTATCTCGTTTACAGGTAATTATACTGTAGGTGTGACGGTATTAGAATGCCTCTGTGATATACGCCCTTAACCTGGACTGAAATATGTAGCACAATGACGTCACATATTGCTTGACTTATGTGATTAAACATATCATATTGCAAATATGAGATGTATAATTACTTACAAGTTTGATGTTTAGAAATAATGTAAAAGAGAAATTAACTTATAATTTGTTATATCACATTTTAATACCCTATCATTCTATGTAAGATTTTATCATGCAAACAGATTTTCAAAAAGTGATTTTTGTGATTGATTTACGTTGAAACCTTTCGCACATATATGCACCAGTGGCTCTGTTAAGATATATTTCCCTGACCTGCAGATGGCATTCCTTGAATTGAATATTTTCACGTAGCGCTTATCAAATGGATTCTTTAGAAATACAATTGACGTCATTCAAACATGTGATGAAAAACATCCACGATCTTATAGTACAACATTATCAATAGACATTTAGTAAATTGGAATGAGGTCATGACAATAAGAAATTATCAAAGGTGAATATTTAAATTGCGACTGATTTATGCATTTCAATTCGTCTATATAGTGATCAACAAACAACCACATTATTCTTGGTATTTTATGAGGCAGAAAACATTATATTATCTTTTTTTTTCAATGCAAAAGTGTTGAAATATTTAGGTGTATAAGTGACTTCCATCACGATCACACTGACTGCAGGTAAAATGTATTATAAGTCTGTTATTGGGTTATATCTTTCTAGTTTAAAGTATACTTACATTCCTGTTGAACTAAAGAGACTGCGACTGATTTGTTCCCTGATTTTGTCAGATCATACGATACGTTTAAGATACGTTATCATGTAACAAGTCCTAGTCATTGCTATGGGATAGTAGGATACATTTATTGTGACTGCAATACTAAGTATGTTTAATGAGGTAAACGCTTTCGCTCTATATATGTTCTGGAACAAGACTCTCCTCTGTAGATGTTCTGGAACAAGACTCTCCTCTGTATATGTTCAGGAACATGA
Source organism: Pecten maximus (assembly GCF_902652985.1). NCBI lineage: Eukaryota > Metazoa > Mollusca > Bivalvia > Pectinida > Pectinidae > Pecten > Pecten maximus. Next base: position 31,341,026 of record NC_047021.1, read on the forward strand.
ATCTTCTCTGTAGATGTTCTGGAACATAACTCTCCTCTGTAGATGTTCTGGAACAAGACTCTTCTCTGTAGATGTTCTGGAACAAGACTCTCCACTATAGATGTTCTGGAACATGACTCTTCTCTGTAGATTTTCAGGAACAAGATTCTTCTCTGTAGGTGTTCGTGAACAAGACTTCTCTGTTGATGTTCGTGAACAAGACTCTCCTCTGTAGATGTTCTGGAACAAGACTCTTCTCTGTAGATGTTCTGAAACAAGACTCTTCTCTGTTGATGTTCGTGAACAAGACTCTCCTCTGTAGATGTTCTGGAACAAGACTCTTCTCTGTAGATGTTCTGGAACAAGACTCTTCTCTGTAGATTTTCGTGAACAAGACTCTTCTCTGTAGATGTTCGTGAACATGACTCTTCTCTTTAGATGTTCTGGAACAAGACTCTTCTCTGTAGATGTTCGTGAACAAGACTCTTCTCTGTAGATGTTCGTGAACAAGACTCTTCGCTGTAGATGTTCGTGAACAAGACTCTCCTCTGTAGATGTTCTTGAACAAGAATCTCCTCTGTAGGTGTTCTGGAATAAGACTATTCTCTGTAGATGTTCGTGAACAAGACGCTCCTTTGTAGATGTTTGTGAACAAGACTCTCCTCTGTAGATGTTCTGGAACATGAATCTTCTCTGTAGATGTTCTGGAACATGACTCTTCTCTGTAGATGTTCTGGAACAAGCCTTTTCTCTGTAGATGTTCTGGAACAAGACTCTCCTCTGTAGATGTTCTGGAACATGACTCTTCTCTGTAGATGTTCTGGAACAAGACTTTTCTCTGTAAATTTTCAGGAACATAAATCTCCTCTGTAGATTTTCAGGAACAAGACTCTTCTCTGTAGATGTTCTGAAACAAGACTCTTCTCTGTAGATGTTCTGGAACAAGACTCTTCTCTGTAGATGTTCTGAAACAAGACTCTTCTCTGTAGATTTTCGTGAACAAGACTCTTCTCTGTAGATGTTCTGGAACAAGACTCTTCTCTGTTGATGTTCGTGAACAAGACTCTCCTCTGTAGATGTTCGTGAACAAGACTCTTCTCTGTTGATGTTCGTGAACAAGACTCTCCTCTGTAGATGTTCGTGAACAAGACTCTTCTCTGTAGATGTTCGTGAACAAGACTCTCCTCTGTAGATGTTCAGGAACAAGAATCTCCTCTGTAGGTGTTCTGGAATAAGACTATTCTCTGTAGATGTTCGTGAACAAGACGCTCCTTTGTAGATGTTTGTGAACAAGACTCTCCTCTGTAGATGTTCTGGAACATAAATCTTCTCTGTAGATGTTCTGGAACAAGCCTTTTCTCTGTAGATGTTCTGGAACAAGACTCTCCTCTGTAGATGTTCTGGAACATGACTCTTCTCTGTAGATGTTCTGGAACAAGACTTTTCTCTGTAAATTTTCAGGAACATAAATCTCCTCTATATATGTTCTGGAACAAGACTCTCCTCTATATATGTTCTGGAACAAGACTCTTCTCTGTAGATGTTCTGAAACAAGACTCTTCTCTGTTGATGTTCGTGAACAAGACTCTTCTCTGTAGATGTTCGTGAACAAGACTCTTCTCTGTAGATGTTCGTGAACAAGACTCTTCTCTGTAGATGTTCGTGAACAAGACTCTCCTCTGTAGATGTTCTGGAACAAGACTCTCCTCTGTAGATGTTCTGGAACAAGACTCTCCTCTGTAGATGTTCTGGAACAAGAATCTTCACTGAAAATGTATTTATTAAGACAAACTCTATTGCTACAAAGCCTATGTATATACTATTTTAATGAAATTATGCCAATATATTGATGTCCTTGAAATCGCTTGGAATGCGTGTGTTTATCTGACAAACAAGCGGAAAAATTAAATTGTTAATTTGAAAATGTTAGTATTACGTTAATGCTTTAGTATTGTAATGAAAACTTAGGCCATTCAATATCAGATCTAGGATAATAGATTAGCTTTTATATTTGGCTACACGCTCGAGGCTAGTGGTAATAGTGGTCAGCTTAAGTCCGGCTTCTCTAGATTACATGCAGTATAAAATGGTCATTGGTCAAAAGATGGAACGAAGGAGTTAAAATAATGTTTACTGACGGTCAATATGTTTCGAAAATAGAAATTGATGAAGCACAGGTCTAAAGTTCATGCCAAAATACCAATCATGCTCAATTCTTTATTATCTGGCAACCATTAAAAGGATATGGGATTATGTCTTAAATCAACTGCGGTTAATTCGTAAAATGCTTATAACTAAACCGCAATTGAAAACTAAATTGAACGTTTAATTTTGAACTGTCAGGTAACATTAAAACTTTCACAAATTAAAAATTTGTGAATGAATAGAAAGGAAAACAAGCTAAATATTGACAATGCTATGAATATGTGACGACTACAACGGTTTATTACGCATGCATAGACATTTTATAATGTTATTGCATTGCGTGACGATGCATGCATATTTGATGTATTTTTATGTCATATTTCCCAGTTGATCCATACATATTACGTAATAAACCCATTTGAAACATGTAACACGTGATATCTGTGCAAGCAGCCCAATCCACACCATTTATAATAGATTGTGCAAAAAAGACCTTTGCTTTGTCAACGCAACATAAATAATTACTGCATAGACTAATGATACAAATGAATTTATTTTATTGAGACGAAATCGTTTTTTATTATTATTATTATTGATTGTGCAATAAGCGTGTTTAGGTTTGTAAGTTAAAGGTGATTTATACCTTTGTCTTGTCCTAGTCGCCGACACTATACAGAGAAGATCGATATGGGTCTATATTCTTATCATGAATGACCTATAACTGTCTAAAGTCTAACTGATATCGCATACTGTAATCAATTAATTGGAATTATCTTTTAATGTCATCATACTCCAAGTCTTGGATAACAATACAATGTGCTATCCAATACCAGTTGGACCCTTTAGTGAGTATTGATTTCATGACCACCTCAGCGACCTCTAGACATATCTATATCGTAGCGGGAGATAACTCCATGTCATCCTAAAATGTCATCGCCTAATTCACAGCGGTATTTATCGGTATCATACTTACAATTTTGACTGGCTTTAGTGTTGATTGGAAACTTAAACATTCATCACTCGTGATTTCTTTGGATATCTTTTACTACAATCCTCTGTTAACGTATCGTAGATATATCAACTTAACATTGCTATTTATCCCTATTTGTCTAAATTCGAAAAGGTGGGACAATATTGCCAGCTCTATTCTTTCCAACTACAAGAGAAATAATGTCATCCGCAATAAATATATTCGATTTACGTTCACCATCCTTACCTCGATTTGACATAGATTCCGACGATGAAGCAGAGGACGGTTACCTGGTTCTTTTTTTTTATCATTCTGCTTTTTCAATATTCGGGAAGGAGGATTATATTTCGCTCATACTTCCATTTTTTCGTTTATTCGTTAAAAGAATATCATTTTACATAGCATTTCCTGGTTTTCATCAAATTGTAGAAGAGGGAGGAACAATTGAGCCCAGTATTGTTAATAGATTATCATTTGAATTATAGCCTACTTAGAAATGTAACGACCAATGCAATCTTTGCCTTGCATTACTTATATATTAATATTACGCAAATTAATATTTTTTAACAGGGAATCTGTATTTTGATGTTAAAAGCAAATAAAACTTTGAACTGCCTCCACTCTAAATGTTGTTTGTGAATTTGGATGTCTCTACAGTGTTAAAAGATAGGATATGAGTAATTTCAGGAGAAAAATGAATGAAGAATATTTATATGCTACCATACTGCCATATGCTCGGAAAACAGATTCCGAATTTACTTTAATCATTAGTCATTTATCAATTTCATATACTTGTATTTAACAGTTAATTAAAGAGGTAATTGACTGGTAGTTTATAGTGTTCAAACTAAATTAAAAGTACAGTTACCTTGACGGAACATGATATCCGGATACCTGATGTTATCGAGTTTCTGGCGTTGATCCAAGTCCAGCTATGATTGTTTTCCAAAACTGTAAACTGGATACGGCACAATGTTTTAGCTTCTAATTAATTGTCTTTCCATAATACAAAGGTTTATTGTATTGTTTTCGCTATATGGTGCATTATTCCATTGTTTATAACAAAAAGCAGAACCTTAAACCGACAAGTGGTACTTTAAACCTTTGTAGAAATTCATTGATAACTTCAAACTGCTCAAACTGGTTTACTTGCTCCACTCTTGTAATCACTTCGGGTACTAATTCCACTCCTATTTTTTCTTCAGGGACAACACTACGCATATTATTTTCCTCGGTTATTTCGGGTATACGTTCCCATCCTGTTATTATTTTCAAGTATAAGCTCCACTCCAGTTATTTTCTTCGGGTATACTTTCCCATCTTGCTATCATTTTCATGTATAAGCTCAAACATAAGTATCAATATGAAGATTTTAATCATACTCTAAAGTAGCTAAAATAATCACTATGCTGTAAAGGTGGATATTTACGCGAGGTGAAAATTTACGCTAAATACCCGAAGGATATTCGACTGTGAAATTTTCCCTCACCCATATTATTGTGTGATGTATGTGGTATCTATGGAACATGATAAAAAAGGGTACATTGATCGTGGAAATAACCCCCACGAGTGTAGTTTACCTTTTGAAATCGCGAAATTAAACCCCGCGGAAAAAAACAAGTTTACACTATGCAAATTCTGACAACTACATTAAAGCACAAAGCTCAAAAGGCTCACTGAACGTGCAATATTTTACCTGTAGACTGTACGTCAAATAAGTCGGGTATTATTCAGACTTGGCTTGTGCACGCAGCCTTGTTAGCTTCATAACTAGCTGCGATATATGTAATGGAAGAATATGTCGTGTTTTTTTTTTTTTTATTATTTGGAGATTTAATGGATACTTTAGTGTGATATAGTGGATATTTCAGAAGAACAGATGTTTGGTTATATTTCATAATTTTAATGATGAGGACAGTTTTGTAGTATCAACACATTCTCGATACAGGATAACAAGGATATGCCGCCATTTTAGTATATTGAAACAAGTTGACAGGGGGATCCAACACTATAATGATACTTGTTGTATTGCGTTTTGTTTTATCGCTATTTGTAGTTAAGATAAGAAAGTTAAGATTTTGGTGACAGTTCACATTCTTCTGTGTTGATACTGCTTCAAGCGTATTTGATTTTATATACAAATATGCTTACTTTATCTTCACTTTATTAGAATATTATTAGATTTCATATTGATACGGATTACGAAATATGATCATATCTTTGTTATATCTGAAATGATAATGCTTCTGAATAATATCATGGATCGGTTTGTTGATGTAAACTACAGCTCCCATCTTTTGAAGTAAAGCATCTAATTTTTCAATATACAATTAATGTATTTTTATATACAGTGCTGGTGATGACGAGCTTGTTTGACCCTCAAACCCTCAAGCTCCTCGTTCTTTGCTCCCGGCCCTCCCACTCACAAACCCAGCTGTCGGCGGGTAATGGTTCATGATCCTTTACATAGCCCGACACTGCGTTGGTTTATACCACTCCAGTGAAATTGATTAGTATAATCTGCAATCCAAACCGTAATTTATTTACAACTAGAGTCCTTTAAATACAGAATAGGTATGCGCCCAGGTCTCCGCTATTGGAAAGTCTGTGCCTCCAGGTTAAGATTACAGTGCATGCAGACGGCAAATATTTGTTAAACCGTTGAGGATATTTTCTAACATGTTGAGAATAACTATGATGCTCCATTACGTCAATTTGTTTAACATTGAAACTTCACACACTACCCAGCCTAGTAACTGTTTGTCTAGGAGCTTTATCAATCATAAGGAGAGCGACATGTTGTTTGACAAGCACAAGAACGACTATTGATCTATATATAACTACATAACCTTAATGTCATTGTGGAAATATATCCAGATGTATACATTACGCTCAATGAATAATAATAATAAGTGTAGTTACAAAATCCACACTGAATCTCATAGAGAGGAGGAGTGTGAATATATTTTGCATAGCGGAGTATTTCTACAATGGCTATGGAAGCGATATTTAGGCTGTAAAATCCAGGTGTACCTCACAATTAAAAAAAATAATCCCAATGATGTCAGCGGTTAGACATTAAAACGAAATTGATCAAAATGTGCTTCTTCCAACCCTATGCGACTCGATTTTAGATCATTGCTATTAAAATTACATTTTACAAGCATGTTCTACTTCAATACACATGGAGTACCAAATGAGTAGTGTAGTGACTGGTGGAATAATTCCGCTATGTCAGAAGAGATTTTGACTATAAAATCGCTCCAGTCTTGTAGGAACAACATTGTGGAATTTGGCATTAACGGTTATTTACTCTGTCGGTGGAGGGGTAGCCATATCAGGAGATCGCTCCTAGGGCCCTATCATTATAACATACAAAGTGGTGTTATATATTACTGGCGATGTAGCATCATGAACAAAAGGCAAAGGAGAACAATAGAATATAAAACTTGCAAGTGAGTAGGCAAAGATCCATAATATCAATTTCAGCTAGGGTCAATATTGGTTGAGTAGGATATCCTACATTTTCTATGGTACCTTTACAAGGAACTTTTCTAATCTGTCTTGACCGAGTATTACCGATGTTCCACTGGGTGGTTTTATATAATTTTTTGTGTTGATTTGCCGTTTATATCAAGTCTTTAATTAAAAAAAAAGTAATATAAATATTCTTCTGAATAAAGATGTTCGGTTCCCTATTAATACCTTCTCAGGTCTCACCTGTAAATGATAGAAATCCCACAAGTCACGGTCGGGTTGTTTTTCAATCAAACAACGTTTTTAATAGTGTACTTCATTAAAATCATATTAGGTTTGCATTGGGATTGATATAGGAATAATAAAGTATTTTATATATCTATGCAGATTTTTCAATATTGATTTCGTTCCTTTTATCTAATAGATATAATATTTGGTCTGTCAGATGGTTTTGGCCAAGAAGGGTCCGGTTGCGATCAAATTGGACAAGTATCGATATCATAGTTAACATTACACTTGCCAAAAGTCAAACCAAACAAAATGACTCGCTACAGATTTGACACTAATGAGATGGGATTCAATTGGTAAGGATGAAATAATTACCAGTTCATGCTGTTTTCGTTTAATGATAAACGCATATTTTTCAACACAGTTGACCTGAAATATCTCCCTCTCTCTCATGGTAATTTGTCACGGAAATCGAGATACTGGGGAAAACCCGTGAGCATCAATAGGTTATGGAGGCAGAGATGTTTCTATTTAGAAATGGGAATTTACTATAGGGAAAAGCGATGTTACTATCTAGAAATGGAAAGTTAACTATTATGAACTTAAAATCATACACTTATTATTCAGATTAGTGGTAAGTTGTTCCAATTGTTGATGTTCAGGGTATGATGATGTTGAATTAATAACATAAAAGAAATGTACACGGAATTGTCAACGTTTTTGTATAAGTAATCTTATGCTTGTCTCCCTCTCTTTGTATTCTCACACATACGATGGCCTCGACTCTATTTACTCACACGTAATATCTTATGCGCTGATCGTTCGTGTATTGTGTAATTGATATATAAATATTGAACACATAATCCTAATGATTGTCAGGTTATTGGAATTTATCACGAACCTGGTGTGGCCCACGTTGATTCTGCGTCTGTTTGTGTAACACATACCCGCTAGTGTGAATTCTTCGTTTGTTTTATTTAACACGTTGTTGCTTTTGCGTCTATTCAGTTTGCTATGGCGTGCGTTCCTGTCGATGTTTATTCAATTGTTCACTGTGTTGTCTGTATCATGCATTGTTTTCCATTATATCAGAAGAACGTTTGTTTTGCGGTATAACACATTATAAAACCCGTGTTGGATATACACAATCAAATCTACAAACAATTCATTCAAAGCACATAAAACGATGAAGCCCGTATTATATTACCTGCTGATCAAGTAACTATAATTGTGTTACGCTATCTCTCAGAATGTTGTACATTAAGGCGACTACCCCAAAGCTCGGTCAAGAAATGATATCACGGATAATACCTAAACATTAAAGTATACAGCTAATTAAATATTTTGATCGATATCTATTCATCTTTTCGGAATATGATTTTTAAGAACAACGTTATATATCTTGATGTAGTGTTTGACATCTTATAAATGATCGATCACCCTTAACTTTGGTAGTTTTGTCTTGCTTGGGGAAATAATACCGATATTTGAACTGTATGAATTACACATCTGGCGTTATTCCAGATTCTGCCAAAGTCTTATCTGGCCCAATACAATTTAGTTGAATGCTTCTCTTAAGGTTGAACAATACTTTCCTTCTTATCACCATCTGGATGAATATTATCATCGATTCTCTCCCTTCATTCGTATTTCACCAGACGTCCGATAAAACATGGGCCAGTTTAATTCTACGTTTCGCAGGATTCGATCAGCTGATAAATGTACAGTTAACATATACATTATAAGATTGTTTGGACACAATATGTTATTTCTGTACTAGTGGATCTGTTTATTTTAATAGGTATAACTTACCAGAGCATAACATATTCTTTATAAGACACAAAAGACAAATCAAATGACAAAGTGATGGTTATAATGGACTTCATACTTTTTCCTGTGCGGATTTTAGGAATTGAGGAATATTTTGCTTTCCCAGAACAGGATATTTATTAGGGGTTTGTGATTTATTTTATTGTTGTATTGGTGTCTAAGATTGCTGTTGTTTTATGACTATTTCTGTTAGGATTTCATTCTTCTATTTTACGCTTTAGTATTTAACGCAGCAAAAATACCAAATTTGGCGAACTAAAATTTTAGCGCACAACTCAATTGAGTAAGATTACTACAGTGATGAGTTGGCGCCTACACCGTCCTTGTCCTAAAATACAATTTACGGAATTTGTTATTAGCGCAATCGTAATTTAGTCCTAAAAAGCTGTGTTACGCATGTTCGCTTACAGTATGTTTAAATTTCATTTCTTATTTTTCCAGGCTTATAAAAGATAGATGATGCCATGTCGAAGTCTGACCTGTGCCGCTTTCTTCCTGCAAACTGAAACAAGAAAGAAATGGGATCAGGATTCAGTTCCGTGTGTTCGAGCAACAGGTCTGTTGTCATATCCAACAGTGTGCGCAAAGTAAGAGATCGGGGTAGTGTGCCGTCTATACGGGCGGCACCAGACCATCATCTCCCTCGTGTCCCAGGCAAACTTCGACCCTGTATTTCTAAAGATTCTGGTATAGTAGAAAACGAAATTCCACATGGACAAAGCACAGACTTTTCTAGATCAGACAGTGATCTGAACATTCGAGAAGACGCCGATGAATCAAACGATTCTGATGAGACGGTTTATTCTGAAAAAGATTCTGTGCATACATCTAGACCACATTCATGTCGTTTGGGCGACCGTCGGAAATCGCAAAAAATAAAGGAAAGTGGCGACTCTTTAGTCGCAGAGGACAGGCTGGTTCAGTATTTACGGGCAAGTCGTAGTTTGGGTACCGAGGGTGACTTTGATGAAAATTTTCCCAGTAGTCGAGTCGGAGACGACGACGACGATGATGACGGCGACGAAGATAGTTTTTACGGAAGTTGTAACAAAAATAGAAAGAATTATAGTAGAAGTTCTCATAAACGAAAGAGTTCATCGAGATTACGAAGTGGTAGGAGTGTAAGTAAACGAAGCAGCACCACAACCGGAAGTTACGTTGATAGTGATTCAGATTCAGAAAATTATAGTGATTCGGATTTTTGGACAATTCCGGACGAAACGGGAATGCCAAGTAAAAAATCCGATGATAGGAATAGAAAAGGATGGGTCACACACGAAGACCGGAAGTCTTACGATAACTATTCCTCTTCCGGTTCCATGACTCCAACTCCAAGGTCCAGTCAAAGTCAAACGCTTGATTACTACAGAATCGTAAGTGACAGTTACAAGCGTTATGGTGCAAATCTTCACAAGAAAGCCAGCGAACGCTCCATATCCAGTATTATACTAATGCCGATTGCTGACTTGCGTACTCCCACTAACATGGAATGGTATAATGAGCCATCTAACAGCTTGCCTACCCACCTCCAAAGGGTGAGTGCCTACACTGGCTCGTGTAGCAAATTCACCCTTATGGTAGAATGCTTTACATACATACATATATTTAGTGAGTGTTCTTGCATGCTGAATATAGAATCAAACACCGACATGGATATAGCGAACTCAACACAGAAACAACCCCCTCCTTTTGTAATATGTACCAAGTTTTATGAGCACACACTCAGTATGTGTCATGTTCCTATATTACACAGCCATCATTCTGCCATTCTTTGAAATTGACAGACTTGAAACATATATGTAAATGACCTTTTTACAGGAATAATCAGTGTAAATAGTGTTGAGTTTGCTATACAGCTGTTCTGGTGTATACATATGAATATAGGATGCTTGGGTTGTTCAAAACAAAATTCCTTTATTTAAGTTTTAAGTTTTTAAAACTTGTTAATTTTTTTTAATTTTTTTTTTAAGAAAGTACAGTAAATAGCCTACGTGTACCTGCTATCAAAAATTGATATATATTTCTCTATACTTGCTTTGATAATCTTACGAAATAGCCATGACATCTTGAACAACCCGGGTTTATATCATGTATGTTTGGATTATTTCACTATTACTTTTTTATCATTTTTATTCGTAGTTTTATGTGTTGACCAAATTGTTATGCATGTTATTAATTTGTGCACTGTATTTCCACTGTAACTGCATGAAACTTTTCGTGTAAATCGTAAATTAGAACCTTACATTTAAATACCTCCTCATCATATGGTAATATAAACTGTCTAGTACCGAAAGCTTGAACCTTGTTAATCCAGACAAGATTAGTTGATCACATTATTTGTGACTCTACAAACAAGTTTCCAATATAATATCTAAATAATTTGGTACCAGCGCTGTGATTAGAAGAATGAATGGTTTTACCTCAAATTATTTTTGATATATTTTAGAAATATATTCAGACAGTGTAAGTCCACCAAACACAATTACATGATGGTTTAAGTGTCTATTATGATATTTATATGTAATACGGTTTATCAATTACATCTTAAGAATGTATAGCCGTTAAAAATATTAATGTCAAACAGGGGTTATCTTTCCTTGTCAAACCCTCGTTCAGATGGTAACTGGAACTTTACCAAGATTAATCCGACGTGCCAATGAGAAAAAACGCCTCTGGTGCCCACAATACGGGTATATATTTTATTAATCTCCTACTTAATACCAAAATATTTGTACATATATAATAACAAATAGGACACAAATTCGCCTGTTAAGCATTCAGTATATGTATAACAAGCAGGTATGTTAAATGTTTGAGTGAAATACTTTATAATCCTTAGGGTATTTTACTGAGTGTAGGATCAGTGTTCCGCCCATGATTTACACTTATGACGGACACGTGTATTGTATAATCAAGGACGTTTAACACACGGCACAGTACATTAGGGCGGTAGTTTTATATACAATGTCATTTGACATTGAAACAATCATGTATGGAAACTCTGTAGGTATCGCCCAAGATCAACAATCGTTATAAACTAGGTGTATATTCCATAGAGAGTGTCATAATTAAGATGTTACAGCATAGCACATTACGAGACAAAGATTTCTGCTAACGACTGAAAACGCTAAATTGCAAAGAAAATTCAATGGTTTCGTAAAATATTCAAAACAACAAACGCATAGATATTAATCTTTACGTATTTTCTCTTTTTTATAATTTAAAACAGATCTTTATAAGACAATTATATACATGCTACTATTGGTCGGTTAGGGTCAAGCAGTTTAAACATATTAAAAAGTATTATTTAGATAAATCAACTAGATTGAACATCAACCATCATGCGTTCAGGGAAGTAGCGATGTGAATCGTTTAAGGAAGTACTCGGTTTTGATTTAAGCTTTGTAAATATTTGTTGACGAACCAGGAGAGACTGCTCTTTAATGTCAGACTAAATGTTTCACGAGTTGACAAAGTAGTCCAATAGAACTGGATTTAAATAAACGTATTCCTTATCAAAGGTATTTTTGTTTGGGTAACATTTCACAGGTTTCAACGTTTTTGAAGGTTAATAATTTTATAGATATAGATTTTTTTTAATTTTCTATTTTCATTTTTTTAAATTAGAGTATATTTAGAATCTGAAAAAGTCAATTTAATTTTCTTTTTCTCCGTGTGTAGTTCCGAAAGTTTCTTTATCGGAGATATATCCCGTATCTATGACGTCAATATGATACGGTTGCTAAGTAATATGGCAGGCACGTTTCTAGCTTCTTGGAATGACCAAATACATCTCTATCCACCCGACATGGAGGGGATATTAAAACGATAGTAATGACAGATGGGGTATAGAGTGTTTAATCATACTGGGTGTAGTTTGAACAGCATGGAATGGCTACTGTGATATAGAACGCAGCTAAGGTTTAAGTGTTTACCTGTAGAAAACCAGTCATGTGCACTTAATTATTGATGGTTAAGAAATGCGTTACGTCGCATTGCAGATTGTATGGAAGTAATTTAACATTGTCGTGTTATCAACTGCTGCAAAAAAAAATAGATAAAAATGTGTTTAATCACGTACATGACAAATTTAGCGTCATGAACCTGTCTGTCTGTCTGTCTAGACTTTCTAATATCAGGTAAAAAAATGTACCTAGGTGACGTAATGTACAGTATTGGAAAATGCATTGAACAGAGGGCGGTGGTATTAACATCTAATCCGCATATCAAATCAGGGATAAGGTAGAGAATTAATTATTGGTATCAAGACCGACTGCTTATTTATTTATCTAAGTTTCTTATGAAACTGGGAACTATTACACTAACATATTTGAATAAGTAAATTAACCAGCAAATCTGAAAGCAACATTTGATTTAAAATATTCAATTTAGGATACTTTGCGCAAAATGTGTGTTACAAAGTTAAGTAAAACTGGATATTTAGAGACCAGGGCCTTCTGTTAAAAGGTCATGTCAAACTCATATCTTATACGATAGGCGTGCCTGGATACTGCTTGTTTTTTTTTACAAAAAAATTATATCAAATGAGAAGAAAACAACACTCAGTACGAAGCAATGTCATAAAAACGATATTTAACATAGTATGCATGGGTCCTTAATCGATAATTTAGTTCTGAAAGATAAATACGAAACTTTTGAATTTGTTTCATACCACCGAAGCTTACGAATTTAAACTAGAAATAAAATCATATTCGATCCTGTAGTTCGTTTTGAAGGCATTTCTTATTTGGCATTCGATGAAGGGAAACCGTTTTAAAAGACCGAATTTAACCCGTGCCAAATAATTACCAATAAACTCTATACCTCTGTGTACTTTCCACGATTAGTAGATAGAATATCAATATATTGGTATCAGGAATGCTAACTATGACGATAACAACTATACCTGGGGTATCAGACAGGCAACTTTCGAACTCAAGGGAGACAACCTCCAGAGAAAATAGCCTTATACAAGACTGTTTATTCATCTGTGGGTTTGTTTACACACATGCATTCTTTAAAAGGCTATATAGCCACTGACGGAACAACTCCATGTGCGCTATCGTTCGGTTGTTATTGGTCAACCCTTTTCTCATTTTGAGAGTGTGATTTAACTCAGATTTGACCTAGATTTGTTTGACGGGTGTTGTCGACAAAGTAGAAGACGCTTACCCTTTTGAAACACCTGGTCTTGTTATCTCTGTACATTTTCAATGGTCTCTATGCAAATACATATTTTTCGTTCGTATTTTGACCTCGTGTTATCGAGCACCAGTTATAATTAAGGTTCTTTGATATATCGATATTCTCTGTTAGATTTCTATGTAGGGTTATCTCCGCATTCCTCTTCGAGCTATTAAGGTATAGGGTGAATGATATAGCAGTCTTTATTAGGATTTTAGTTTCTTTTTCCTCAAGTTATATATTTGGGTATTTATACATATCATATGTATGTTTATCTATATATATATATATAGATTTTTTTTGTCGGAAGAAACAATAACAGTTGTAACACGTGATTCATTTCTTCGTGTAAATATGTATTTTTACTTTAGGTCTGTCTGTAGCAGATACAAACATCGATCGATTAAACTCGAAAGTAGGAAATTTTGATATATTCATCAACATGTAGTTTGTACCCAATCAAACACATCAAACGGCACAGTATGTAAATATAGATATTTAAACGTGTTTCCAATCATGCATTCTCATGTGTCTCCCTTGTCACTTTGATGCCTCCTCAGTCTCCTCTTTTGACCTGTCATTATACACAATGTTTCCTTGATGACATAGTTTTCGAGTTGGCTTTCTAAATACCTTGTCCTTTCACTGCATAATGCGATATTATCGTATTCGGTTTCGTGGCGTTTTTGTTTTGTTTTTTTTTCATAAAAAGGTAATTATGCTGGATTGTTTTGAGCCAAAAAAATCTGATTTTTGTATTCTGGTGAAGAAAATCAATAATGCTAATTAGCATTGCAAAGATGAAACAGGCATCGACCGATTGAACTCGAAAGTAGGAAATATAGATATATACATTAACATGTATTTTGTACCCAATCAAACACATCAAACGACACCGAATGTAAATATAGACATTTAAACGTGTTTCCAATCATACATTCACTGTCATTGACATTTTAAAACCTAACGAACAATAGGGATTTATAATTCAGATGCACATGGGACTTTCAATGCCATATTGGATTTGTAAGCAGGTATTTGAGGCTCATTTCCTGGTGATTTGTTTTAGACCATTATCATATAAAGATCGCTTAGATTCCACTGTATTGTTTCACGAATCCATGACAGGTTTATGGTATGTGGGTGATATACTCCCAATGCTACACCGGTAATACTCGAGTTTAAACAATAGACACTATCTAGATTACTGAGGAGACGTTAGCACCATTGTATTCTGTACACATTAGAATATCGATATATAGGACTAGTAACAAATGTTTCATGTATAAAACAAAAGTCATTTAATAAAACGATACATAACGACTATTTTTTTTTTTTAAACTATTTCAATAATAATACACAAAATTATATTTGTGAATATTTATGAATTAAAAAAAGAGAGAGTAGGCAGCAAAAACAATTAGGAAGTTTTACATCATAGCATCTCTTTGTATCATCCTACTGATTAATTCAGTTTTCAATGCTGTGTCTATTAATGATCATCGATTTTTGAAACCAGTTTTGCTGAATGCGCATGATCGTTGGTCGATGGGCAGACAGTGTGGTTTACATATATATGTGTGGTCTGTCTTGAATTTGGATGCAGGTGAATGGGATTTGTGAATCAACCTCTGTTAATATATTGTCCAATACGACTTAACACTATAAACCGGATCATTAATGAAGTCTTACTCCACGTGATATGTTTCTTAACATCCCGAATCATGGCTTCCCTGGTGAGTTGATATTAAGACTTGTAATCCGTGATTTTTTCAGAATTTCAGAAAATGTTTTTTTTACATGTAATTAAGCTCACCTTTTTAGAATGTTATTGGTATGTTATCTAGATAACACTTGCGTTTTATTACATTAGTAGTAATTAGTAGTGTATTTTGGCATGCCATCAGGTATATGTTACATTACAATACGATTATTATAATGATTTGTTGTTTGTTTTAAATGTAGTATATTATCAGGTAAGTATTTAAACTTTTAATATCATATACCACAGTAATTTCAACGGTTGTGCAGTAATAAATTGGGATGTATTTCATTACTTGATGGTGAATGTTACAGAGAATGGACGACTTAGTGGAAGCATTCCTAGATGCCTTACAAGACCGCCACGAACACGGAGACCTAAGTCAGTCAGAATACGAGATTATCATGAGGAATCTACGTCATCAACTCGTCGATTTCGTGTTCACGTGTATTGCTAATGATATTACCCCCCGCGTTGAAATCCAGGTAAAACGCCATTATCTCCAAACGCCCTTGTGAGCAAGATGATTCGAACTTTACTTTAAATGAAGGTTCATAGATAAATGTGAGAAAAAGGCAAAAAAAAAAAAAAGAGTTAGGTACGCTTCTCGATTTAATTAAAGACGAAAGAAACCAAGAAACCTTAAACTTATCTTTTAAATCTTTTAAACTGAATTCACTAGATAGTCGAATTCACACGAGAAAAAGTATAGATAAATAATTGATTAGTTAAATATATAATATACGTTTTAATTCCAATTAATATTGATTGATTTCGTGTATTATAAAGACATACAAGCGCTCGCAGTTTATTATGCTATTAAGTTCTTAAATGTTTTATTCTCTTTAGCTAAGGCCTAATCCTAAGTACTCTTTCAGTCTAAAATTCTGGTACAGATCTTAACTAACTTTGTTTGATTCAAAAACCATTGTTAAAAATAAGTGGAAATCAAATTGCATTTAATATGCGATTAAGTCTCCGGCCGATATTTAAACCTTTTAATATATCAACAGTAGACGTACATACTTACACTTCTCTAAAGCGTAATTTGGATCAATCTATCGATAATGTAGACAATTTCTTATCTGTTTGTATCTTATTTGATTATATTCGGAAGAAAAAAAAAAGGCTTGCATGTTTGTGCTCGGTAAGTATTTTTCAGTACTGCCATTTGAATGTTAAATCAATATTTTTAAACTACTTAATTGTATGTATTTACCAAATTATATATAACTTTTAATTTACCAATAGTTTCAATATCACTGCAGGCAAATACACAGACATTGTTTTCTGATTCTGGTTCAACTGGAAATTCCCCTTGGACTGTGGAAATACAACTAAAACCATCCGACGAGGAGGTAAGAAAAAAACATATATAATCAAAATGGCCGCCTATCGAGTAGCCATTGCTGGTTTTGTTGTAGTAACAATTCAATAGCGAAATACATTAACTAGAGTTAAATACAGTTTTCGCCCTGGAATATAGGTATATATTTGTATCTATGTAAGAAAATATATCTATCGAAGTAAATCATTCTTTGTTATTTCATCCATATATGTAAAACTACTTCAATCACAATTGGTATCGGATTATCGCCCGCCATGTTTTTGATAAATTGATTGTATCTGCATGCAGACAGAAAAATACATTTGTTTCCTAATTGAACTTTCATCTCCTATGGCATACTTGTTTCTTCATCGTGAACATGTGAGTAAGTTCACTAATAAACAATCATTCAATTATAATAGTCTTCGCTTTGATAATTTAGAATTGTAAATATTTATATTTAAGAATATTTTATGTATCAACCATCGTGCTGAAGTTGTATGCGAATGCGAGGCAAATTATCCATATCGGGTTTCATCAACATATCCATATGATACCTCAGGGAATGATAAATATGATAGTGTTCTGTAGAAATTCAAACTAACGTTTTCATTATTAAGTGGAAGTCACGTCCCATGTCGAACTAGATAAAATATATTTTATTAAAATATGATAGTCGCTGATACAGTGTCAATCTGTCTGTTAGCTTCATTGCTGTTAAAATGGAATGATGTAAGATGTATATGTATGTTATATTATATATTTATTCAAAGATTCTCCAAACATCTGAAAAACAACTTGCCCGAAAACTTGTGCAGAAGGGATCGAAGATCACTCGTGACGACATAGCTATTCTACTTGGTGACCACTTGAGGACAATTGAACAGTTACAGCACGTGCGTGATTCTGGTCGTCTGCAGCAAACTGATGGTGTAGAGGACAAACATCGTCTTGCATCAGCGCCATCTCCTCGAAAAGGCTCTGCAAACATGAGTTCAAAGAGGAAGAAAGTTCCCAGTAGTGCCCCCAACAAGTCGAGTCGGTCTGAGAAGGGGCGAACAGGTGGTAGCCATAACGTCCTCACCAACTGTCTGCGTCCTCAAGCCAAGGATGACGACCTTCCTGGGAGGGTTAAGGTATGCACTGTCAGTGGAGGGTTCAGCAACGAGGAGGATAGTGACAGCACCATCGAGAACCTCTCCGACTCTGAGAAAACACGGTCATTCAGGAAAAGTGCATCTCTTGATGAGAAACGATTACGCCAGAGCAAACATTTCGATCAGGTAAGTTCCTTTTTCTTTACTCTCTTCATTTCTTGAATTATTACTTAAGTATCCGTCTTTTTAATGCCATCATCAAACTTGTAGGTTTGCTGATACATTATATTGTATTTGAGTCAGTTAGGTCGACAATGAAGATGCTTTTGTAAGTATTTCCATAATTATCTGTCCTCGCCATTAATATCAATCTGTTTTGTCAGTCAATTTGTAATTGTAATTAACAAAACCTGTTTTGACAATAATTGGGTATAGTGTTTCTGAAATCAATGTAGCTCTGTTTTATATTCTAATGTGCGTTTTGTGAAATGGATCACGCGAATCGTTGTCAATTATACGCTTGATCGGGTCACATCAAAGTGGGGTGTGACAAAGAATACTCGTGTATTTAGTCAGTTAGCACTATTTTACCTGCGCTCAATCTTATATTATGCCGACTAATAGAGACAAACCAAGCATGACCTATTTTTTTCAAGCTCCGCGCATAATATAGTATGCGGGGAAAACTATTACGTATTGAATTATAGATTGATGTTACGGTGGGTGGATCATTGATCTATGACTTTCTGGGTGTAGGCACTTGACGAGAATGAACTGTCTCAGAGAGTGAGCCGACAGATATGGGATCAGTGGCGAACACTGCCTGAAGAGGATTTCAGCCTCCTCATCTCGGACAGTAGAGACTGCTTCATCCAAACATATGGCCAGTACCTAGAAGAGCCTTCCAAGGTATGATTAACACAATATACGAATACTTTGTTTGTAATTTAAACCAAATAATCTACTTGGAAAAACATGACAGCTAATTTGACATTAGGTATATACGCAGTGCTTAAATACATATGTAAGCCGAATTGCCATTAAACAAGAGAGAGTTAAACTTAATAAGAAGAATTATATGAAACATGAGTAGATATCTTAAATTGTTACAGAGTATGCAGTATAAATTCTGAATTTCATCACATGCATCAATTAATCTCCATCCCATTTTTTGTTCTGTTTTTGCATTCGTTTAGATACTAGCATATTCATTTTCCAATCCGCAGCTATCAATTCCTATAAGTTTCGTAATGTAATGCTTCCGAATATATTAACCAGATATTAATATATGGCTTAGAATTCTCTGAATCTAAATTTTGAAAAAAAAAATAATATAAAAAAAAACAAAAACAAAACAAAACAAAAATAGGACATATGATCAATTAATGATTTCTAATGTTTACATCCGGACATTTATCGAAATAATCATAAATATATATATTCAAATATTAAGCAATAGAATTATAATAAAACGAAAAAAGTTAAGATATGTACAAACATATCACTTAACCGCATGATACGTATATTTAGTTCACTATTTGCATTACTATGAAAATCACCGACTTAATCAACTAGGTTAAAAAGACATGACATAGCATAGCGCCATATTCAACAGATTAAATTCATTTGATTATATGATGGAATTCCTTTGGAGTGATTCTTTAAACACAGTATGACAGGGGACGCAACTCTTACAGTTAAATAGATATGGCGAAGTAGTGCACACTGGAAATGTTATGGAAAGTTCAATTCGATATTTTATATATTCATTATTTTGAGAGAGAGAAAATATATTTTAGGCGATTCTAAAGTGTTTATTGGTACGTATGATGCATGCGGATTATTTGGGCCTTCTAGACAAAAGTTACGATAATAGTTTTTTTATCTGCTTTGTTTTGTCGACATACTGCTTTTAATGTTAACTTTCTGACTTCGTTCTTTTAATATTCTACATCACACAGTAGTCTGTTCTGCTGTGGGTGGATTATCTGTCCAAAGTTACAAATAAACTTGAAGCTGAATGGATTTTATAAAGGATACACATCGCCATATTAAAATATGTATTCAACAATAAATACGACATCTGCCGTAAACCATTGACATGAATCTGAATAATACATCTGCAAGGACTTGTCAGATGTTAGGAACCAAAACTCCACTTGTCAGATGTTAGGAACCAAAACTCCACTTGTCAGATGTTAGGAACCAAAACTCCACTTGTCAGATGTTAGGAACCAAAAATTTCACCAAGTAAGAAATCGGTATTTACAAATTAGTACAATAAATTGTTTCTCTGTTTCGATTTTTGTTGAAACTTGTAGTAGTTTTTATTTCCAGTTACATTTTTTTTCTTATCCGACAGTGATCATTCTGATTATAAAACCATGTGATTTCATTTCTGATAGCAAAAACCGATAACAAAAGTATACCCTATCCTTATACTAAGTTGTTAAGCTGTCAAGGCTTAAAGTATGTCCAGATTAATTATAGATGAACAATTATCGATATCTCGTAAATTCAGAAATACGGAAACATTAGACCGGTTATATTTAATATGTTCCTAAAAAGTCGTTAGAAGGTTTTCATCAATTATAAATCATTTATTCATGGTTGTAGCAATGTTTCCCGACAGATAATTTACAGGTACCGTATGATAAGTATAAAATCGATGAGTTACGATTTTCATTATTATTTTTTTTCTACCTGTGGATTTATATCATACAATCATTGGAGTAATGTTATTCCATGTTCGTGTATAATGAAGTAGGTTGGATATCTTGTAATGAAGAGTCCAAATACTATGTCTTGCATTCCGGTATCGGATGCATATTATAGCATTTTCTTCGATACAATATTTTTAGGAATTGAAAACTGATTCTCTTGAATTTCAAGACACTCACAAAAATTATGATCAAATCATTGACTCTATTAGGAAAAAAATCGACTGGAATTCGTTCAAGTGGTCTATTTTCCCAAATATTTTTTATTCAATGTAGTTTTAAGAGATAGACACATAACCACCTATATGAGAATATAGTGTAATTGTATTATATTATCTATTATGATAATTGGTAATTGTGCTATATCATTTGAAGCATATATATCGATTGATTATTACTGTTTATAAATTAACTGTTAATCATTACAACAACCATACAACATTTATCAACAACGTATGCCTGTAGATAACTAACGCGTGGAAGATGTCTCCTGATACCGTCAAACAAACGATATGGTAAATCCCACGAAATGTCACAACCCAATCGAGAGTAGTTGACATGGTGGACCTCATTTGACCTCTGTTTTGGTAAAGTAAGCACTCCCCATCGGGAGCAATCACAACACTCATTTCTTATCTTATATGTATCTTTGTTGGGGATCAAATATTTGACAAAGTTTTAAATGTAAAAACAAACAAACACTGATATATTGTGGAGGACATATCGCGGCTCGTGCTGGGATGTCGAGATTAGCATAATCGACAATACTTAAAAGATAGCAGATTATATCTTTAAACTATATTAAATGATTAGGGCGAATCCTATTCGTGCTACCGCTTTTTATATAACTTTTTGTGTGTACGGACAATTACAGCCGATTAATATACATATTTGAATATGTTTAAAATTTCATTTTGGAGAAACTAATTTCACAAAATTGATGACAATACCATCTTCGGGATCTTAAAGCGCTGGTCATATGCATGAATTTTATGCGCTTTCAGTGTAGGAAAATAGAGAATTAAAAAGAAAGATTGCTAGTGATTAAGTGCCATATAATTGGGGAAAACTGTTTTATATATGACACGTAATGCTATTTAGACATGCACTTTACAGCCATCATCAATATCACAACACCCTTGAGAGAGTTCATGCTTTTATGCACAGTTAAATGTTACATGTAATGATATTTAGACATGTGCTTTACAGCCATCATCAATATCAAAACACCTGTGAGAGAGTTCATGCTTTTATGAACGGTTAAATATGGCACGTAATGATATTTAGACATGCGCTTTACATCCATCATCAACATCACAGCACTAATAATAGTCTATTTTCGAACACCTTTAAACATGTTTTTACTTCTAATGCTGCTTTAGGACAACTATGTGTCAATTATTCATGATTTTAACGTGCCACCGTCAGCTCGTTTGAGTGTAGATCAACACACATTAACTTTAGAGAGTGTTTGTGCCATTCGTAAGTATCGGTAAGTGGTCACAAAGCAGACCAAAAGAGTTTCGTAAGTGGCCTTTGAGAGTGTCGAATATCTCCAACTGACCACTACATTTAACCCGTTATGAAAACAACCTGTAATTAATCATGTATGTAGATATCGGTGAAGATAGTTTTACTTTTTGAGTAGATTGTATGAGTCTGTCATCGAGAATTGTAAATAGGTCGTGAGATTGATTTCCTCTCCACATTAAATCGACACAGGTGTATTTTAATAACCTACATTAAAAACGAGAAAACTTTAGGGTACAATTAACTTAAAGGGGCATTCCTTCGTTTGAATAAAGTTTAGGTCGTCACAATTTAACTTATTGGAAAATGTGATTGTTTTCAAATAGTAAAAGTTTTAATCTTTACATTAATACGGCAGTTTTACTCTCGTGATAAACCAAAGTTCTTCGAGTAAGAAGTCCTGAAAATTCTGAATTCGACCCGAATCATCACTAATTACCGCAAAAGCATACGGTATATATATACGATACGTTATTTCCTCTACAGTTCTTCGTTAATTTAATAAGTTTAGGCACAAACACTCGTATAATTATCAATCTGATAGAGATTTCATCAATAGAAATTGAGCATGTTTCTGATGTCCAAAAAAAGGAATACCCCTTTAATGGGTTACATACTTTGAGAGCTGTTTTTTTCGGGAGGTAATATTAACTAGCAAAAGCAACACTCATGGTGAAGGTAAATATTCTTTAGCAAATCATACATAGACTATTTCATATTTATCAGGAAAAAGTACATGACTACTTTATCAAGTTTTTTTTTGATAAATTCGCGAAAACTTGAACAAATGAGATACATTTTCTTTTGAAGACTAACAGAAAATACCAACATTTGGACGAAATCGTAAGTCTAACCCTAAAAAAAGACAAGAATAACATTTTACAGGTCTACTTACTTACCCAACTTTTTGTCTCCGTCATAAAAAGATGACATAGTTAGTAGACTCTTTTTTTTTAAACAGCGTCATTATCAGATGACCTTTACCTGAATATTTCCTTCTTTTAAACAGCGTCATTATCAGATGACCTTTATCTGAATATTTCATTGAAATGTTTGCTTAGTCTTGCCTCCAATGCACAGTCATGCATGTATTATCATCTACTGTCAGAATTTTTTTTCAAAATTGTTGTTATTTCATGACACAGAACCACATAACAGTTTAGTTAATATTTCATGTTTCCATGTAAATAAACTTTGAAGTCATAACATCAGTGTATAATTGGTTTGAGAATGCAATTATGGTTAGACTTCCTTATCTCAATCACATGAAGACCTTACTTAACTTAAGTAAAAATTAAGTTCCGATAGTAAAGATGATGTATAGAATGTACCTGTTTTCCTCGAATACTCTTGATATCTCACACGTTTTCCATGACTCCACTGACGGTTATTATGTTGCGTTTAAAAACAAAAAACAAAAAACAAAAAAAAAAAAACTGTTATCCAATCCCATTGAACAGAATTCTGATCCAATAAACATCTTTATCTTAAAATATAAGGTATGATATATTATACATTCTACATAGATAAATTGACGACGTTGGAATATAAATGAAGCTGTCATATATTGCCTTGCAGCAACTTAATTCCCTTAACAGCTAGACATTCCACACAAACGTCATATAAAATGTATATATTAGTTTAATTTAAGAGTATTGATTTCCTATCAGCAAAATTTAATTAAAAATTGTTGGTGAATGAGACTGAGTATCTATATAACATAAAGAAAAATGCTATGTGTTTTCGGAAATCATTACACATTTAATCAATTAGTAATTATATTTTACAAATTTTATAAATGACACTAACATCAATATGCATACGGGTAACGCACTCTCCTGTCACCTAGGTTCGATTCCCAAATTGGCTGTGAAAGAAATATGGGTTCACCTGACCGACCGCGTGAATTTTTCTCATGGTACTCCGTTTTTCCTCAAACAGCAAGACTAGCGCTTTCCTATTGCTTCAAACCGAAATAACAAGATTGATTAATAAAATTTGCTAAAAATTATTTTGCTATTAATAT